>NW_022631018.1:16404500-16731376 GCF_010015895.1 Lontra canadensis | reverse complement strand
ATATAATTAAAATAGACAGGCCTCTCCAGAAATCGTCATGTTCAAAACACACTCGGAGGGCCTCCTGGTGGCTCAGTACGTGAAGCGTCTGCCTTCAGCTCAGGTCATGGTCCTGGGTCCATGCATGAGGGCTCCCTGCTCCATGAGGAGTCTGCTTCTCCCTCCCTCTGCCCCTCCCCCTCTGCTTGTGCTCCCTCTCTCTTTCAAATAAATAAATAAAATCTTTTTTTTTAAATAATAAAATAAAATAAAAACACACCTGGAGCCCCATACCCTAAGGCATCCCATCACGTCCGCCTCCTCCAAATGCACCGGCGCCCTTCAGCTCTGGAGTGCTGCCAGCGGGAGACCAGCATCACCGTGACCAACGTGACCAACGGAAGGAGCTCCGCTCTGCCCTTCACCAAGCACATCCCAGCCCAGGGACTGCATGGAGATGAAGTTGTTCTTCCAGACATGGCTGTGGGGGACTCAGCCTGGTTGCAGGTGTAATGTGAACACTGCCTGATTTAGGGCATTTTCTGTAATTACTAGAATGATGAGACCTGTCAAGCGGTTAGGTAGCAGGCAGGAAAGACCAATTCATTCTTAGCTTCCTGGACTAAAAATATATATTTATCAAGTCTAATTAGATTTGACTTAATCAGTTGGTTTTTTAGGTCACAATTTTAGCAATTCATTTGTCAAACTGACACCTTTCCTTAATATTAAAGAGGAAATTTTCACTGAAATATCCCTGCAAAAGCAAACCAGGGACTCCTGGGTGGCTCAGTGGGTTAAGCCTCTGCCTTCGGCTCAGGTCATGATCCCAGCATCCTGGATCGAGTCCCAAATTGGGCTCCTTGCTCGGCAGGGAGCCTGTTTCTCCCTCTGCCTGGCACTCTGCCTGCTTGTGCATGCTCTCTCTCTCTTTCTGACAAATAAATAAATAAATAAAATCTTTAAAAAAAAAAATAAAAGCGAACTGAATGGGTCTTGCTTATATCTCATCTTGCCCCCCAGGGCCAGCTTGGGATAAGGACAAAAATCAGCTGTTAGGTCTATTCTCTTTTTCACATAAATTGATTCTTCTTTTGTTTGTTTCTACATGCTGAAGTAGAAAACACAGATAATCTTTGAACAACATGGGGTTTAAGGAGTGCCAGATTCCATACCGTCAAAAATGCACATGTAACTTTTGACTCCCCCAAAATTCAACTACCAGCAGACTACGATCACCTAGAAGCCCCACTAATAGCATAAACAGTTGTTAATACCTATTTTATATGCATTCTTAAGGTAAGCTAAAGAAAACAAAACATTACTAAAAATTATCACAAATAAAAAAATATATTTAGAGGCACATAGGTGGTTCAGTGGGTTAAGCCTCTGCCTTCAGCTCGGGTCATGATCTCAGGGTCCTGGGATCGAGCCCCACATCGGGCTCTCTGCTTGGCAGGAAGCCTGCTTCCCCCCTCTCTGCCTGTGTCTCTGCCTACTTGTGATCTCTCTCTGTCAAATAAATAAATAAAATCTTTAAAAAAAAAATACATGTACGATACTGTGTTATATTTACAAAACAACAACAACAAAAAGGCACATAGAAGTGGACCCACACAGTTAAAACCCATGTGATTCAAGGGTCAATTGTATTTAAAATTATTTGAATCCATGCTGCCTATGTATTCTTAATAACAGTACAAAACAACAAAGAACACCTACTTGAGAAGCAGACCAGGGAAACTGAGTGTTGCAGATCCCTGAATTATGTTTCTTGCAATTACTAGAGAGATTCGGTAGAAATTTGCCACTGAAGAGCTCTACTAAGTCCCAGCTGTCTGAACAGGACCTGGTGGCAGGCAAGGTCTCGAGTCCTCGACATACACAATGTCAGACAGGACCACCACTGAACAGAGACGTGGAAGAAGATTCCCAACGATCAACTAGATGTTTAGATTAGAACTCTATTTCCCAAATGTATATTCCTTCCAACCTTCACAACTTCTGCTATAACTGTGACCCCCTTGTGCGATTATTTTCTTAATGTTTCTTTAAAATCAACAGGTGGTGGGTATTAGAGAGGGCATGGATTGCATGGAGCACTGGGTGTGGTGCAAAAACAAGAAATACTGTTATGCTGAAAATTAAAAAAAAAATTAAATTAAATTAAAAAAATTTTTTTTAAAAATCAACACTTTTAGCTGAGCTCTTTTCAAAGTAATAACACAACTGGCCTTATAGTATAAAACAAGCAAGCATGCCCAAACAAAACGGAGTTTATCAAACCACTGACATGCTCATACCTCTGAGAGTTCTGAATCTTAAAGATTCATTCTTATACTTGAAAATTTCACAGCACATCATTCAAGGAGCATATATACCCGTATCTCAATGAGTCCCTTCCCCGTGAATCTCAATCTCAGTGTGAAACCCTTATGGAAAGGAAACCCAATTACAGGGTAATCTGCTATAATCAGAGAGCGTGTCAAGGCACAAGTCATATGAAAATGAACAAATTCACCAGGGACTCTTTGGTGGTCTAAGGGCAAGGCAGTGAACAGGCAGATATGGTCCCTGCCCAACAGGTCTGAGAGCAAGACATAAAACCAGGCAGGAGGGAGGACCCAGATGGTCAGAGATGGCATAGGGGAATTATAAGATGTGAAACCCCAAAGTCATGGTTTCTAGGCTTGAGAGATCAAAGCTGACATTAAAGAGGAAACTACCAATGTATCAGAACAACTACAAAGTTCTTTATTTCTTTCCTTGCGAGGTTACATCACTTTAACATGAAAGATGACTGTTACATAATTTCTATTTTTCTTCAAGTCCCTAGCCCTCTAGGATCCATCTAAAATTCCAATGTTAAACCATAAGAGACTCTTATTCCCAGGAAACAAATTGAGGGTTGCTGGGGTGGGCGGGGGAGCGGGTAGGGTGGTTGGGTTATGGACATTGGGGAGGGTGTGTGCTATGGTGAGTGCTGTGAATTGTGTAAGCCCAATGATTCACAGACCTGTACACTAGGGCAAATAATACATTATACGTTAATTTTAAAAAATAAAATTTAAAAAATTTTTAAAAAATGAAACTCCAATGTTAAAACAGCACAATCTCTGTCTACACATATCCTTTCTCCTTTCTCAGGTCAGTATTGAATGAGACCCTAGCCGCTGGGTACCTTCCAAACTGCCTTCAGTGGGGGATGAGTGAATGTGGGGGTCAGGCCTGAGGAAAGCAGCCTTGGCTACTAACAAAGAGTGGAAGAGGGAGGCCTTGTCTCAAACTTCCAATCTTCTACTACACCCGCATTCCTGTAGTCCTCCCCATCTCTCTTAATAAGAACTTTACATTTCCAGTGCTTGGGCGTAAAGACCCTGGGTCATCCTTGACTTGTTGCTTCCTTCACATCCCACATCCAATCTGTCACCGCATCCTATGAGATCTACCTTCCAGATACTCCCCGAATCCTTCTCCTTCTCACCACCTCCATGGCCACCACTCTGATCCAAACCACCACCTACTCCTTCAGGGATTGCTGTAATCACCTCCTAACTGGGTCTCCCTGCTTCCAACTCTATCCCTTACCGGATGGTTTCCAGACCCCAACCAAAGTAAACATGTCCATACATAAATCAGATCATATCACTCCTCTCCTCAAAACTCCAGGTGATATCCATCTCCCTCAGAGTAAAAGCCAAAATGTGCCACATGGTCTCACATGGCCTGTCCTCCTCTTCCATATTTGACTTCATCCCCCTCACCTCTCCCCATTGGCCCTTCCACTCCAGCCCCTCTGGTCTACTTGTTGTCCTCTGACCATCGTGGGCATCCTTCCTCCTCTAAGCTTTTCCCTCTTGCTACTTTCTGTTTGGACAGTCTTCCCCGGATAGTGCCTTCTCACTTCCTTTACATCTTGACTCAAAATGTAGATTCTCAGCAAAGTCCTCTCCTGGTCACCTGATTTAAAACTTCAATTTGTCCACCAATCCTTCACATCTCTCCTCTATTTCTCCTTACAACATGTATCAGCAACTAACGTGCTATCTATTGCATGTGTCTGTCTTATTCATGGTCTTATCCCTTTAAAGTGTCAACTCCATCAAGAGAGTGATTTTTGTATCTTTAGTTGACTGCTGTATCCCCAGAACCCAGATCACTGTCTGGCCCACATAATGTGCTCAATGGATACCTTTGGAATTGATCTGTAGAAGGAGGGACGGAAGGACAGTGAATCCTCAGAAGGGTCACCTTCGCACCATCTTAGAACCACATTAAGGTGAGTGGCTTAAATTCAGAGAGGATATGGGAATGCTCTACCGATGTAGGGAGAAGACAGGAATTGTTGTAGTCAGGTATAGGATTATATAATCAATTGGTTTTCTTCATCTCTAGAATGAATGTGGCTTTGATCATTCAGCACCACTGGGAGGAAAATCAGTAGCAGATGTTGTGATTCTTTTTTTTTTTTAAGATTTTATTTATTTATTTGACAGACAGACATCACAAGTAGGCAGAGAGGGGGGGAAGCAGGCTCCCTGCTGAGCAGAGAGCCTTATACGGGGTTCGATCCCAGCACCCTGAGATCATGACCTGAGCCGAAGGCAGAGGCTTAACCCACTGAGCCACTCAGGTGCCCCAGATTTTGTGATTCTAAAAACTTCACTTTGGGATTTAGGAATCTCTTGGCAAACAAGAGTGACCTTGCCACTAGGATAATCACCGCCAGGTATAAATCCAACAATGTACTTGGCCAATACTGGCGAGAGCCACCTGACAAAGGGTGAGCTGTGTGAAGTCTGTAACAGGAACATTGCTGAATTCTTGACATGAAACAATTCCAGTACTAAACCATGGATACCTTTTGACTTCATAAGTCCTCAAATCCCTAATTAACCTAAGCTTCAAAAACTTTGATTTAAGAAGTTACAGCATTTTAAAAGTGTCCTAATCCTGAAAGGTAAGGGTACGAGGTGATAAGAATCTTCTCTAGAGAAGACTGGCTAAGAAAGTGAAATCGAAGTGCCTTCAGATGTCACCACTTCCATTTGAAGGTGTCCAGTGAAATGGTGAAGAAGCAATTCTAATACGTCGTAAAATATAATTACTACTAGACCTTAATCACACACTGAAATAGCGGTGTGCTCTCACTATAAATGGAAAAGCAATATAGTAATACACTTTGAAAAAGTTCAATCAGAAAACCACCAAAATCAGGAGCATCTGGGTGTCTCATTCGTTAAGCATCCGCCTTCGCCTCAGGTCACAAACCCAGGGCCCTGGGATCGAGTCCCGCATCGGGCTCCCTGCTCGGTGGGAAGCCTGCTTCTCGCTCTCCCACTCCCCTTCTTGTGCTCCCTGTTTCACTGTCTATCTCTCTCTCTCTTTCTCTCTCTGTCAAATAAATAAATAAATAAAATCTTTAAAAAAGAAGGAAAGAAAAGAAAGAAAACCACCAGAATCATTAAAGGAACTTGAGCAGCACACAAAAATTTCCAAGCCAAGTCTCATTTATTTCCCACTGGATTCCCCTACCAGTACAACAATTCATTGCTCATAAAGGAGAAGCTGGATAAACAGAGACCAATGGGATGAAGAAAAGGAATCACAAAGTAACTCAAAATTACTCAAATCCAAATGATAAAGGGAAAAAAATCTAACCCTTCGTTATTAGGGAAGACCAATGCGAAAGGGAAAATCACAGAAGAATTATTTAACTACTTAATTATTTCCTCAAATAAGAAGATGACCAGCATCCCAAGCCAGCATGAGGCAGTCTGGGTGCAGACCTTGATGAAGAAGCTTGCATCACTTGAAATGGAAATAAGGGCCATTAATCCAAGTAGGGTTGGCCTGATTGACACCTGCTTGTTCTTTTGGTTCTGGCTCCAATGTTCCCACTTCCAGGAGACCTTCCCTATCTCACGCATCCAGCTCCAGGTTGTTTCACTCATTCCCCGATGGCAACATCTACTGCTCGGTTACAGCACCCAACAGAGTCGTCTGCACCCTCATATGTTATTAAAATGACGCTCATCATTTTAATGGTGATTAAATAAATAGTGGAATAGATTAGATAAATAGTGGAAACCAAGACTCAAATTTAGAGAAAATCTTGGAGCCTTCAGAGAGTGGACCAGAAGCATCTCACAAAAAATTCTCCCCACATAAGGTTTATTCCTTTCTCTGTAGGTCAAAGATTAAGCAAAAACTTGGATGGTACCAGCAACAGGGAAACCATGTTACCTGGCAGGAGGGTATCAACAAAGGGCAAACTCTTTCAAAGTCTCCAGGACGCTCATCATCTCATCTTCCAAGGAGAACTACGGGGTCATGGAGAAAGAGTTCAGTGTTCATTGTTTTGATTCCCTGCATCATAGTTTGGTGACCTTGTGCTAATCTTCTAGAGAAGCAATGCAAAAACAAATGTAGTTACGGTCAACAAGCTGTGCCCAAGTCTGGGGGCACGTCTGCCATCACGTATCTCGGCGGACAAAGAACAAGAGGCACCAAAACTGCACAGACAGGGATGTCCAGAGCAGTGATCCAGAACAGTGATCTCTGCAGGCAGCACGGCCCCTCTCATCCCACTTTAATTTTAATTCTGTTGTGCACAAGCTTAAATAGAGGATCCGCCCCCGAGAGAGGATGATACAAGCTAAGAGAAAGAACAGCGAACAAACCTGAGCGAACGCCATCCTGAATACTCCAGAGTTCCCCTCTCCAACTCTGACACACAGGTCGGTTAACAGTCTCCGTATTCCCCAGAAAGTCTGCATTTTGATTATTCCGTTCAGTTACCACAATGACCATGCCATGGGTGTCATTTAGATTATAGGTGGACAAACACATTCAATTCAAAAAATACTATCATTGTTGCTGGAATGCCAAGGACTTATAAGCAAATAAATGTTTGAAAGTGAGCTAAGAAAAAGCCAAGTATCTCGAGCAACTCCAAAGACTTCTTTGGCAATCTCTTTTCTGAGAGCTTCGTATACAAATGCCATCACCGGCTTCGGCTACTATGGCAACTGGAATATTTCGGAAATGATTTGCAGTGAGTATCACTACATATCCAGCATCTTCTGCAGGAAACGGAAAAGATGATGAGATCTAATCCACTCTAAATTTCAGAATACAGCTTCAGTCTTCATTGCTGAAACCCCCTTATGCTCCTGTTTGCAAATCAACAGATAACAACCGGGTACACTGACCTGCACAATGCAAGGAACCTTTTATTCCTTAACTAGTCCCATGAAGGCATCTCCGTTTTATTGAGCCTTTCTCTTTTTCCGTTTTAATAGACGCTATTTTTTTTTAACTGCAGTTTTAAGTTCACAGCAGAACTGAGCTGAAAATACAGAGTTCCCACATCCCTTCCCCCACAACACACACATACACACAGCCTGCCCCGTTATCAACACCCCTGACCTAGATAGGACGTTTGTTACAACTGGTAAACCTACAGAAGCATCACCCCAAAGCCCACTGTTTCCATTAGGGGTTGACTCTTAATACTGTATGTTCTATGGGTCCTAATCAATGTACAATGACCTGTGGGTGCCATTACAGGGGCATATAGAGGGATTTCACCGTCCTCAGAATCCTCTGTGCGCCGCCTGTTGATCCTTTCACCCCGCTAACTCCTGGCAACCAATGAGCTTTTTACAGTCTCCACATTTTTGCCTGTTCCAGAATGTCCTACAGTTGGAATCGTGCAGGGTGTAGCCCTTTCAGCTTGTCTCTGTCCACTTGGTAATGCGCATGGAACGTTCTTCCACGGCTTTTTATAACTTGATAGCTCATTTCCCTTCCGTGCTGAATACTGTTTCACCGTCTAGATATACCTTAGTTCATCTGCTCATCTACCTACTGAAAGACATTATGGCTGCCTCCAAGTTTAGCAAGGATGAACAGAGCTGCTGTGAGTATCTATGCACAAGTGTTCGTGCGGACGGAAGTTTTCAGGGCGTGTGGGTAAATAACGAGGAAAAGTGTTGGTTGGACTGTATGGTAAGAGTGTGCTCGGTTTTGTCAGAAACCACCGAACTGTCTTCTCATGTGACTTCACCATCCTGCATTCCCACCAGCAGGGAAAAAGCGTTCCTGTTGCTCCACATCCTTGTCAGAACCTGGTGTTCTCGGTGTTTTGGATTTTGGGCATCTTCCTAGGTGTGCAGTGTTATCTCACTGGTGCATCCATTTGCATTCTCCTGAGGATGTATGATTTTGAACATCGCTTCATATATTTATTTTCCTAAGCCTTTCTCTTTAGTCATGTCACACGCCAAGGTCTGAGCATCCTGTTGAATACTGCACAACAGAATGAAAAGAAGTCCTTCAGCGATCAGTTGGCCAAGATTTAAGCAAAGAACCAACCATGGTTCTCACATTCTACACTGCAGCACTCCTGTTCCTGGATGACTAAAAATAGCTAATCGTGTTTGCTGGAGCAAAGGAAGCTGCACAGAAATAAGAAGTAATGCAAACACTGGGAAATTTCAATACGGCATTTGGACCCATGCACCCTAACTACACACAGGACAGACAATGTCAATCAAGTTCCCCAGCTCTCTGCTTAAGCCATGACATAAAGGGAGTTCATTCAGAATTATCAGCGTTTGCTGGAAGTCCAAAAAATATGATTCATTCTTCCTTGAAATTCTTACACAGTGTTCCCCTGAACACTTACGGATAAGGATTAGGGGGTTGAAGGCTAACCTCTCCAAATGAAGTTGTAGGGAAGCAGCATGGTAAGCCACCCAAGCACATGCTGCAGGACTGCGAGAGACTCTGGGGTGGGGTTGGGTGCGTTCTGACGTAAGCAAGTATGCTAGAATCCAAAAGAGCCACCATCCTAACTCAAAACTGGAAACCCCTTAAAATAATGGCCAAGATGTTTTGAAAGTAAACCAATCAAACAGTCATTCTTTTTCCTCTTAAGGCTTATTGATTTTAAGATAATTTATGATATTATCGTCTCTTAAAAGGTTTCTACCTCTGCATTTTTTTGGTGTAGAAACGTATTTACATTGGCCTTTTTAGGAGAATTTAACACAATGTACTACTTTAATCAAGAGCAAAATGTGTTTCCAGCAGCTCCATCTTCCAAAAGCGTACTTTAAATGTTGCAGTCAGTGTGGGTCATACATGAGAAGAGTCAAGCAAAGGGGAGAAAAATTCAGCAACATTCACGGATGTCGCTTCCGTCCATTCATTGATTCCATTAAAAAAGTTGTTTTGAGTAACCTCTGCATTCCACGCACTGTTCTAACTGCCTAAGTGTGTAAAGTTCACATGGATCTAACTCTGCAAGTAATACCATATGACAAAAGGTGGTAAGTGCCACAGATCAGAATGGCTGGGCTGGGGCTGTGGGCAGAAGAGAGAATGATGTGGAGCCCCTATTAGGAAAGGGGCATCTAAACAAAGTCTTGAAGGAAGTGAGACAGTGAGCTCTGCGGTCCTCTGGGGGGAAAGTATTCAGGGCTGAGACAGCACTCGGTACAAAGGCCCCAAGGAGGAAGCAAGACTGGCAAGGAGGCCAACGTGAGGAGAGAGTGAAGGGAGAGGGTCAGGTGCAGGCCTTTCCAGACACAGGCAGGACCCGGGGTTCTGCTCAGCTAGGAAGCTGCTGGAGGGCTTTCAGTTAGAAGAAATGATGTCCTTTTGAAAATCCCTTCTATTTTAGAAAACTCAAAACATATGGGAAGTAACGAAAAATGTGTAAGGAACTCCAGTGTAACTACAACTTCATCTAAAATGCTGTTTCATTTATACTCCCTAACCCCACCCTGATCCCAGATCATCTTAAAAGAAGATGTGTCATTTCAACCATAAGCATTTCAGGAGGAATCGCTGAGATACAGGCACCCTTTTTTTTTTTTTGGTCAGCACCACTGTGATATAAACATCACCTACGAGCACCAGTGTGTGAACCTGTCCCACTCAGGATCCCTGGCTTCACGCTTGCACACTTGAAACTGACCATGGGGGGAGTAGGCACTCCAGGGAAATCCACAAACACTCAAATCTGGTTAAATATTTACCACCTACCTCTGATGCATCCTTAAAAACCTGAACAGTGCCTGGTGATAACATTATGTCCACTCGGTAGTCATAGTTCTTTAGTAAGCTTATAATTCCTTTAGTTTGTGTATTGAAAAGGGATCAACAGAAGATCTATCCTTTGTGACCGTTCATATCTCTTAAGCCCCTGTTAATCCGTCGGGTCTCCTAACATCTCGACTTTCTTGCTTGTTTTTGTCAGGACTCGGTAAGAACGAGAACCTGGGCTGTTGGTCCTGTAGAGTTCACCACCATCTGGATTTTGTCGGTTGCAGGCCTGTGGTTCCACTTGCCGTGCTCGTCTGTCTCCTGTACATTGGTAGTAAGAACGAGTGGCCGGCTCAGATGCGGGGTCCATTCTTTCAGACAGAACTTCCCAGGTGAGGGAAGAGTCCTTTCATGAGGAACAGCAGGAATGTGGGTTGTTTTCCTTTATGGCGGCGACAGCTTACTAATGATCACCTCAGGTTGATAATACTTTGCATTCTATCACTTTCCCTGCACTCCTTACTTGGGATATATTTATAAGAGGAATTTGCATTCATCAATCATTTGGTGAATTTACATTTTAATGGGATCACTGATTGCGGGGCACAGAAAAGACAAGCGTGGAAACATGACTTAGGTAAGGGAGCCACCATCACAGCTAAGACCCAGGTGTAACCCTGGAAGTGTGAGAAGCTTCAGATTCTAAACCTTTCTGGAAGTACAGCCAATGAAAGTTCTCAGCGGGTTGGAACTGTGGTTTTTGGAGGTGCCTGATGGTTCAAAGTGTGTGACAGAGCTAAGGCAGGAATTGCGAGTTCTGGGTATAAATGCCAAGCACTCAGCCAGAGGGGGAGGTAGGGGAGGAGCAGAGTGTGTGGAGGGGAGAACTGACCATCCACATTTCCAATTTTAACCAAGCTTCCTAGCTATTGCTAATAAGCAGTTTGTTTAAAGATACAGCTGTTTACTTCCAAAAGATGGCAGTGAACATTACTAATAGTTATGGCACTGGCTTGAAAATAAAACATGAGGAAGACTGAGAAAATCATGTATTTGCAAATATGTGAGATTTGAGGAGGTCTTGGGAATGCAGTGTCAAAGATGTACGTACTTAACTGCCCGCTGTTGCCAACACTCATTATTACCTGTATTTAGGTATGCTATGAATTAAAATACAATGACTAATTGTAGTAATTACAGTCTGTTGTAATGTTCTTGACCTATCAAAAAAATAATTGTTCCATTATCTAACAACTAAATTTTATAATAAACCTCATCCGGTATATTATTTAAAGGTTCTAAGATGTTCAGACCTTCTGTATATGAGTGGTATAATTGCCTAATTTCCCTGAGGATGGTTCATGTTTTCTCTGGCAGTTTCTCTTGGGAGTTTTTAACTGTTTTCTCTAATTTCCTTTTCTAAGTTTTAATAAAATAATTTACAAATGTATGTATTTTTTCCAGCACTTCTATTCCCACTGACTAGTTTCCTCAAACTTACTAATAATTAAAAAAAAACCCCATAAACCAGAAAAACAAGCATTAATATAAAACTGGTGCTCAACCCCATGTCATTGTCAACCTCAAGTTTCTAGATCAATTTCTGTCTCAATGAACGCCATGTTTCCCTTGGCTCCAACATGGCCAAAGCCATCAGTGAGTGTGCCAGAAGCTTACAGGGCACATGCTAAGACCCCTGCAGGAGACAAGGTTCACGAGACATTTATAAAAGGAATAAAATAATCTGATAACTGGATGAGTCCCAAAGGTCTTCTGACAAACATCATGCTCGGAAAAAGATGTAGACCAGTAAAGTGACGTCATCTAAATTCACTGTAACTAAGCAGTGGAAATGAGGTTGGAAATGGTTTATGGGTCTTGAAGCATGGAATTCAGATCAGAATAAAGAGAAGGTAGATTAATTTGTTTCCCGATTAACTACAAGACACAACACAGTCTCTCTCTCTCTCCCCTCTTCCCACACACACGCACACACACATACACACACACACACCTGGGAACCCAGCTTAGAACAGAAGAGGTTAACCAGCCAAAGAGATGTTGTATGACGGGTTGTCACAGTGTTTCCTTTCATAGCACATGAGCAACAAGGTAGTGAGATGGTTTGTGAAGAAGAAAGGCTGCACAAATGAAATCAAAGCCCTTGGCAGGCAAATCAGTATTTGTTCACCTGTTGGGTGTGTTTTGCTTGAATAGATTTTTATTGAAAGATTCTACTGTGCTTCCCATGATTTAGGTATTATTTTTTCAGCTTGGTTATAAGAGTGACCATAGAAAATGCTCTTGTTCCTGTCCAATCTCTATTTGCAATTTACTGAATGAGTCATTTTTAGAGAGGATCCTGAGACGATCCGAAATACCATGAGTGGGCCCTGAAAGCACATTCTCTCCACTCCATCCTCACGAATTTAAAAGTGGTTAAAGGCAAACTTCCTAAATTCACTGACCTATTAATAACGCCACGCTGAAGAAGATTCTAATGGAAATTCTGTGTAACCCAGTGCCAAGGGAGAGAAATAACAAATGCATATTATATAAAAATAAACATCAGACTGTTTTGAGTGATCAATTATCTTGGTACTTCCCATTGAGCAAAGGCAGTGAATAGGCCTTTCAAATATAATCCTATTAACTCACCAAAGGATCTCGACAAACTGTGGAAAGAGCTTGAGCCTTTCATGCAAACCACTCCAAGACCTAGGTGTCCTTTAGTAAAATGAAAATCTAGGTGAGAGGAGGTTGATGAGAAGGTGCTGGTCACTGGTCACCCATCACTGGCAGGCCTTTTGCAGGGCCCTATTCTGAGTTCCACCAGGACATGAATGTTTCTCCAGCGGAACAGAAACTCCGCGGGAACATGAGTCTTGTTTGCTCTGTGTCTCTGCCATGTCTCCCAGCACCCACCGTGGCTGACACAGCAGGTGTCCGGTCAGTATTCTGGAATGAATGACTGAATGAATGGAATGTCTTCCCAGAGCAGTGGCCCATCCAAAGCGGCACAGTGTTCAGTGGGCGTCCTTGGCGAAGGTCGCGTCTCCCCTCGGCCCCAGGGTGCAGGCGCAGGAGGCAACACGGAAGGCGTTTGAGGGACAGGTCGGCAGCAAGCCGACACTCAGTTCTTCACCTCACTGCAGCTGACTTCCCTGCCACGATTCGATGCTTATAATGCGCGCTGGGACGCACACATCCTCACCTAGGGGAAATGAGGAAGAACTCCGGACACACTGATCTTTACTCTGTCAAGGGCCGTTGCAGGCAGTGACGCCACTGAGCTGCGGTGCCCGGCAGCTGCTAGCGAGGGGAGGAGAATGGGGCCCGGAGCACTCAGTGCTTTCTTTAGCCTGCAGCCCAGGGCACAGAGACCAGAACGGAGAAACGAGGCCAGCCCCGCCTGCCAATCAAATCCCTTACAGTCCACTGAGGATGGAAGTAGCTGTGATCCCATTTTGCTACTTAAAATAGAATCGCCAAGGGTGCCTGGGCAGCTCAGTCCCTGAGCGCCTGCTTTCAGCTGGGGTCGTGATCCCCGGGTCCTGGGATCTGGCCCCGTGTCAGGCTCCCTGCTCGGTGGGAAGCCTGCTTCTCCCTCTCCCACTCCTGCTTGTGTTCCCTCTCTCGCTGCCTCTCTTTCAAATAAATAAATAAAAACTTTAAAATAAAATAAAATAAAATCGCCAAAATATTCGCTCAAAATTCAGCGATATTGTCATATTTCAGTTTTGACAGGTCAGCTGCTTAAAAGAAAAAAAAGGAGGGGGAGGGGAAGCGGCAAAAACAACGCAGCCTCATAATTTTATAAAGATGTGGACTAAGCACCTGGAGAAAGCACTCCACTTCAGACCTCTGTCCGAAGAGATGACAGCAACCAGCCTGACAGAGGGACAAAGCAAACTCTTTAATCAGCTGGTCCATTTCCTGAGAGACCCAAAAAGGCTTATGCGCAGCGGCGTAAGTCTCCGTGAGAGCATGGGCAGGTCGGCTGCCATTCTCTTGGGTTTCTTTCATGGCCTGGATGGAAGGCTCCTGAATCCAGTCGTGGCACCGTGACCCTGGGCTGCTTTGCCTGGCTCGCTCCACAGGCCTGTTCACTGGTCCACACCACAAATCCACGTGGTGCCCCGTGTGCGGGTTCTCTGAGCTTAACGCATTCAAAAAATAGCACAGGAACGACAGGGATTTATTAAGGGAAAGCTACCTAATACAGATTTATAAACAAAAATGTTTAGAATTATGTAAATTGCATGACTGGCCTTAGAACACCTGGTGTCCTTTGTCTCCTCACCCTCCATCATCCTCTCTACAATGACGACCACCATCGCCTGTGTCTGAGTGGAATCAACGAGCGCGTACGCGAGGAAACCAGCCCCAGACCTGCCCATTTTGTTTCTTTCACTTCTGTTGCCAAAACTTCTCCTGGAACATTCAAGGTGTGCAAGCACGCAACAGAAAATGACAAGAATCAACAACTCGAGGAACAGAAATCATCCTATCACCTTGGTCATGGCTGCTGTAAAGAAAGTTCACTATCGAAAAAAATTATTTCAGTGTCACGGCATCTGGCATTAAAACTGCAGGCACCTGACGTGTGCCACTGGATACAGAAAACGTAGACAATACACTCCTCTTTTGGAGAATTACTAGAACGCTGTATGCGGTCAAGTCAGCACGATACCAAAGGTGTGAGGAACATGATGTTATCACGTTACACTTTACAGTGCATTTTCCTATAAAGGAGGCACGGAAAAGGATACGATTGTGGCATTTGCTTCTTTGGCATAAGAGACAAGGCAAAATGCAAATGTTAGAATCAATCTCACATTACAACACCGCACTTCATGTGGGACTCGGAAGAGCAAAGATTCACAGAACTGCCCGGCCGCCTCAGTGTGACTGTCCACCGCACAGAGCTCACGTTCTCATTAACTTGGTTTGAAAAAACCCACTTGTCACACCAGCCTAAGTATTCTTAAGGACTCTAGTGAGCTGGGCTATAACACCATGGTCAATGCTACCCCCCAAAATATGACACCATTCCAGAGTAAGGAGAGAGACATCCAGCCCCAAAACACCACGGAACTGTCCTGTGAGGAATCCCGTTACAAGTTGATCAGGCACAGTCCTAAGGCAGACAGCACTGCTGCTCCCTGATGTCTAAAAGGTAAACCTTTACATGTGTAGAAAAAGAATTAACGTTAATTTTAAGGAGAACAAGAAACCGATGCTTTTCCTCATGGAAAAAGCCAAGAACCTGAGAAGTTGACCCCTGATACCAAACCCATCTTCTCCTTTAGTCAAGTCAACCAACTCCCACTATATGTATTTCTCTTGGGAAACAATGTAAATTAAGTCTGGATGAAGAAGCAGGGTGAGTGTGTGTGTGTGTGTGTGTGTGTGTGTGTGTGTGTATTGACAGAAAGAGAAAGAGACCTACAACAGGATGTGGGGAATATGTACTTTTTACCAATAGACCTCCCATAAAGTCAAGAAGGTTACCAAAATCCAAGACAAAATCAGGGCACCGTGAAATTCCCAGTGATGCCATGAAGGGGAGCGTAAAGGAGCGACCGGCGAGCACAGCAACCTCACTGAGTCTTTCAACCCTTCCCTGCCCAATTCAGAAATGCTCTTTCCTACCTGGTCTGTTGTTACCTGCAATTTTATTTTTTTAAGACTGTATTTATTTCTTTGTCAGAGAGATAGAACCAGCAAGGGGAGGGGCAGACAGAGAAGCAGCCTCCCCACTGAGCAAGTAGCCCGACACGGGACCTGATCCCAGGACCCTGGGATCATGACCTGAGCCACAGGCAGATGCTTAACCAGGTGAGCCACCTGGTGCCTCAGTAGCTGTAATTTTAAAATCCTTCATTTAACATTCTTGTGTTGCCTTTTTTAAACTCACTGTTCAGTCAAAGGTGTTCATTTGGCCCTCAGAAATCTTTTCCTCACAGAGGGACATGGAAAGCATATTTGCAAGACGGTGATCAAAGAAACAAGCCGGCAGCCTCTCATCTGGTTCCCACATATTCCCCACATCTCTGGCGGAGCTCAGGGCTGACTGTCATTCTAATTTCGGACGAAAATTAAGCACTCTTTCTTAACTTTTGATTCTTCACATATAAAATATGTCCCTCAAAGAACCACTATGAAGGGCACCTGGATGGCTCAGTCGTTAAGCCTCTGCCTTTATTTAGCTCAGGTCATGGTCCCAGGGTCCTGGGATTGAGCCCCGCATCGGGTTCCCTGCTCGGTGGGAGGCTTGCTTCTCCCTCTCCCACTCCCCCTACTTGGGTTCCCTCTCTTGCTGTGTCTCTCTGTCAAATAAAATAAACACAATCTTTAAAAAAAAAAAAAAAAGAAAAAGAAAGAAAGAAACATGAGGAAAAAAAAGAACTATGAAAACAGTGAGATGACAAATACGGAAGCTACTTGTGGGAGAGCATAACACAACCATAACATACCCTTACTACAAGCCGTTTGCTGGTCCCCTTCAAAACCAGCTAGTTCTGCTAAAACACACAGCTTAGGTATTCCTAAAATTCATGCATAACACAAAATTGCACAATAAAAAAGTCACAGCGCTTATGGGAGGCAAATATAGGTAAGGACACAATACTCAAGTGCTTCATCTGTGACACACGGAAAACAAAGATATGAACATAATAAAAATGGTAGCACAGGTCTTCACGTGTTAATCAGTTAAGAAATACATCCACACTCTAGTACGGACAATACTTAGCTAGTCTCCATCTGGAAAAAGAGTGAACGTTGACTGGCTAAAGCAAGTGGGCAGGGGGCAAGGCAAAGTGACAATTGGGAGTTACTGCGAAGTTGGGGGAGAGGGCTGCCTGCAACCAGGAAGTGAGACCACCAGACGGACGTGGATAAGGTCCATCACACAGGCCTGAGCCCTGAGGTAGTCAGTAGAGGTTTGAAAAGTACATTTTGTGAGTTTCTATAAGGCTCAGTTCAGCTGGGTGGTTTTCTTAATCCACTCACAAATGAATGCACGCGTAACTAATGTGAAATCCGCCATTTATGCAAACTACTCCCTAATGTAGCCATTGCCTTGGAATTGATTTGTGACTTCAAATGAGTGTTACAGCAGAACTGACTGTATTGTGGAATGTGTCCCCAAAATGGAAAATAGAACCGCAAGATGATTAACAGAAAATCAGCTGGTTCTCTCTGTCCCCGATGCTCAGGAGGAGGACACACAGCGGCAAAGCCACTGAGCACAGACAGCTCTGAGCCTCTCTCCTCCAGCAGGAAAGAGAGGAACATTCAATAGTTTGAAAAATTAAAGGTTTCAAAAGTGAACTTCACCCTGACCAGGACCACCATAAAATATTAACTTTGAGCCTCACATTAGAACTTTGACTACAGAACTACAATCACGAGATTACTAACCACAGGAAGTGCTTCCTTTCTTTCTAGCAACAGTATGGGCAAGGGAGGACAGTGATCACTATGGGATGGTTTAATGTGCAGGGAGTTATGACGTATTTTAAAGGTAGAGCCCGGGGAACTTGCTGACGGACTGAACACAGGTGAGAAAAGGAAAGAATCAAGAATAACTTTGAGGTTTTAATGTAAACATTAACTGTTTGAGAGGCAGATGGTGGCAAGCACTGTTTGAGAGGCAGATGAAGGGGCGCTAGAAATCAAGATCGACTTAGTAGTAGCCAAGATTCCACCTAACTGGGTGGCTCAAGTCAGTTAAGCATCTGCCTTGGGCTCAGCTCATGATCCTGGGGTCCTGGGATTGAGCCCCCCATCAGGCTCCCTGCTCAGTGGGGAGACTGCTTCTCCCTCTCCCCACCCTCCCCTTTGTGCTCTCTCTTGCTCTCTCTCTCAAATAAATAAATAAAATGATTTTTAATTAAAAATAAATAAATTTAACAGCAGTCGATCTTACAATCCACTACCTTGTTTCATTTATCAGGGGAATTTTATGATTTGACTTTACATACATTTTTTAACTAAGTAAAGTGGCCTTCTCAAGTTTTGCATTTCTCCTCTTGTTAACTGTCTGATGCCTGAAAATAGTTAAACCTTATTGCCTTAAAACTTCAGAACAGGAAAAAAAAAATATTTCAAAAACTTAACAGTTAGGAAAAAAAAGTGTGTCAATATTCAACAATGAGTCACTTTCTCATGGTACCAAAGATTTGAATGTATTTTCTAACAGGATCTCTATTTGATAATTCAGCTAAAATACATCTCTGACAATACAGACAATTTCTACCTAATTACTCCTCTCTCTCTGGAGCTGTGGACTATCCACACACAACAGGATGACCAGAAAAGACCCTGGAAAAAGCAGCAAACTATTTAAGACCACCATCCCACAAGGGATGTAAACTCTCCTGAGAGCTGTGCTCATAAAAAACTCTAATTCTAAAATCCTTGCTGCCTTGGACAAAATATGGAAGTAGAAAAAATTCACTTTTGATGTCTGACTCCGCGTTCTGAACTTCTTCACCAACAATATCCCTGCCTCTCTAATCACTGTAGCAATGTGACAAATTCAAGCATACTATGACGTGAATGACTAATGAGAGATAATGTGTCACTTCTCTTAAGAATGTTAACATCCTAGACAGACTGGCAGCCTTATGTCCAAGAAACAGATTTCTAATCATCAAGAAGAAAGAGGAGAAAGGACTTTTCCACCATATCATAAATAGCCTCAAACTTGGAAGGTTAAGGGGTAGGTGGTGGTGTTGTTGACTTCTAGTCTGGCAATGCTGTGCTAACAAGTGGTTAACTAGTCTGTCACTGCTGTGCTAACAAATGCTTAAATAGTCTAGTAATGTGCTAACAAGTGGTTAACTAGTCTGGTAATGCTGTGCTAACAAATGGTTAATAATTAGCCCTCCAAAAGAAGTATGTGTATATCAACATAAAAATGTATGCTCAAAAAATAGAGAAGTTTATTATAAATTACACTGATATTAAGAATGTGTACCACACAATTTACCAAGAATGAAATAGACAATGCCTCTTTATTATAAATTCTGTGTAGCCAATTGATATTCCCAAGATGCTTATACTGGTTTCCACCTGATTCTTGTATCCATAGCCAACCAACCATGGCTGCAATTCAACTAGGAGTTGGCAAATGGAGTTGTATCCCAATCCATAACTCCTTTCCCAATAAAGTTACAGTCTTAATTTTGCACATGGCATGAATGCTGGTTGTTCTTTTTGTTTATATTAACAAGTAAGACAAAACTAAAACAATGAAGATGAATGTCCAAATCTTACTTCTTTATCGATGATGGGAGCCACTTTCTTTCATTGACTCAGTAACAATATTCAAATATCCAGAGAACAGCCCCCTTTTTTGGCTGCTTACAATGGAACAGCTATAGACACAGGGCACTTTTAAGTTTACATCTGCATTGCTAATGTTTTCTCAATCACTTTCTGAAGTCTAGACAGAGGAAAAAAACAATCAAGCAAGTGCTGATTTATACTGTTTGCTGATTTCTATAATGCAAATGTTCCCAAAGTGGTTGATTTCAAGCTTCCAATGTAGAATAGGGAACCCAGAGATGGGAAGGGAGGAGCATTTTATTTACAAGATGTAAATAACCTTTGGAGCACAGATAATAATAAATGTGGAAAAACAACAAAGAATCGATGCGTTCTGAGTATCCATTACCTCCTTTTACCATAACTTACTGAATTATTATTGGCAACCAACACAGCGACTTCCTGAGGACTTAACAATGGGTGACCAGCTCCAGAACATGACTGGTCGCCAGTAAACAACTCATTAGGATGACCTGGAGCCCAATGTGGGGTAAAGACCTGCCTCTTACTTTCTACTTTTGTTTCTTCTTGGGTATCTCAATGTGCCCAAGGGAGGCTGCTGTCAACTCTTCAGCTGAATCAAACCTAAATCCTGAGCCAAGCTTCTCACCCAGGAACCCACCACACAGAGGACCACACGCCCACCCCACCCAGGATTCTGATGATGGGTTGGGTTTGGGGAGGAGAGACCATCAGTGGCTATCCACATGCACAAGCATGCACCCTTTAGAAAACATCATGAAACAAACATCTCAACGGTTGACATTATCCGTGTACCTCCTTGGATTACCAAGGTTTCAGACTTCTGCTTCTTGGCCACTCCTCAGTTGCTGTTGTTGAATATATTTTTAGGCTCTGAACATATCTCACAAGGACAATAATACCATCATCCCCTCTGCCAAAGCAGAAGATAACATTTGGCAGTAAACACTGATTCATATGTCATCCCAGTTCTTCCGAGATTCATTTCCAAGGCCTCGTCTTCCCTGTAGAAACTATATCCCTTCTTGTGTATTCTATAGGATGACCCAATCTTCTGCCATTTTTCCTGATGCTACAGGAGACCCACTCCAACTTCTCCACGGAAAGCTAGAGAACAATGTTTACTCCTCATAGAGTACATATGTACATGTGTACGTATGTACGTACTTCCTCACACCCTGGAACGTACAGCCGAAGCGTAACGTTCTGATGGGAAAGGGCCAACCAAGATGAAGTCAATGTTGAAATCCAACCATCAAACACTAATAGAAGTAGCCACAGTTTTCATAATAAAATTTAACAACAAAACCATATACATCTATAATATTTCACATTAAAAAATCAGACTTGGTTGGAATGTATCAAGTGAATGGCCTCAAAGGGCTCTCTTCTTTAAAAATCACTTCTTATATTTGATGGCATTTTAAACTATCCTCAGATGGATGTGTGCACTTGCCAGCATTTAAGTGCCTCCATCATGAGGGCTTTCAGAATGGAAGGGTTATTTTATAAGTAGAAATAATCAACATTTATATTCTTTTTTAATCATTTTAAAGCAAGGTTTTCAATTACCTGCTTCATTTCTAAAATGCCGCATAGGCTTAACCCTTTAAAAATGCAGGGCATTTGGGCGCCTGGGTGGCTCAGTGGGTTAAGCCGCTGCCTTCGGCTCAGGTCATGATCTCAGGGTCCAGGGATCGGGTCCCGCATCGGGCTCTCTGCTCAGCAGGGAGCCTGCTTCCCTTCCTCTCTCTCTGCCTGCCTCTCTGCCTACTTGTGATCTCTGTCTGTCAAATAAATAAATAAAATATTAAAAAAAAAATGCAGGGCATTTGACTTCTTTTTTTAAACACAGAAGGTAGAAACAGATGATCAAATGAAAGGCACTGATCCATAAATCACTCCTCCAGTAAGACATCTGGGTCATCCATGATTTTTCAAATGGTTCATTGGATTGCCAAAACGATTCAGTGAGGAACTAGAGCAACAACAAGAAATCAATGCACACAGGGAAGAACCCACAGGCACTTCTCATCTCCTAGAGATGGCAGTCTGGGTTCCT
Organism: Lontra canadensis; assembly: GCF_010015895.1. Lineage (NCBI taxonomy): Eukaryota > Metazoa > Chordata > Mammalia > Carnivora > Mustelidae > Lontra > Lontra canadensis. Next base: position 16,709,958 of record NW_022631018.1, on the reverse strand, counting down.
CTGGCAACTTGAACTTGGTTGACTGATAATTATTTAATATGAAAACCTAGTAGGTTGTCAATAAATGTTAACTCGTCCCTTTCTAAAATAAAAGCCACGTAATGGTGATTTATTACTTCCCTTTGATTTTTGCCATGTTCTACAACCATGAAATGCAGATACAAAGTACTGATACAAAAGAAAAAAAACATAGGAACACATCAAAGTATTACTGTTAATGCTAAATGTTGACATTTTCTAAATCTGTAAGAAAATACACCAATTAATGAGAGTGGTGTTTCCAAATGTAGGGATTATGGGTAGTGTCTTATCTGTGTTGTCTAAGTTTTCAAAATGATTATGTGTTACCTCTGACTTAGAGAAAGTTTTGTTTGTTATTTTTTAATTTTAATTTTTGATTCATAAAGATCATTTTATTAATTCAGCAAGTAGCTGTGACTATTCATTAGTTTCTGAAAGTTTTATTTTTAGATGTTTAGATTTTTTTTTTTTTTTTTTTTTTGAGAGAGAGAGAGGAGAGCATAGTGGGTGGTGGGGGAGAGCAGGAGAGAGACTCTTCAGATGGCTCCACAGCCAGTGTGGAGCCCAATGCAGGCCTTGATCTCATGAGACCCTGACCTGGGCTGAAATCAAGAGTTGGACATTTCACCAACTTAGCCACCCAAGCACCCCAAGAAAGTTTTATTTTTAATAAATGAAAAGAGAACATAATCTTATCTCATTTCACTTGCTCAATATCTTTAAGAAAGTATTTTATGATTAATTTCTGCTTTAAAAAGTTTTAAATGTCCGAAAGAAGCAAACTACTCTCCTAGCCTTCTCCCAGCAGTGCCGAACTCTCAGTAGCTTCCTAAAGCATCATGCTGCCTCCAACTCCGGGCCTTTCTGGTTGTCACGGTTCCCTATGGATGCCCTTCAAGCAACCAACTCCTAGTGTCCCTGCAAAGCTCAGTATCACCTTCTCCAGGGAGCCTTTTGGGCTCCCCAGTATGATATAGAAGTTCATCCTTTATGTTTAACAGACAGCCTTCTATGCACCAGAGGGTGAGCACTTAACCCCTGTACTAACTCCAGAAAGTGGGTAATTCTCAAGGGACTTAGCACAGAGCCTGCTGAATAAGGAGAGGAATGAAGAGCAATCAGCTGTGACATTTCCATAATTTAAACAAATGATTGACTTTTGTTCTTTCTCTCAATTAAGTGACTGCCTCTCTGACTAGAGCAGTGAGACTAACTAGATGTTTTGACACCTTCAAAAGTTATTTATGTCGAGTTATTTGTGCTAATGCAATACATTAATTAATAGTCTTTGTTCAGTAAACATTAATTGATGGTGCAGCAGGGTCCAGATTCTGTGTTAAGCACTGGGATATGGGGCAGACTGTGCCTGTCCTCTCCACAGAGATGAGTGGGGAGAGAAGAGGATATACAGTTAGACTAAAGGGGCACCAAAGCAGGCACTTTCGGTAGCAGCAGCCAAAAGGGATGGTGCGGGGCGTAGAGACGAGCCTTCTCTGTTCCAATAATGTATTAAATTAAAATGCAGCTGTGTTTACAATACAAAGCAAGATAAAGATCGGACTGGACAATTACCTGAGTAATATAATCAGTGCTAACACCCAATGTTCTGGAAGTTGAACAGACAACAGGAAATGGCAAACCCCACAGCTATTAGCATGGGCTCACAGTGGAAGATTGGAGGACATGCTTACTGCCTCTCCCTGCAAGAAATCTAGATCGAGAAGTGGGAATTTCATGAAGATTTTATAATATTTAAACCTCCTGTTAATTTGTTATTGCCCAAATTCAAAATTGGGGGTGGGAGGAGTCGATATCCCCTTAAATGGTACCACCACAGGAAGAAATTCTTTTGGATCCAATTTTTGGAGAATAGCAGAGCTCACATTTGCCATCTCCCCTTTAAACATTATTGTCCTTCCTGTCTCCCAAACAAAGTTGTCTCTGGATTAAAAACCTAAGCACGACTGGTCTGTCTCCACAGCTTGCCAGCAATTCACAGGACACAGCTGGATTCGAACCCAACCTCTCTCACACCTCAGCCAGCGACTATGCCTCCATGTTGTTCCAAAATACAAAGCTGGGTGAATCCATGAGATTTACTTTCCAAAGACATAATGAAAAACACTCCGCTTAATTCAGAATCACAAGCCAGATTTTTAACTGCTTCAGTGCAAATTCTTGCAAACTGTTCTTCCCAAGACTGTGACTCCGTACCCTGGAACCCTGTCATTGACACGTGACAACCGGAAGACAGGAGAAGTGTTTGCTTCTATTCCCAGGATTACCAACACATAGTGTATTGACTACCAACCGTAAAGAACAAACCAGACCTAGAGTAACCGTAATCCTAAATAATCGTCTGTAGTATATTCTGCCCATAGCATCAGGATTAGACCTCTTAAAGCTCAAAAACGTGTCCCTGATTCCAACTGTAGAATTCTCGCTCATTATTTGTGGCATAAAGTCCAAGCCTCTGCTCTGGAATTCAGGCTCTCCAGAAGCTGACTTTAGTTCGCCTCCTTCACGGATTATCCGCGTCCCTTGCAAATGCAGCACTTCATCCCGGAAAGATCCACTGAGCATTCGGAACACTCTTGCCTCTCCCCATCTGTTCTCCTCCCCCTGCACCCCAACCCTGGCACCATTCCCTCCTCCCAACTATTCAGACCTAACTCAGCCAGAGCCCTCCTCTATAGACCCTGCCGGATCCTGCCACCTGACCGTGAGGTCTCCATCCTCCACACGCTCACCTTTCTGGTTTATGTCACTCTTCCCACCTCTGTCCCATCTTACCCATTTTTATAGACTTCCACAGCAGCTGGCACAGGGTAGGTGTATAATCACAGAACTACAAGCAAGTAACAGGATCACTTAAAATAATTGCTCTGAAGACATTCCAGAATTATTTCATTTCTCTGCATGATCGCACATATCCTACCGTTATCTGATAGGCTCAGAGGCTGTAAGATACCGGGGGCTGGGTTCTCCTTATAAAGGACATCCTCAGTGCATACAGATAACAGCCTGTCTGCCATTTATTTATTGCTCATATAAAGAAAGATCATAAACAAGTCTGATGTTTGAATATCCTACGTGTAGAAATTCAGCTGAACTGGGAGGGTCCTCTTAGCCGCCTCCCTCAATTTAATTATCAGCCGCACGAGTTGCCCTTTACGGGTGAACTGTGAGTCTTGATGCTAAGCAATTCCTCAGACATTCTTTAAGTTCCAACCTCAGAAAATTCTAAGGCTTTCCTGGCATTAAGGGATAAATACCAAGATAATTACTACTGAAGACGCTAATTTTGGTAATCCTATTAGATGGTACCGTAGCGATGTGTCAGCCCTATGTGGTCCTATCATCAATGGCCCTACCTTTTCTTAGCAAAATATTCTATAAAATGCAGGCTAAAGATATTATAATTCATGAATTCCCACCTGAGAGACAAATGAAAATAGAATCACAGATACTGCGCAGACCTTGAATTTTTATACGGCAGCCTTGTAATACTCTGAAGGACAGAAATCAATGTGGTCGGGCTGAGAAATAAAATGAGTTCTAAATTCTTTTGACAGAAACAGATACATAAATTTTATCAAGGTGGAAAACAAAGACCAAGGGATTCTGATTATTTGATTTAATCATTTAAATATCATTTTTATCTGCGTACAGTACAGACTCCCCCAACTGCTGTGATATTTTCACTTGGAAATAAAAGAAGGGTGTTTTTTTTTTTTTAAGTGAAGCATCTGATTCTGTGATAATATAAGATTTCTTGTTACTATGTTCCTGTAGACATATTAAGTGCTAATGAATAAATACACCACGTTCTGGCTAATACACAATGTTTTACTTTTTTTTTTTTTTTTTAGATTTTATTTATTTGTCAGAGAGAGAGAGAGCAGCAGGCAGAGGGAGAAGCAGACTCCCCACTGAGCAGGAAGCCTGACGGGGGATTCGATCCCTAAATCCCGGGATGATGTGAGCCGAAGACAGACGTTTAATCGACTGAGCCGCCCAGGAGGCCTACACAATGTTTTAAATACCAGCAGACGTGGTAACAATTTCTTTCATTTAAATAGTGATGCATTTGCAAGACACACCATCTACCTCCTCTAAACCAAAGAGGTACCTGTCTGAGCTTCTGCTACCCAGCACCCCTGCTGAGGGGCAGGCCTCTCCTCCCACCAGGTCCAAGTATAGGGTTAAAAAGTGAGCCCTCACTGGAGGACGGCCATTGCACAGACTAGGCCATGACAAACCGATGCCCAAATATTCAAAGATAAACTAGGCAATCAGATCCGAACTCAGAAATTCAGAGTTCCAAAATCAGGAGAGTGAGCCTGTGTAACTTAATGTTCCGAGTTAGAAGAAAAGATGAAGATGTACAGGGTGAAAGCCAATCAGCAGGAAGGAAGGCAAAGGAAGACGTCAGCCAGAGGCCTCTACCAATCAGGACGAGCCCCGGGAGCTGTCTGAGGTCCTGATTCTCTGAGCTGCGGATTCCAGGCAACCCGCCGGGTTCCAACTTTCCTCAAATATACCCCCACTCCAATAAAACAGTCATGATGTGCCCAAATAATTTAGACAGATTCTGGGACTTCATAATAGAAGAATTTAACCTATTCTTGATGGACTCTCCTCGCAAAATGACGGGCAAGCAGTATAATTTTTTGAAGCCCACGCTCCCTGATCCCCAAGCCCAGCTCTGCCATTTACTACCTGTGCAGCCCTCAGCAAACGATTCAATTTCTCCAAGCTTCATATAGCTCATGTGTAAAACGGGTACAATCACAGTGCCCAAAGGGTTATTATGAGCCACAGGCAAGATGGGGAAGGCATGGTGGTCCGCACAGCCTCCAGTGTTGTTGGATGATGATCACAGTTGTAATGAGGATAATAACAAGGATGAGTTGCTTTTGCACACTCGTATAATGGCTCAACAGATAAATAAATGAGCTTTAAATTTAAACTCACTCTCTAGCCACTTATCACCAGCTTGCCCACTTCAAATAGGTAACTATAATAGTTAATATTTTAAACACAGGGTGCCCTGATTGGAGACAATTTGGAATGGAAAAGATTAGATATGTAAACAGAAACCCAGAACTGTTTTTTCCTTATAACCTCAATTATGGTTGCCTTTCTATCACCGCCCACTGGTTCTAGAGCTCATATATAAGCCAGGCCCCCTTTCCCCCATTTTCTCTGCAAACAGTGTAACTCATGCTCTCAGTACCCACCTGGGGATTTTATGAGGGTCTCATCATTGAACCTCCTGCCTTCTCGTGCATGCACCCTTTGCACTGTTTGAGAAGATCCTCCTACTCATGGTCATCCCCAACTAAGAGCTCTTCTCTAGAGCACCACTGTATGCTAAAGAAAGGCTAAATTGTGTTATAGTCATCATTACAACCCTTCGCAATCTGATCTCAGCTCCTGGCATCATTCCCTTCTGTCACCCACTAACTTGCATGGCCCTTTCTAATATGTTCATTCTCTCTGGCTATTTTTCCCTGTCTCGAGGCCTCTTCTAACTTACATGTCTAGGTGACAATCTGACCTATTTTGTAAGGCTCAGCTCATTGTTTTTTCTTTATGAAATATACCTAATTCCCCATAGGAGAAATTAATATTTTTTCTATGGTAAAAGAGTAATGTTATAGTAATTTCTACTATAACACATCACAGTCTACTAGAAAGCTATGATTGTATCTTTAAAAGAAAAGCTACAGCTACATTTTAAAGGAAAAGGAATGAAAGAAAAAATCGTAAATTTTATCAACAAGGTAACTGGTTCGAGAAAAATATTGGTAAACATCTTTGAAACTTCTACATCATACATTTTAATGTTCCCATGTCCCCATCAACAACCTGACTCTAAAGAGATTAAAAGAATTCTATTAACTAGGAGAAAACCATCATTTACACACCAAAGACGGTCTCTATTTCAGTGTGTCCAACCTCCCTAACGCTACGTCATCTCTACTCACTACAGTGCAAGGCCTTCCTGCTGCCCCTGAGCACAACAGGTAAGACTGGAGGTCAGAGGCTCTCAGCTCTTTTCAAGAAATTCTTAGTGAATTATCCCTGGGCTGCAAACTAGCAGAGGATCCTTGTACGTACAAGTTCACAGACGTCATGCAGGACTGGTGGATATTTCTCCAGAGAAGAGATCCAGGTGGCCTGCAGGTACACAGAAGGGAGCTCAGCATCCCTGGATATGAAAGAGGCGATTAGTGGTGAGGTGTCCCTTCACACCTGGTGGAATGGCTGTCGTCATCACGGGGAGATGGCACGAGCTGGCAGAGACATGGGGCAGGCCTTGTGCACAGCTGGTGGGAATGGGGGTTGGTGCACCCACTACAGAGAGCCATGTGGAGAAGTAGGGATGGGCTGCCATGTGGTCAAGGGGCTTCCTTCTGGATATGTGTCTCAGTGAAGCAGAGTCCCTTTCCCAAGAGGATGTCTGCAACCCCACGTTCACTGCAGTACTGCTCACGGTGCCCAGGACACGGCAGCAGCCTGGGTCTCCCTGGGCAGACGAGTGGGTGGAAGGGACGCGGGTGTGTGCGTAGGTGGTGGCACACTGTCCAGTTACAGAGGAAGGAAAGTCCCACCACCTGCGATGACGTGAATGGAATTTGAGGGCACGTGGCCAGGTGAGGTGGGTCAGCCAGAGAAAGACAAACACTGTATCATCTCACTCAGGTATGGAATCTTAAAACCGGCCATAGAAACAGAGATCAGATTTGTAGTTGCCAAGGCAGAGAGCAGGGGAAGGGGGCCTGGACCAAGGTGGTAAAGAGGCACAAACTTCCAGTCCTAAGACAGGTGAGTCCTGGGACGTGGTGAACAAGGGGACTACAGCCACCAGGACTAGCGTGCGTATGTGAAAGCTGTTAAGCAAGCGCATCTCAAAAGTCCTCATCACAAGGAAAAGGAAAAAAACGTGTAACTGTGTGAGTGATGGAAGTTAGAGCTCGACTTCCTGTGATAATCATCTCACAACATAAACACAAAGCAGATCAGGACAGTGCGCCGTAAGCTTACCCAGTGTTGTATGTCGATTATATCTCAATAAAACCAGAAAGAAGAAGAGAAAAAACACACAGTAAGTACTACTTTGCCGACTAAAGTCTCCAGCAGGACTGTCCACAGTTACATGCATGAAGCTATACATATGGGATTGCAACACAACCGCAGGACAGCAAACGAGTTTTTACGTTGACAGTGTGAGAGCTGGAAGGAGGGAAAAGTGAAAGGAGCTGAACAGCTTCAAGGCATCCTTCACATGCACACGACATCCTCCCAGACACAGGTGCACACGCTGGAACCTGCTCCCAAACAAATCTGGTTTGACACTCACTTCATTACTATCGGAAAGCAGCAACATATGCCTGTTGGCAAGAGGTTCTCTCTCCATTTGGGTCACTGGCAACCTTTACACAGAGACCACTGGGCCGACTCCAAGACATCATGCGAGGATTTCAGATCTGCGACTTGTTGTGCCTGTGTCTCCTAATGTTGCCGGACAACATTCTGCTCATAAGCCATCACGATGTGTTTAAGTCACCCTCAAGTACATGCACACACACACACACACACGGGGAGTGGAGGCTTGTCTATAAACTGATTAGGGGAAAATACAATTTTTCCTACTTCTCCAGGCAAACAGGATGACTTGGAACAATGACGACTTCTTCATTCTTTCCTTATGCCGTCCTGGGCACCCCCTACTCTGCAGGCTACCCTGTTAAATACACTGACGTCCAGGGCCATAAGGATCTACCAGCGGAGCACAGGAATCCTTCTGCTGCCCCGTCCAGCAAAGCTCAGCTTCCCCAAGGCCTGTGAGATTTCTCAGGAAAACCGCAGAACTGTTCAAAGCACTGGCGACCTCAGGTCCCCCCGCCTTCAGGACTCGCACCCAGAACCACTGGAAGCCTCATCCCCAGATTCACTGGTAGCTGGAAGAGACCGAGGGAAAGAAGAAATCCCCCACACACACTCCTCCTGGGACCCCTAGCTGTGTTACCGTATCCAGTCCCAAGTGAGGAGCAAGGAAATCCCCCTCAGCCTGGACCCTCCAGGGAAAGTACTGGAAAAGCCACAGACTGTCTTCTGGGCAGCTCTGGCCTCCTCCCCATTTGCACATCAGCACATCAAATGCACAGACCCCTCCAGCCATCCCCTTCCTTCCTTTGCTTCTGCATCAGTGTTTCTCCAGGGGTCTGTCGGAGGAGGCCATCACGAGGACACGACCGCAGGCTGACCCACGAGCGGGCTCCTAGCAGCCAGGGGCTCCACACCTCCCCAAGTTCTTGGAAGGTATAGTTCACTCTCTGTTCCCAAATGGGAGCCATTTTTAAGGATGCAGCCTGGAGAGAGCATTGTGGCATCCAGACCACCACTGAGGGTATCCATGACTGAACCCCATTAAGACCACTAGAGAAACTTCCAGATTCTGGAGGGCGGAAGCAGGAACGTCCTCGGCTGGCGGCCACCCCATCAAGCCTCCAGCCTCACAGATAAGTTCCCTGGCTTATTACCTCTGCCACCTGTCACCTGCAGCAGCTACCTCCCCCTTCCCTGCCTTCTGTGTCCCACGGCCAATTTTCAGATCCCAGCCAGGGAACCCCGACACTGCAAACCGACAGAATCGCTGGTCTTCCCACAAAAGCTCTACCGAAGTTTGTTTTTATTTATTGCTTGTACTTCATCTTGTGCTTTAAAAACTGTATCTGAAGTTTATCTAAATTATAACTTGGATGTTTCATTTTTTAAATATGTATGAGGCCAATGACAAAGATACACTAAAATTCAATGATCAGAAAATCCCAGAGAAACAAAAATAATGGAAAAAATAAGATCAGAATTAGATACAGTCAGGTAATTATAATGCCTCTTTGTCATCTCTGGCACCTCCTGTTCAAGGAAGTCCACAGATACGGCCTCCTAGCATCCTACTGTTTGTGAGAAAATGCAACCGATTATAGGACATACCATGTCATAAATGAACATCCTTAAGACTCTGCCTGTGAGGGGCACCTGGGTGGCTCAGAGGGTTAAGCCTCTGCCTTCGGCTCAGGTCATGACCTCAGGGTCCTGGGATCGAGCCCCGCACATGGCTCTCTGCTCAATGTGGAGCCTGATTCCCCCTCTCTCTCTGCCTGCCTCTCTCCCTACTTGTGATCTCTCTATCAAATAAATAAATAAAATCTTAAAAAAAAAAAAAGATTTCACCTGTTGGTGTGGGGATTTTCATATTACAGTAGTAAAGGAGATGAACCACACAGCCTGAAAAATAAAACCGCATTTCTATGGAATTCTTTATTCAATAATCCAGAACAGGCAAGAGGAAAACCCTGTAGCATAAATTTTCAGAAGTGAACCATGTAGGTGGACATCGGTCATTACACGGTTCGGTCACATGAGTCACTGTTACAATGACAGAACCAGTGGCTTCAAGAGCTCGGTCCCCACAGCACATCTATGACTGTGCCATTCCGTGGTCAGTGTGACAGGAATGAAAGTGGACAAGGAATGCTGTGCTGATCTCAGAACCCGGGGGCAAAGAAGTCAGACGTAACTAAGAATAAATTTGCTTACGTGTGGTTTGGTTTTGTGGCTACACCTTCATGGGTACTTTTTTTTTTTTAATTTTATTTATTTATTTTGACAGAGAGAGCTCACAAGTAGGCAGACAGGCAGGCAGAGAGAGGGGGAAGCAGGCTCCCCGCTGAGCAGAGAGCCCGATGTGGGGCTCGATCCCAGGACCCTTGGATCTTGACCTGAGCTGAAGGCAGAGGCTTTAATCCACTGAGCCACCAAGGCGCCCCTTCACGGGTACTTTTAAAGCTTTTATTATCGAAATCCCTACAGGAAAAAAAAAAAAAACTGTAATGAGAGATCTGAAACTCTTGATTTATCATCTTCCCAATGAAATCATTATTCTTGTAACTAAGGTTTTGACAGGAAAAAGTTTCTCAGGGTATAACTCCCCCATTATAGACTGTGAAGCTAAGTAACCATATTTTTCAAAGCAGAAAGAAGGGCATCTGGCTTAAAAAATACCTGAATTTGAAGGTTTGTTTGTATAAAAGATTATAATTTGTGCATGCATTAATTTGATTTTCTATTTAATGACTCCTTTAAAAAGTTTTACGAAGTCACCATTGCCACAGAAAAATCTGGAATGCATATTTGGCTAAAGGTGGAACCACTTTCAAGCAGCTAAAAACAAACAAAGAGCCCACCCTAGTTTTTCACAAAAATCTTCCCCTGTTAACATCTTGGACATGTGGTGGGTGGCTCTGCTCAGGTCTTGGCTCTGCCGCTAGCTAGCAACCTTGGACAAATCACTTAGCTTCTAGAAAGTTTCACCTCTTCATAGTAAAATAAAAGTACCCATCACCTCCTTGGCCCATCATCTCCTTAAAATGTTGTGGCTGAGTAGGCTTTTGAAAAGACCACCCGTCACTCACCAGTTCCAAGCCAGGGTACAGATGTTTAACTACCAAAAACCACAGGCCCTGGCAGGTTTTAAATCTGTAGGGTGAATTCCTACAGCCATCCTCTGATGGCTAGCACTTAAATATTTTTTTTTAAGATTTTATTTATTTGACAGAAAGAGAGAATAAGCAGGGGGAGCTGTAGGAGGAAAGGAAGGAGCAGGCTTTCCACTGAGACCCTGAGATCATGACCTGAGCTGAAGGCAGAGGCTTAACTGACTGAGCCACCCAGGGGACCCAGCACTTTAGTTTTTAACACAGATCAGTTTAGCCTCACTGAATTTCAAACCTTTGTCTGCTCTCCCCTGTAACTTTCATGTGCCCCATGACCAACTTATATCATAGTTACTTCTTCTCCAGCAAGCTTGCTAAAGTCCTAGGCCAGGCTACTTTCTGGGATGCTTGCTTTAATACGTTATGCTGAGGGGCGCCTGGGTGGCTCAGTGGGTTAAAGCCTCTGCTTTTGGCTCAGGTCATGATCCCAGAGTTCTGGGATCGAGCCCCGCATCGGGCTCTCTGCTCAGCGGGGAGCCTGATTCCCCCTCTCTCTCTGCCTGCCTGTCTGCCTACTTGTGATCTCTGTCAAATAAATAAAATCTTTAAAAAAAAAAAAATACGTCATGCTGCCTTCTAGTAGCACGCAGTTTATTATATCTTGGCCCTTTAAAGAAACATTTCAGAAAAGGCTATCTTACCTTTTCCTAACTACTCCAAAATAAATCTCGTAGCTGGGTGATTTATCTCATGGAAATACCCTGGAAACAATGTTGATGCTCAGGCAACTGGTCTACCAGGAATATAAAGATTTTTTTTTTCTTTCTCCAGAATACCTACACAGACTCACACCTAAAAATCAACAGTAAATGTAAACTAGAAGTCATCACCACTTACCTTCATAAATAATACTTTCCCTCATTTCCCTTACAGACAACATAAAGGGATGAAAAAATACCATTTTTTTAACTACTTGGTATGCTTCCATTTAATTAAAAGCCTATCTATAAAATGCACTAGAAACCAGTCAACCTTCTTCATTGGCCAACTCTGGGTTTGTCATTTATCCCCTAATGTTCTCAGGGGTTTGAGGGCAACCTGTATCCACACCAAACCTTCAAAACCCAAGGTTCACTAGTTAGTTGCAAATGTAATCAATAGAGATTGAGGAATTACAGAATAATTTCCAAATTTACCTTGACAGGATCCAAGGACAATATCATTAGAAAAGAAACAAAAGCACGTTTAAAAGGGAGGAACACATTCTGTCAACAAAGATCAAAAGGTTTGCAAAGTGCACTCCACTGCATAAGGGGTTTAAATGTCTGAACATCTGAAGACCCAGTTATGGCTGATTGGAGGTCTTCCCAGACAGAATGCCCATCACCAGTGGTGAAAGACCTGTCTCCTTCCAACATTATCCTACGCAAAATAGTTCACAGGAGACTTGATGGTGGTGATTATGCTATGCAGAGCTAATCTTCCACACAGGGCTTGGTGCTGTCAGCAGACCATACGTTCCCTTTAACATTGTTCCATAATGAGCACGAGGTAGCTAAGAATCATCAATAACAAGTTAAGGAGCAGTTCCTGTTGGTCCATAATTGCTGGACCATGTGGTTCTTCTGTCCTTGGAACTAGAATAAAAGAAGATGTTCATTAGCTCCAGGAACTCAAGTGAGGTCTTGCAAGACATCTGACAAAGCTGAAGATGAGACGTAGATGGAAAAGATAGAGGGTGTCTTAAAATTAGACTTTACAGCTGTATACCAGAGAACACTGGTTAACAGGTCAAGGAAAAGTTGGCGGCAAGTTTCTAACTAAAGTGCAGCCTCGTGGCTCTGTCCTCTGATGGGATCAGCTAGCCAGAAGGGTGATCATGTCACAGATCAGAGAATGAAAGGAAATGTGCCATATAATCCAACACATCAAAAAAACCCAACCTTATGGAAAGCTCAGTGGCATTTCAGAAAACGTAATTCAACAGATCTAAACATAACACCTGGGTTTCATTTTAAATAGTCCAATCACCAAAGCAGAACCTGAAGAGGATCCAGTTACACAGCAGCTTCTCTAAGAAACGTCTAGAGTCTTCCTCTGATTGCAGGCTCAATATGATCTACAGGTAAGGGGGTTGGCCAAACAAAACGCTGTTGAAAACACTGATGCAAAAGAGAATTCTAATATCTAGGAAAGAGGAGGCAGACGTTCTATTGTACTCTCTACTGGTCAAGCCATCCCTGTGGTTGAATTTTCTTATGGAAACTATATTTCACCCCAGAATCTATAGGCATATTCTTCCCCAACACAGAGAAAACCTAAACCTTGTATCTCTTGACACACAGCACATGTTTTCATTAACCTGTCATTTCATCTCTACTTAGTTTGGCTTTCCCATGATTCCTCTATTAAATCTGTTCTTCTTTGGTGGATTTTTCCTCCCATTCTTCTGAACTATTTCCTCCAGCAGGTATCAAAAAACAAGCAACATATGGAATATACACAGTATTTTGTTGCCCACTTCAGAGCTTCTCTATCAAAAATGAGAGCGTCTCAGTTGGTTAAATGTCCAGTGGCTCAGTCAGTTAAACATCCTACTCCTGACTTCATCTCAGGTCATGATCTCAGGGTCGTGGGATGGAGCCCAGCAGTGGTCGCCCTCCAAGCTCAGCAGGGAGTCTTCTTAAGACTGTCTCTCTTCCTCTGCCTCTGCCCTTCCCCCCAGCTCACACACTAATAAATACATCAATCTTTAAAAAAAAAAAATGAGAGTCTAATCTAAGAAGAAAGGTACTGTATTCAAAGGGTCACTTATCCATTGCGCTTTTGTCCATTGAACTACAAGTCATCACTAAGTTTCCAGAACCTCTTAGCTTCCTTTTGAGGGAGGAAGTATGCTCATGAGCCTTTACTGACAGTCTATTGAGTGTACTGCATTATAACACAATGGTTGAGAGAAAGAACTTGACAGGGAAAATTAAAAAATCTGGGTTTGAATTCTGGCTTCCCCAGCAGGCAGTCTGGCCAGGGCATGTTCCTTAAATTCTCAAATCTGTAAATGGCTTAAGGATGAAATTATACAGCATATGTAAAGCGTTTAGCACAATGCCTCTCACGTGGTAAAGAAAAACACAGTGTAGCTATTATGTTGTAACTGTTGTTCTTATTAGTGTCATTATTTTTACATTCTAAGAGACTAAGTTTCAGACCTGGGATGTAGCAATCATTTCTGCTCTTTTCTTTCTGCACATTTTTTGCTGGTCTCACCTAATCCACGGTCTGACAGGAGAGAAGTAAATCAATAGCTACTCGTGGGCAACTGTACCGACCAGCTAGCTGGAAGGGTGATCAGCAGTGTTTGACAAAGAAGCGAAATGAGCAACACTGCTTATATTCAGATATCCCGAGTCAGGGAGTCAGAAGGTAATTATTCATTCATTCACACACAGGAGAAAGACTGATGGCAACACAGAGATGAAAAATGATCCGCGTCTGAGAGAAACATCAATAAAATGCTGGGGGAGTGCGGCAGATGAAGGAGGAGCTGTGTTGGCCCAGGAAGGTTAAAACTGTAATGGACTGAGAGTGCAATCTAGTTTCTAGAATCGTTCTGGGATTACGTTCATGCTGGATCTCCGTCCCACCGGCCGCACCCTCAGCCTCCACTCTGGTCCTGACGTGTCTACAGGACTGACTTTAAAACATTTATTGCAGAAAATACCAAGTGGTTTTAAGCGGTCATCATGAGACAGAGTCGTGAAAAGTGCAAGCACAGGGTTGGCATTAAGTGAGGCCTCGGCCTGCTAGAACTCCTCCAGGGGAGACCAACAAGTAGGGAAATGGATGTGCAGACCACAGCACATGGGACAGGGCTAAGCGAAACAGAAACATTCATCCTGGGAAAGAGAAGGCTTGGTCAGCCATGACTATTGTTTCTGTAGAGGCAGAGCACTCTAGTGTCAAAGAGGGTTTGGGTAGCCTATGTAAACCTAGAAATGTAAATGAGAACCACAGGAAAGAGGGCTGGAAAAGTAGATTTTATGTTAATGGAAGGAACTAATTTATAACGGTTTGCGGTATCCAACCCTGGCTCTCTCCCAAGAAGGTGGACCCCTTTCTACTGATGGAGTCACCCAGAGCAGAGTTGGGAGGAGTGAGTGGTCGTGGTCCCTTCCCACGCTGCATAGGAAATGTCCAAGACAGCTTTCTCCTTTTAGGGAAAACCTACTGGTGGAAACCGTCTTCAAAACTAGAGTGTGGTTTAGCTCTCCTATTTGTGTATCTGTAAGCAAATGCAAAACAAATTTACTGGAGGCCTGACCTTCCTTGCAGAGTTGACTTGGAATGACAATAAAATAAAGCCTATGAATCCTCCCCACAAATTGACACGAACGGGACCAAGGGGAAAGAATCAGGTTTCAACTTCTGAACCATACAGCCGGGTGTCTGACATTACAGGAATGCGAAAGGTGGTGGCCCGTTTCCCCCACTGCCCTTTGTTTTCGTGGCCTCCTGCCTAGAACGGGAAGTTTCATTCCAAAATGGTAAGTGGCAATGTCTGGGACTATGCCCTCCTGTTGTCTCAGCTCACTTCCCACCTTGGGGGAAAGGATAACAAACACAAGGTTTTATTTGGCTCTGAAGGACCTTCCCCAGAGAGGAAATCCAGGAGTTATAGGTTAGAAAGACTCTCCAAAGCAGGTCAACAAAGAGGCAGACCCAGGAGCTCCTCAAAGGCTTTGACCCCAACACTACTCATCTGGCCCCTTGGATCTCCACCATTTACTTCTCAAGCCCTGCCAGACTCCTGGTTTTAACAGAAAAAACACTCCGTTAGTGAGATGAGGTTACTGAGATGAGAACAACTGCCCAAAGTCTGTGTCTTCACAGGTGAAAATCTGTCACAGGTAATTTAGCGGTAACTGGACCTTTCCAGTCTTTACTTGGAGTCCATTAGAACAGATATTCTCAGATATATTCAGAATAACATCTAGGGGCTGGGGGACAAGAAAAGACATGGAACGGGAGAATGGGAACTACTTTGTCAATAAGAAAACCTGAGTGCCCACATCTACAATCTTGTTTAAGTCTGAGCCTGAGGTTTTTCATCTGCCCTACATGCAAAGGATAATAACTCCCACAGGATGCCAGTGAGGGCTTCAAAGAAATGGCATCTGTAAAAGCACTTTGTAAGGTTTGAAATGTACCTAAATGTTAGGCTATGGCAATTTTTTAGTATGCCTCATAATCATGATGTGACTCTTTACATCTCAGTAATTAAGCAATGATTGAATGAAACACTCTATATTTTCTTAATTTTGTGTAAGAATATTGAAACTATCGTCACAGGTAGTGTGATCTATTACAAAGATTATTAAAAGGCCACCTGGAGTTTTAGATTTCTTTATTAGTCCAAAAATGTTTTTATTTTGTATCTTAGCTTTCTTATGTTATCTACAAAAAGTAGTCAGATATTTCTCTGTTTTGATTAAGTTCCTGTAAAAGCTCTACATAAATAGAATTATAATATTGTGGTCTCATGAACCCTGCTGGGATGTGCGATCTTTAAGCAAAACAAAAGCCAAAACCACAAAGGACCTTGCTCAGAAATCTATTGGTGGAGTAAGTCGGTGACATACATTATATATATATATGTATATATATATATACATATATATATATAGACAGATAGATAGATATAGATATAGACATATAGATATATATAATAAATATTTTGGAAGGTGTTTTAATCCCTTCCAAAAAAAAAAAAAGTACACCAGAGATCAAATGTTTATCTTGAATAAACAGAGGACAGATGAGAAAAAAAGTCTTTCTGAATTTTCAATTTCTAGACAGACATTATGAAGACAGCAGAGAACTAAAGGGTTAACAGACCTTTTCCCGTTAAAGAGTAATTCAGGTTCCCGCCACCTGCAAGGACAGCGGTTGAAACAGCAGGACCCATGCTAGTCGCAAGGTCGGCTGGGCATAAAGATCATTCTAGACCACGTCACACTTCAAAAATATCGATGACACGCTGACCACACACATGCCCGTGGTGCCCCTCTCTGGAGAGGAAGAGCCTCCGGGCATAAGAGTCAAAAGCTCTTTTGTGTGTTATAGAGTAACGGTGAGGGAGGGGCAAAGACATTCCCCCCACACAGCAAAACTCACTCCATGGACACAGCTTTCCTTCCAGACTGTAGATTTTTTTTTTTCTAAGTAGCATAAGAAAGCCCATGGATTTTTATTTCCTTTGAACACTGTGACCATTCTGTACTTTGTATAAAACAGGAAATTGCAATTAAAAAAGGACCTGTCTTGTCAAAGGGCCCTACCAGTACTTCTAGTTAAAAAATCCCTTCAAGAATTGTCAGCTGTGGGGCACCTGGGTGGCTCAGTGGGTTAAGCCTCTGCCTTAGGCCCAGGTCGTGATCTCAGGGTCCTGGAATCAAGCCCCACATCAGGCTCTCTGCTCAGCGGAGAGCCTGCTTCCCCCTCTCTCTCTTCCTGCCTCTGCCTACTTGTGCTCTCTTTCTCTATCAAATAAATAAATTAAAAAAAATTGCACGGACGCTTTAATATACGCAGATACAAAAGAAAGCAAACATTTCCACAAGCGTTATTAAATTACAGCATAGTAGGAGTCATTAACAGTCAGCAGGCAGGGGCACTGGGCTCTGCCAGTCTCACATTCCAAATAATCAAAAAGGATATCCACGGGGCGATTAATTTCTTACACATTGATTATTCCAATCTCCACACTAATAAGGAGAGCTAAACAACATAAAGTTAAAGAGCGCAGTGAGAAAGGGAAGATTGAGGCCACATGCAGGGGGCAGAGGGATATACCCTTGGGAGATGAACTTCTCTCTCAGGTTACTGGGGGGGAGTGAGAAGTTTCACGCATCTTGAAAACGTAGCACTGCCTGGAAATCATCCTTCCCTCCACTATCCCCTCCCACATACGCAGAATACACACACGTCTCACAAAACGAGGAATCGGGATTTGGACAGACTGTCCGAGCCAACCAGCCCGTGACGATAAGAAGAGACCCGGGACTCCCCATTAGTCCCGTGTACCTTCTACTCTGCGGGTGCCCACTCGGCTGCTTAATGCTCCCGGAATGAGAGCGGATGTCATCGCTATTAATCCAAAAAGCGACACACCAGCAAACTGCAAAACCGTCCCTTTGGTCTTGATTTACAGAACTACTCACGAATAAAATGTTACTCAACAAATGTACTGACTCCATTGCAAAAAAATCTGAACCACAGTCCTAACCCGTCCTTCCCTCAGACCATCCTTCATCTGTCACACACTTATCAAATAGCCACTAAGTCTGTAAGGCGATGTGTTTGTTTCTGTAGGGACGCACCGTGAAATCAGACCCAGATCCTGCTCTTAAAGAGCTCAAGAGGTCAAAAAAAAAAAAAAAAAAAAGGCACCCAGACACACACACACACATACAGACACACGCACACATACAGACACACACACACAGTGATGTGCCAGTAAGCGTTCAATGACAGTCAAGGAGGGAGAAAAGCAGGAGGCCGGCATTAAGGAGGGCACGAGTCCGGAGGAGCGCTGGGTGTCATAGGCAATTAATGAATCGCTGAACTCTGCGACAGAAACTTACGTACCATATACTGGCTAACTGAACGCAACAAAAAAATGTAAAAATTTGAAATGAATAAAAAGAAGAGGGAAAAGGGTAAAGGAGCTCTGACTTACAGCGTTTGCTGATTCCCGCGCTGTCAGTCCTCCTACCACGCCTGATTTCAGTCTGCCAGCCGGCCACGCTGAATGCAGAGCAGGGGAGAGGTGCCCGAGCCAGTCGAAGCAGACTCAGTGCACCACGGCGTGATTTACATGGATATTTATATTTGTGTAAATTTACACACACACACACACACACACACATAAACTAACCAAATACTTTATAGTTGTTATCGTAAAGCATGGGATTACGATTAATTTTATTTCTTTTTCGCACCTTTTTTAGTATCCCACCATTTTTATAGAGCATTTTTTTTTTTAGTTTTAACTTTTCGCCCATGCTAACGGACAAATGACCGACATGTGCCGCTGTGTGTGTTTACGGTCTATGGTATCTGGACTTTGCTGACGTCAATGATGACCACGATTACCTCAGTCAACATCCCCCATCTCACGGAGATACATAAAAATAAAGTAAATGAAAAAGAATAAAAGGAGTATTTTCTAGATCAGTACTAGCCCTCGTATCCTCACCGCAGACCAGCTTTTCTAGGCAGTCCTGGGATTACTAGAACCACCTAGGGAGCAGGGAAACCAAATCATGTTAAAGGCACATCAGGTGAGCTTCCGGGCCCCACGTCCAGGAGAAAGGGAGAGCGTCACAGAGCATCCAACTTAGAGCACCAAGAGGAGAAGCTTCACCCAGCCCTGCACCCCCCGAACCCCACCCTCACTGCCCTAAGACTCTAGAACCTGAAAACGCCTTTCCCAGAGCATGCTCCCGCCACACATTCTCCATCATTTCAAGCATCCAGTCATCCAGGGCTGTCCATGGACAAAGGAGCAGGAGGTGGGAACACAAGAAGGAAGACAATCTCTAACTCAAGTACAGGATCCTGGCAGGAATTCTCTTGGCTCTGCCAACGACAGCATCAGGGAGACGACACCCGTTCAGTTCCACGGTTAACCGTCCACAGCACACGCACCTGCGGCCGTCCCTCCTTCAGCGTTCTTCACGCACAGACGGACTCTGCTCTGGAGGCCAACAGCTCGCCTCATGCCAGAAACCCTTCTCTTCCTCCTTCTTCACTTGTGGCTGTATAAACCCTGAAGCCTACACTCTGAAAAACCATTGGTAGGTATAACTATTTTTAATATCAAGAGCTGAAAAGTCTCGTGGAGGGAAAAGAAAACGCCTGATTGCTGTGTGACGTCTGAACATGTGCAAAGCACTTATGGGGCTTATCGTAGATCATGGTCCCAACCATCCCCCAAAGTGTCCCGTTCCCAGCACCTCTGGACGTGATGGGAAGGAAGGTCAGAGTTTGCACGATTCCCTCGAGGCCACAGCAGGCAAGCCCGCCGCCTTCAGCATGTGCACTTCTGGTGCCACGTTCCAGTCCAGTAGGGAATCACCCTAGACTTGATTTCCCATCCCGACCCCACCATGTTCCTTCTGTGTGGCCTTCGGCAGAATCCGCACCTTCTCTGGGCCTCATTAACTCACCTGGAGAATGGGGGGGACAATACCCACTTCACGGGGCTCTTACAAAACTCCAACAAAACCAAACTCGGAATATGGCAGGTTTGTAAGACATTTATGTCCCCTTTTCAGGCCACTCTAGCCCCCTGTTCATTTGCTCTGCTTCCTTTCCTCGTACCACCCTTACTTCAAATGTGTTCACTTGGCTTCTCACCCTGACTGGACAGGCCTCCCCAGTTTGACGGTGAGGGCTTCAACAGTCCTTTGACGGAGGGTGGATTTCTGGAACAAGAATGAGCTCACACACAATTGATAAGTGGGGAAAGTATCAGTTCAATACGGGCTTCTCAACCCCATCCGGGCTTCTCAGCACACTCTGTTTTGTGCTATCCCGATACAGCAGCCGGACCCAAACCTCACGTGTGTGCACGCACGCGCGTGCATGCACACACACACGGGTGCGGCCAGCCGCGAGAGCCTGCAGCATTGCCCACGGGGCCTGCCCTTCCTCTGGCTCAACCTGGCCGCACACGAGGTTCCAAAAGGGTTTGCTGCGCATTTCTCTCAGACATTTGTACGAGACAAACAAGCAAAGCCTAGAGAAGGAGCCGGACCATTTTGTGCAAAGCTTCTCCCTGCTCCCTACCTGCAAATTTTGATGCCAATGTCCCCCTGTCCTTGTTTTCAGCATTTGGCCGACCTGACGTTTCTTTGCACACTCCTCCGCCACCTACCTTCTCCGTTACCTTTCAAAGGGGAAGTCTCGCAGGACGGCGTGGTCCCTTTGCCGGCAGGGAGGTGAGCGCGCTGGTAGACCTGCGCCGCTCCTTCTACCGTTGTTCTGGCTGAGGCTTGCAGCACAGAATGTTTTGAACCGTTAAAGTGTGCAGAGTGATCTACTCCAATTCCTTTCCCCGAAAATGGCAGTGATTTACGGTGTGTGTTTTTGCAGAATGTGGGGATTTTTTTCTGAGGGCTGCATCGTGCTACCGCAGAAACGCCCCCAGTTTGCTTTGTTCGGTGGATACTGTTGACACACAGAGGCCCCGCGGCTCGGCAGAATAAACGGTTACGGTACAGCCTTCTCGTGGCACCTGCTTAACTCTTCGTGGAAATTCAGCTCAGCCCCTCACTTCTGTGGCTAAGAATGAGCAATTTCTACCAAGGATGCTACTGGGGCGGGGAGGGGGGGCAGTTCATACTGGTTTTCATAAACACGCTCAAAGAAATGCTTCCAAACACAAAACAAGGACAACGTGCCACGTTCAGATAAGCCTATTCTACAACTTTAAGCAGCTTTTATTTTATTATACAAAATCATTCCGTTTTTAATTAGCCAAACGTCCATGGAAGCCAAGTGCACTGCAAGAAGTGCTCCTTCCGCGTAGGGTCTGCTGTATGCGTGACCAAGTTCTAGGGTCAAAAATAAGTTCAAATACAGGACCTGGGTGGCTCAGTGGGTTAAGCCTCTGCCTTCGGCTCAGGTCACAATCTCAGGGTCCTGGGATCGAGCCCCACATCAGGCTCTCTGCTCAGCAGGGAGCCTGCTTCCCCCTCTCTGTTTGCCTGCCTCTCTGCCTGTTGTGATCTTTCTCTCTGTGTCAGATGAATAAAATCTTTAAAAAAAAAAAAAAAGTTCAAATATTTTTTAAGGTTTTTCCTCTTACCCTTGCCATATCTAATTTGCAGTAAAATAAATAATACAGTTTTCATTTACATTTGTTTACTGATATGGGCTAATAACATTCCCAGGCCTGTTTCCTTATAGGAAAACAGGAATTTTTAAAAAACTGAATAATTGCACCATCAATTTTATGAGGAGGGGTGTGTGTGTGTGTGTGTGTGTGTGTGTGTGTAGGAAGTTACTTGTGAATCTGTTGATCCTCCAGTCTAGACACTGTGAAGTGCTCCGATAAACAAAATATCATCATCACTGATTCCTTATCCCGATACTTCTAGTAAATCACCTTGCACATAATAATTGTTCAATAAGCGTTTGCTAAATTAAAGTGAAACATTTGCATAATTAATCTAAGTCCAAATTTCTCAATTAAGTTGTTCAAAAGAAAATAAACAGCAAATAGATTGCTTTTAAAATAAAACAAGAAACTGACATTTCAAATAAAACTCGAGCCCGGTCACCATCTTACAGTGCAAAACAAAAGGCACTAGATATAGTTGTTGAATTAGTTAGCATTTGGGTTTGTTGCAAGTGACAGAAGAGAGGAACACCTGGAAGATAGGAGAGGCGATGAAAACCTCTGTACAACGCGAGAATGACAGACGCATGTCAAGACACATCTGTCCGAAGCCACAAAACGTGCAGCGCCAGGAGCGAGTCTTACACTGAACCGCGGACTCTGGACGATTAGATTAGGATGTGCCTCTGCAGACTCGTCCTCGGTGAAAAATGTACCACGCTGAGGAATCATGTTGATAATGGGGGACGCCTCGTAAGGCCACGGGTAACTAGGAAAGCTCTATACCTTCCTCTCCGTTTTGCTGTAAATCTAAGACTGCTTTAAAAACATAAAATAAAATCTTGGGGCACCTGGGTGGCTGCAGAGTCCTGGGATCAAGCCCCACATCGGGCTCCCTGCTCAGTGGGAAGCCTGCTTCTCCCTCTCCCTCTGCCCCTGCTTGTGTTCCCTCTGTCGCTGTCTCTCTCTGTCAAATAACTAAATAAAGAAAATAATAATAAATAATAAATATAATATATAAAATATATAATATATAATATATAATAATATATAAAATTTATATATAAATATAAATAAAATTTATATTTATAATTTATAAATATATATAAAGTATATATAAATTTATAATATATAAAATTTTGTTATAAATTTATATAAATATTCTATATAATATATTATTATATATTTTATATTTTATATAATATATAAAATAATAATAAAGAAAAAATCTTTTAAAAAGTAAATAAAATCTTAAAAACAATAGCAGAAGAAGACATAGGTCAATTTTCCTCTAACGTAAAAGTTTATGTGGGCAAGTCACGTCAGTGTGCTGACTCTACAGTGATCAGAAACCCAGGATCGCTCCCTTTTGTTGCTCTGCCATCCACACCTGTCACCGTCCATTTCATGGCCAAGATGACTGGATGCCAGCCACCAGAATGAGAAAGGGAAAAGGGAAAAGGGAAAAGAATTCTGTATTCTTCTTTTCAAAGGCCATGCCGCAGATACCATGCACATCTCTTCTGTTTACATTTCATCGGCCAGAAGGCGTGACACAGCCAGGCCCAACAGGCCTTGGGGAGCCTAGAACATGGGACCATCACTCCACTCAGCCAAGCCGAGTGCTTTTACTGCAGAAATTTCAAGAGCAGGGAGGTTTGAGTTTTATAAAGTAACGATGAGCTTTGAGTCAAACAAATCAATAAGGTATGGATAAATTAATTTGCTTCTAATAAGTTTTCAGAGAAAGAATATCACTTAAGTTTTAAGGCCATTTTTAACACAATGCTACTTAGTGGGGAGAATCAGAACCCCCCACCCACAGATAAACTGCTTTGCATGCAAGCCATTAAAACTCCCAGTCCAAGTGACCTGTACTGAGACTTCATTAAAATTCAAAGAAATGTCCCGGTGGTGGGTATTACAGAGGGCACGTGTTGCATGGAGCACTGGGTGTGGTACATAAACAATGAATCTTCGGACACTGAAAAAATAAATTAAAAAAAAAAAAAAGAAATGTTCTAAAAATAAATAAATAAATGCATAAGGCCAGATTTAAGATGGAAGGAGAGATTCACCTGAAATTACCTTCTCTGGTTATAATCATGAATACATCGATCTTCTTACCTTCTGGACAGAATGTTCTATATCCACTACTGTTATCCAAACTTAATGCACTGGGAATAAAACTGTGGAGAAACTATCCAAAAGCCAAAGAAAGACAATGAATATTATAATTTTGAGAGGGTCTGGGAAAATCTTTAAAGTATTTACAAGATTCTCTAAGAGATGTGAGACTTCCTGTCCCATCACAACACCCCCGAATGTGGTTATTTCAGATTCAAAACAAAAGAAACAGAATTTTTTTTTAAATGTGTTTTGTTTTGTTTTGTTTTGTTTATTCCTCGAGCTTCATCATGGCCATCTCCTAAAAGAGTCAAGTATAGAGGTTTCACTTTAGCTAAAAACCTGGAAGCTAAGAACAGAAAGGACCTGAAAGCTCTCCCCATTATTAAAAAGCTAGCTCAGAATTCCAAACAAAAATAACAGAATTTTGGTTAGACAGAAATCTGAATGGCCATATAGTTCATAGATCTCTGCACACCCATGTTCATTACAGCGTTATTCACAATAGCCAAAGGCGGAAGTAACCCGAGGGCCCATCCACCAATGATGGATAAACCAAATGTGACATACATCCCTACAATGGGACACATAAGAGAGTATCGAAGAACCTTGAGGACACCATACTAGTGAAATAAGCCAGTGACAAAAGGACAAATATGCCATCATTCCGTTTATAGGAGGTCCCAAGAGTGGTCACATCCATCAAGTGGCCTAAGTGGTTGCCAGGGCTGAGAAAGGAGAATAGGAAATTGGTGTTGAATGGGTACAAGTTTCAGTTTTCCAAGACAAAAAGAATTGTACAATGAAACCTATAATGCCTCCGAAAGGTACACTTAAAAATGGTTTAAATGGTAAGTTTTATGTTACGTATGTTTTACCACAATTAAAAAAGAAAACAGAATGATAGACCCCTTTGAGCAAATACTTAAAAAAATAAAAAACTCGGGGCACCTGGGTGGCTCAGTGGGTTAAAGCCTCTGCCTTTGGCTCAGGTCATGATCCCAGGGTCCTGGGATCGAGCCCCGCATTGGTCTTTCTGCTCAGCAGGGAGCCTGCTTCCCCGCTTGTGATCTCTATCAAATAAATAAATGAAATCTTAAAAAAAAAGTAACAATAAATAAAAATTAAAAACTCACAAAGTAGGATGTACCATCATACTGAGGACTCAAGATGAATGAAAGAATAATTATCATTTCATTTACCTTTATCTTCCTTCAAAGTACCCTATACATGTATGAAGGAATTTAGATCTTAAAAGATATATTTTTCTGAGATGCACCTCAAAATAATCACCTCGGGGACAGTGTCTGTGGGGAAGTAGAAATGAAACAAGACTTACCCATGGTTAATGACTGTTCTACTCTCTGATGGGCACAGGCAGGGCCCTTCTATTATTTTTTTCTGCTGCTGTATCTGTTCGAATTGTACCATAACTGAACATTTTAGGTAGTTTTTACTGTACTTTAACCATATGAAGCAATTTTTAACCAAATTATCAAGAGCCACTGAAGAGCAACAAATTCTAAAATATGGGTAAGAAAGAACATTTCTCCAAGGGAAGTGCTCCCTAGATATTTCCGCTTCCGTTTATAGAGAAACCCAGTTCCTTTTCTTTGGGCTTTTTTAAAGACTAGTTAAAATATATAGAATGTTTCCTACTCACCCAAGCTTTACATCCCCTGTTTATGTACGTACGCCTCTTAATAAGCTACTACCATCCCCGTTTTACAGATGAGGAACCTGAGACTCAAAGAAGCAAACCTGATTCAAGCTCACAAGTATCACGTCAGTTTTGATCCAGGAGTCTGACTGCAAGTGCTTGAGCTTAACAAACACCTTCCTCTAATTACAAGAGTCTCTTTCCCCTTTCTTGCTGGCTCAGGATGGCCTCATCAATCCCGAGTTGCCAGAATGGGGATGCCTGAATGAGAACTCAGAAACACTGAGTTTTCGAAGGGATAAGATCAACACCTTTGTTTCAGTCGTCTCAGCAGAGCCCTGAGGATTTCCACAGGAGCTCAGCTCCATTCAGGTCATTTACTGAGTCCTCACCAAGTGTCAGAGGATGCACCACCTTGGGGCTGGGCTAGGCACTCAGAACTGCCACAAGAAGATACAGATCAACAGAAAAGTTGGTTTAGAAACCAGATGACCTAAAAAGAAGTGAATTTCCTTATCACCTAGTTCTTCCCCTTTTATGTCACTAATTGCCCTAGGATGAGTTGCTTGACATCTGTCTTTGCTGCCATGAAATAAGCTCCGTGAGGGCTCAGACGTTGTCTGCCTTGTCCAAAACTCTGTCCCCAGGGCCCACCACGGGGATGAGACACGGCCTGGGCTCAAGCACACAGAGCGAGAGGATCTGAATTCTGAGAGGCATGACTGTTTGCTAATTTCATTGGAAGCAACACGGTGAAGAGGCAAGAGCAGGGTCTTCGGACGAAGCGGTCATTCATTTGTTCACTCATTCGTGCATTTGCACGGTCAATATTTGGGACACCTGCTATGCACCACTTTTGTGGGTGCTGGAAATGTGGCAGGGAATGACAAATGTCCCCAGCGTCATGAAGTGCACCAGCTCTCCCACTAACCCCTGAGCCATCCTGGGAGTCAGCATGAGTCAGTCTCAGAGAGCTCAGTAAAAAAACAGGATACTAATAACCCACATGCAACATCATTTTAAGGAAGACGGGTGATATTTGTGAAGAACCGGACATAAGGTGAGCACTCCATAAATGGCAACTATTCTAATTAACAATCAAAAGTCAAAACCAAATACTAAGTGTAAGCCAGAGCAAGTGACATATGGCTTTAAATACCAAAGGAAATGCACCTAGAAAAGTTCAGTGACAGAAATGTTGGTAAAATGTGTTCTTTCTATGTGGCGCTTTTCTTCAAAATGTTTAGGGATAGGTCATCTTGAATAGGGGGGGAAATCTCCCTAGATTTCTGTACAAGAGAAAAAGGAGCTGTTGAATCAGTTTGCCTGACATTCCCAAAAGCTTTGTGTGGCCAAGAAAGGTCACGTAGATTTATATTGTTTTTGACATCTTCCAGCAATGACCAAACAGGCAAAATCATGTCTGTTGAGCTTCTACATGACCTACAGCCATGGGGACACTTGGCAAGCCGGTGAAGACTTATCAGGAGGCCTTCTGCAAAGTTCACTTTTTCAAGGAGCCTTGGTAATTTCCACAATTCCCAAAAAGCGTCCACAAGTATTATCTGTCAATCACTCTCAGGCATTTTCACTTACATTTCGATTCATCTTCTCGAAGATTCTGTGAAGAAGTGTGTCAATTCTAGCACAGAAATGAAACTCGGAGAAGGTGAGAAAGGTGTCCAAGGTGGCACAGCTCCTGAGGGGCGGCACGGAATGCATACCCAGCCCTTTGGACCGGGAGACCCTGCCCTCTCTCACTGCCACTTCCCCATGGGCTTCTCAGCTTTCTTTCGACTTTCTGAGACACAGGAAAGAGAAGCGAACTAGGGGGGGGGGGGGGGGGGGGGGGGGGGGGGGGAGGAGGAGGAGGAGGAGAAAGGATTCCTTATACCACAATTTTAAATTCTCAACAAGGATGCTGACCCATTTAAAATCCTTTTTACCTGGAGGCTTTTGTTTTTTTGTTTTTTTCTCATTCTCATTGGGAATCGGAATGGTCTCGTCCCTCTCTGAGATGCCACAAGATGGAGATCAGCGGAAATGCCTCTGACATCAGCCAATCCTCGAAGCACATGCAAGTACCCTTCCTGGGTGGTCCTACACCCACTGTCCTCTCGCCTGAGGAGAGCCACCCTCTCCAGACATGGGAAGTTTCCTCAGGATGAGAAAATAGATAAACTAAGTAGGCAGCTGATGTCATTCAACCATCGCCTTATCAGGCCACCATCTTCCTTCAAAACTTCACTTCTGTTTTATTCTCTTAAAAAATCATTTGTTGGGCGCCTGGGTGGCTCAGTGGGTTAAGCCTCTGCCTTCGTCTCAGGCCATGATCTCAGGGTCCTGGGATCGAGTTCCGCATCGCGCTCTCTGCTCAGCAGGGAGCCTGCTTCCCATCTCTCTCTGCCTGCCTCTCCGTCTACTTGGGATCTCTCTGTGTGTCAAATAAATAAATAAAGTCTAAAAAAAAATCAGTTGTTGAGCCCTGCTTTGTGGCAAGCATTGTGTGTCAACTGTCAGACTAGGTATAGCACAAACATCTTCTTTTCTCTCTTGAGTTTGATGCTGTTTTCCCAAAGGTCAGATAAAACAACCACTAGCCACTGGGGGTTATTTAAATTTAAATTGCTTAAAACTAAGTGTAATTTAAAATTCAGGTCCAGGATAGCCACATATCACGTGTTCCGCTGCCCCCTGTGGCTGCTGGCTCCCCTGTTAGACGGTCCACATACAGAAATCTCCAGGACGGCAGAAAGTTCCATCGGACAGCGCCGTCACAGAGCTTCCTGTGCTGTGTTTTCATCTGCCTAGAATTTCCAGCCAGGATCCAGTCAAGAACAGAGCTACTCCCAGAGTGGGGCCGACCAAGCTCCCGACCTTATCATTCCTGGGGCTCCAAAAGCTCGAGTACAGTGAAGGGAAAAGGAATCCAGGAATCCATCTCTTGCGAGTAGTCGGGTACGTTGTGATAACCCGAGGATGCCACGGAACAGCCAGGATGCCGCCTCCTTACTCACACTGAACGACACACACAGGCTTACTGCGTTTACGGAGAGGGACGGGGGAGAGCACGTGAAGAACAGAGGCTCAGAGCCGCTGTGTCGCACTCAACCCGGACGTGGTCGCCTTATAACTCTCTCTTTCCCATCACGGGTTACGTGGACTCGGCTCGCAGGTCTGTGAAACCCGAAAACTGAGAGCTTCACGGTGTCCCAGCAGCTGTACCCAGCGGCTCCCTGGCCATCGCCATGCCACAAAAGGAATCTACTGAGTTAGCCCAGAAGTGCTATGGTGTCCCGCGGGTCACCATGAGAAAAAGAGAAAGGAGGAAGCTCAAGAGACTCGGGAACATTCAAAGAAGGCAACGAAGACCTCCGGTCGGGAGGCTAAGCTCTACTCCGCAGAGCGGCTGAGACAGACAAATGAAAAGACTATCGAGATGCATGACAAGCGGGGAGCCTGGGGGGCTCCGTCGGCTACGCATGGCCTTCGGCTCAGGTCATGATCCCAGTGTCCTGGGAGTCAGGCTCACCGACTTCTCCCTCTCCCTGTCCCCCTTGTGCTCTCATGCTCTTTCTCTCTCTGTCAAATAGATAAATAAAATCTGGGGGTAAAAAAAAAAAAAAAAGTTCATAAAAAGGAACGGAAAGGGAAACACCAAACAAAAGGATGACGGTGGGGGGTTGGGTGGGGGGAGGATGGAAAGACCCCACATGGCACAGCAGCACCTGCTATTCTAGTGGACAGGCACGAACCGTCCCCAGCTAACGCACTGTCCAATATGATTAAACAAAAAGGAAAGGAAAAAAATGGGAAAATGAGAGTTCCTTTGCCCAAAGTCCCTGCACAGGGAGAAACAGTTATGAAAACAGTTACTAAACAGTTATTAAAACAGTTATTAAAAGTTATTCAAACAGGGGAAAAAAGAGAAGAAAGCATTGAAGAGGGTGATTACTAAAGTCTGCTTTTTTGGAGATGACTTTATGCAAAAACCACCTAACTAGGAAAGATTCATTAGGCCAGTGGGCTTTTGTGTCTAAAAGGTCCAGGAGACACATCCTGAATTGAAAGCCACCTTCTACCACCAGTGCGTCGTGAAAGGAGAACCCCTCGTCCCCACTATACACAACTTCAGGTGTTACTACCAAAGGTCCTGTCCCTGAGGTGAACGTGAGTGAGTTGGGCCTTGTGACACAAGGAGGCAAGGTTATTTGGGGAAAAGATGCCCGGGTTACCGACAATCCTGAAGATGATGGAAGCCGGCATGCAGTCCTGCTGGTCTGATACAAGGAACTCCTTTTACTGCAGACCACACCCAATCAGGAAAACCCCCATTTCCTGGTGATTCTGATGATCCCTAAACAGCCTTACCTATCTGCAATCATCAAGAGAACGATTCATCCTCTTGTTAAAAAAACATGCAAAGAGGGGAGCCTGGGGGTTCAGAGGGTTAAGTGTTGGACTCTTCGGTTTCGGCTCAGGCCATGATCTCAGGGTCCTGAGATCGAGCCCAGCGCCGGGCTCTGTGCTCAGCGCGCAGTCTGCCTGAGATTCTTTCCCTCTGCCCCTTCCCCCACTCAATGGCCTGGGCGCTCTCTCTCTAAAATAAATGAAAAAAATCGTAAAAATTAAAAAACCCAGTTTTACAAAAGAAAATTAAAAATTAAAGAGAACACCATCAAAAGACAGAGACCTGAATTCAAGCTGTGTGACTGCACACAAATTGTGTTACCCCTCTGACCCTCAACTGCATCATCTACAAAATGAAAAAGTAGACAAATTCTAAGTTCCCTTTTACTTCTGAAATTCCTGGAACCAAAGGCTTTATTTAGTTTACATAATATCCAAGGAACTGTACAGACTTCAGAGATACGTAAGATAATAATTCTAAGAGCTTATTAAAAAGTAGAAGCTAGCCGAAAGAAAGAAAGAAAGAAAGAAAGAAAGAAAGAAAGAAAGAAAGGAAAAGAAAAGAAAAGAAAAGAAAAAAAAGGAGAAGCTAGCTATGTAGGACTAAATAATTGCAGAAAGGACATTGTAAGCTTAATGAAAATAGTACCACCAAAGCATCCTACAGAACCTCCTCCTTAACTATCCGGAAGACATGAAAATATTTACCTCTTTCACTTTATTAAAAAATTAACAACATAGTGGTTCCCACAACACATACAAGGTGTTTAATAATTTTAATTAGATAAACAGAATAATAATTACTATTACTTTTGTTACAGCACTGATGATCTAATATATACCTAATATATTAGGATGTCTACAAGCCACTTCCCCAGGTAACTCATTTTGTCATCAAACAGCTCTATGAAGGAAACCATCTTTGGTTTTCCTTGTTTTATAGATAAAGAAACTGAAGTGAAAGGAGTTAGTTGCTAACCCACAACCATACAGGTAAACAATGGCAGAGCCAAGATTCAAAACCAAGACCACACAACTATAGTGCACAAGTTTCTTCCACTTCTTAAGAAACTGTTTACTTGCTTATCACCAGGAAGGAAAAAAAATGAGAATGCTCCCAGACTTACTCTTAAGAAAACCAGCTAATGTCACAAATCGGCCATTTCCCTCTATATTTTTTCAGAAGACAGAGTAGCAATTTATCTCTCTGGATGGATTCTTGAGCCAAAATATTCCAGCCTACACCAGGTGGCAATTTTAATGGAACTGGAACCAAGTTCATGACCCTCTATCAGAGTTCCAATGTCCTGAGACCTTTATTAATTGAATTAGGCACAAGACAAAGGGAACTGAAAAGAGGGTAAGCTAAATTTTCATATTGCCTTGGGCAAACGGCAGAGAGAAGTGGGCCTTTTTTTC
The DNA here is from genome assembly GCF_010015895.1 of Lontra canadensis. NCBI lineage: Eukaryota > Metazoa > Chordata > Mammalia > Carnivora > Mustelidae > Lontra > Lontra canadensis. The sequence continues at coordinate 16,678,907 of NW_022631018.1, read as the reverse complement.
CCTAAGGAACCGGGTACCCACTTTATCATTTACAATTATTTTATAATTAGATTGGTGTTTTATAAGACAGAAGTCCCTGTCACCCTGACCTTCCAATGTCTCCTCCTCACTGCTATGGAGGGGACTGAGGGCCAAGTATCTGTGTTGCTTATTTCCCACGATTCCGTTTTTCAAGGACACTTAACATTTATAATGTCACCAAACTATCCAAATCCAAAATATTTCCATATTCTCTGCAGTGAACACATTCCATCACCACACCTCCTAAAAATACCCCGCTTTCCATCACTCAGTAGAACCACAAAGGTTATTAGGAGGCAATAAAATCCCTAGACAGTTTCTCTTTCCTACATCTGCACTCTCTTCTGATCAATTAGTTTCGGGGAGGCTGGAGGTGGGAAATAAAGGAAATAAAATTCAGGCCACAAATCCTTATCTTAATCCCACAAAGAGCACCGGCAAGCACCAACTGGTGAGGGAAAAGCTCAACCGTGCAAGGCTTTCCTGCTCCGAACGCAAGTTAATCATTACCCAAAATCCATCATTGAAGTATTACTCATAAAATGTCTGCTTCTCAGCAAAAAATATCACAGATGCCGGCCCTATTCCATCTCAGGGCACATGTCAGTATTTATGTCACTGAGGGGAAAATAGGTCTGCATTTGATTCCCACAGATTAAGCTCATATTTATAGTAGACAATATCCCTTAGTCCAGAAAGGTGCTTTCAAATAATCTAATTTAGAGAAGACACTCCATTTTGGAATTTTTCAGCAATGGCAAGACATGTCTCCTGGTCCCTGCCCCCCACATCGGAGCCCCTAATCGAGAAATCTGAGGGCTTAAAGGCTCGGGCTTTTTTGTGATGATCTATTTGCAAACATCCCTCTCTTCTCTCCTGGGCCTTTCTCTTATCAGTTACAAACATTCTTCACCAGCACCCTAAGCCCAGAAAGACCAAAGATAAGTAAGGATCAAAAATGTCAATGGTTATTTTTTATAATGGAGTTGGGGTGGAGTGGGGGGGATATTGACACCCTTAAGACTGACCAGATTGGACAATCCTAAAGGGACAGAGGCACGGAGTTAATGTAGAAAATGTCAGCTAACTCCCACACACACCCCCAAGAGACTAGGAGTGTCAGTGGCTTGATTTCTTCCAAAGAAGAAACAAGTCCCTCCCCTTTCTTTTGGGTACATGTACTCTCCTGGAGCAGATGGATTTCATAGTTTTCAAAGGCAAGGTCTAGGTCAAGCCAATCAGAAAGGATGACTGTCCTACTGGGGTGACAGTTCCCAATGCACTTTTCTGCAGGAAAGGCCAGTGGGCCCCCTTGCCTTCAAGAACAGAGCAGTGGGGCCTTATAGACAGACGTTTTGCCACACCACGTGCACGGCAATGTATCAGACCCCGTGGCACATATGCGACCAAGTTTAAAAGCATCCCTCCAAGGGACACGTGCATAACAGGCACCCAAACCAGACTGGAATCTGCTCTCTTCCCCAAAAGGCGTCATTTTCTCTTTTACAACTAAACAGAGCATCACCTCAGGGAAAACGTACCTTTACGCTTTGGTCTGTTTTGAAAAGAAGAAATTAAAAGAAGCAACTGGAAGGAGCACAAGTACACAGGAGATGAAGAGAGAAGCGGAGCACGGGATGGAGGAGAGGGCGGGCGGGCGTGGGGAGGGGAGGGACGGGCGCAGGTGTGGCGGACACGCAGGTTTGCTGTCCCCCAAAACACGTTCAACCCACTAAGGTAGCAAATGAGGAAAACATGTCGGTTTTCTTTTCCAGCAGTCGAACCATAAATGGTTGCTCCAGAAGTATCAGAGATTATTGGTCATTTTGAGCATTCTTGCTGGTGAGAAGCCAGCATTCCAGCCAATTTGAAATACTGGCCCCAAGATGCCCTAGATCTTTTGTTTTTCAAATGCAGGAATGTCAGCCGCTGGACAAAAAGTGATGTATACTGTCTAGTGGGCAGCATGCTGGCCAGACACCCAATTCGGAATGTGTCTCCCGGTACCCCGGGTTCCGGCTCAGCCATCCTCTCCAGCCACGGCCACGCCCCGAATGAGGACTATGCCCAGAACGGAGGAAGAACGCCAGCGGCATCTGAACAAAACTGAGGTCTAAGCCATCACCTCCGCAAATGTTTCAAGCTAGCCCGGAGCCAGGGCAAGTTGGAGTTCAGTCGGTCTCTTCTTAAGGAGGCTGATTACTTCTAATTCCATTCTAGCTAATACCTGCCTGAAAGGAGCCCAGAAAGCCCGAAAGCCCCCAAATTAAATGTGGACAAGCCTCCTATTTTACGAGCTTTTAGAAAGATCTTACGAGCTTTTAAAGTGTTCTCAGCTACATAAAATGGCAGAACCGCTCTCACTTCAATCACGGGCTTAGAAAAGAAAACAGCATTAGGAGTTGAAAAACCGGTAACATGTATTTTGTCCATATGGATTTTTAAAGTGTACCTATGACATCACATGAAGCCTACAGAGACCCTACATTTTTAAAATTCTTTCCGTAAGTGTAATTAACTTGCAATGTTATAAGAGTTTCAAGTTCCAACATACGGATACAACAATTTTACGTTGTTACTCAGGGCTCACCACACCAAGTGTCAACACCGTTTATCACCATACAATATTACAATATTATTGACTAAACTCCCTATGCTATACTTTTCATCTCCCCGACTTTTTTATAATTGGAAGTCTGTATCTCTTAATCCGTTTTATGTATTTCACCCATCTTTCCACCTGCAATCCCTCACGTTAAGCCAGAGAAGCTGCGCACAGACATCCCAGTCTGACCTGCAGGTCCCAACCTTGACTGTGAGGCAGCGAAACCGTGCTGGCACCATGGTGGCCCTCAGTCTGCTTGGAGCATCGTCATCCTACACACTGTGCATTTTCCTGAAACATCACTCCAGGATTCTCCACCAAAAAGAGACCCTTGGAAATTTCCATTCATTTGGAGGAGCTCCTATAATCCGAGTGAGGATAATCATTAAAGGAGAGACAGCTGACAAACAGGAGAAAGGCCTGCATCCCAGCGCTTCGGGGGGCCTTCCACTTTGCGAAACATTCACTAAATGCCCTCTCTCATGGGAAGCTCACTACCACCTGTCATTCATTCACGGGAACGTTCCTAGGCGGCATTCTCAGCCTACCCAGACTAAATGGCAACAGCATATCCTCCAGGTGCGGCAGTTAGGAGAATCCTTACAGTAAACAAGAGGTGGCCTGCGGGGGAGGGGAACGGAGAGAAGGCTACGAATGTTTCTAGCCCAGGACCTACTACTTCCAAGAACCGTGTGGCAACAGGGAAGCAGAGTAGAAAACCCCCACGAGTTGATAAAACATCAGTTTACCCACTCTCTGCCCTGCTAGTGCGCAACGCACTGTGGTCGAGAAGTTCTTTTCCAAACTGGTAATTGACTTTGTGGTGGAGAAGCATTTGTACCATCGTGTTTCTTCCTTTAAGCAGGTGGAGCAGATGAAATACCCTAATACCGTCCAGAAGTCCTACCCGCCCCCGCCACAGCTCTGCTGCTCTTCGCACTACGATTTAGCCGCCACTGAAAATATATTAAACGTAAAGTCCACAGACCAAAGACACAAGAAACTGGTAAAAGGGTCACAGGATACCATGAGGTCGGACTCTACGTCTCCACACAGACATGGGCCACTTCGATGTTTCACTATATAAATTATCTGCTACTTAGACATTATTCTGAATATCACAAACACAAAACGTGTATGCTTAGAGACTAAAAGAATACACAGGCAATCCGCAGTTACGCAGTATGGGTACAAATCCCTGAACTGAGTTATTTTTTTTTCTAATAACGGTTTTTCCGAGAAATATTTTCTAAAAATAAATTGTGTCATTAATACATAACAAAGAGCTAATAAAAGGTGGGCAAAATAGTAGCATAAGCAGTTCCAAGCTTAACCGACCAAATAATAATGTTTAAAATAATGAGGCATCCTAGTCCCTCCCTAAGTCACAGTCTGTTAACTTACCAGGAGCCCTAGCAGCAATTCGGGGCCATACAACAATTTACAGAATAAATTAAAAATGAGCGATAAGAAGCTTGGGTGCACTCTATAATCTAGTAACTATTTCTAAAGTTCCTAGCCTCATTTTTTCATCTATTCTCATAATAACTGACTAAATGAGATACATGGATTCATGTCATGCCGAGTTTATTTCTAATCAAGATAAGCGTCCGGTGGCTGATCAATGTAGCCTCATCTTCTCTAAAGAACCAGAAAAAGAACACAATGTTTGACTGAACAAAAGTAGCTAAACACTGTGGTTTTACACCCAAAAGTCCAGCTCTCCACATGCAATTTACAGAACTGACAACTGCCACCTCTTGCTTATTATGTTAAAAGCAAACCAAACAAAGAAAACATTGTAACTTATTTAAAAACACACAACTGCCCTCCAAACAGCTCTTCTCAGAACAAACCCTACACAGAATGGGTGGCAAATATCCATTTTTTTCAATTGATGTAGGAATACAATAGTAATAATTTAGGCTCAAGTGGATTATGTTCTTAATTTATCCAGCTGGGATGCTTTAAATCTAAAATAGGCAACTAATCTCCAGTTTTCATTTCCTATCATACTGCATTGTCCCAGACACATAAAACAGTACTGTCTATAAAGCAAGAGAAAAAAATAAAATAAAAAATGTTAATATTGTGTCAGGATGCCCATGAACATTCACATTAAAGCAGTAACAATATTCCCTCAAACACATATTCACCACCACCTCTTAATGATTTTGGCCCACATCGCAGGAGAGTTTAGATTGAGTACAGGTGAAGGTAGCATCCAGCTTTTCGGCTGTATTCATGAGAGAACATATAGAAACTTCGCTGGGACTCCTATGGCTCACGCTAATGGAACCTTTAACAATTTTCCTGATTCCAAGGTATGATTTCCTTTTTGTCACTGCTAACATAAACTAAAGAAATCATGCCCCATAAGCACTACAGATAATATGCTAAAGAAAAATAATCCCAGCATAAAAGGCAATAGAAATGACTGGTACAGAAGTTAAATCAAGAATACAGCTTCCTTCATTTTAAAAATATTGTTGTGACCAGAATGAAGTTACCTAAGCAACCATTCTAAAGCACACACAGTATTCAAATGTATCTGTTATGGCGGCTTGGTGTCTAGAAGTTTGTTGCTGATAGCATTGTTCTAAAATGTATAGAACTGTCAGATCAGTTTGTGGTGGGGGGAGGGGCTCTAAATATGAAGGTTTAACGGTCATATGGCATTGAAATATTCGTAAACAAAATCGTAAAAATAATCCATAGTAAAAAAATATAATTTAGGCTAAAAAAAAAAGAATTATTTAGTCATAAGTAAAATCTTTAAACCAACCATAGATTCACAGACACATTCACTCTTGTTGCAGAACTGCAAAGTGGTCTTTTCATTCCTAACGTGTTATACATTTACATAATCCTTACAACCCAAAGGCTGAGGGGGAGTATATGAAAGAGCTTCTAAAAACTATTATGCATTGTATAAAAGCACATGTATCACAAAATATGTGGGATGCCCAAACTTCCTGATAATTCTGACTGCAGGTTAATCTACAGGAAATCAGCAGACAAAGGAGCGCGCAGAGGATGGCTGGCCTCATTTACTTCACTGTGTCTCCACACAGTGAGAACATCCGATTATCAAGTATGGTGTGCAGTACTTGGCAATCTGGGAAATCCACCAGGTGACAAAATTGATATACACTCTACCCCACCCCCCGGGGGGGGGGCGGTTAATCAAGGAAGCCGAAAGTTTCCCTCTCTCCAAGAAAGTGAAGAAATTCTTACCTTTCTGTACACCAACATGTTGGGGGATTCGTCCGCCACCCCGTTGCTGGTCTGCCCGTAATTATTCCCCTGGGCCATGTCACCCCACACTTGGTCTGCTCTCAGATACTGGAATTACTGGTGTGCGTTCTGCAAAGGGCCAGGGAGACCTCAGTCAGAAGCGAATGGTGGTGCTGGGGGGGGGGGGGGGGCATTTGAATCCTGCTCATAACCCACAGCCCCCACTGCACATGGAGCACATGTACATGACTTACATGTCCAGGCTGGCTGCAGGAAGTGGCACAGAAATAGATTTTTTAAAAAAAAAGAAAGAAAAGAAAACTGAATTTACACCTACAGTACCCTCAGGGAGTTGTAAGAAATGACAATCCTAAGCATTTGGCTATGGTTTTAACTGACTTCATCTCCTGGATACTCCTCTTAAAAAGTATCTGACGCTCGCCTAAAAAAACCCACGGTTACCAACCCTGCGCGACAGAGTTCTCCTGTCTCCCCCTCTTGTTCTCCCAAGAGGGCGGAAAGGCAGCCCCCTGTGGCAGCACACTCGCTCCCAGGTACCTGGCTACTCGCCCCGCAGGCAGCGCAGCAGGCAGGCCCATCCCCGTGGCATTCTCCCTTCGCCCCCCCGGGTCTCCCACACAGAGCCCGAGGAGCTGCGCCCACTTCCACCTGCCGCCCGCACTGCCCGCCACCGGGTCCCCTCCTCTTCCACTCCACTTGCGAAGTCAGGACGGAACCCTGCCCAGGCTTTGCCAGAAGGCACCAGAATCCGTCTCAGCCCCAGGACCCGGTGGGAGTCCCCCCTCGGGGCAAGTACCTGGGCTACCGTGGGTCGCAGCCCGCCTGCAGGAACCTGAGAGCCGCCCGCCCAAGAGCAGCAAACCCGGGAGCCCCCCCAGCCCAGCTCCCGCCGCCCGGCTCTCCCGGCAGCACAAATGGCAGCAGTTTCAGCACCGCGGACCTGGGTGAGCGCGGCGCCCGCAGCCCGGCTGGGGCGCGGGGCTCCCGGGGCGGCCGCGCGGCGGGGCGCCGAGCGAGGGTGGGTGCGGGGCGGGGGGCGCGGGGCGCGCGGGGCGGCGCCGCCTCCTCCCCAACCACCTCCCCTATTTACCTCCTCGGCCAAGGTCACGGCCCCGCGGCGTCTGCGCTCCGGGGCGGGCTGGGTGCCGGCGCTGTCAGCTGGCGGCAAGCGGAGCAGCGAGGCAGGGCAGCCTCATCACCCTCGGCGGATGCGGAACCGCGCGGCTCAGGCCCCCGCCGCCGTGCACGGGCGGCCCCGGCAGCCCGCGGCTCGCGCCCGCTCCCCCCGCGCTCCCCCGCCGCCCGGCCGGCCCGCTCCCTCCGCCGCCTCTGCTCCCGGGCGCGGGGACCCGCCGAGCGCGCGCGGGAGCCGAGACGCCGGCCCGTGCGCGCGACTGGGAGGCGGGAGGAGGGGCGGTCACGTGGGCCCGGCGGCCAGAGGTGCGGGCTCCCGGGCTCCGGGCTCCGCGCTCGCCGCCCCGCCGGCCGCCCCCGCCGGCCGCTCTCGCGCCCCGGGCCCGGCGGGCGCACACCACGCGCGGCAGCCGGTGTCCGCGCCGCGGGCGGCCTGCGGACCCGAGCGGGGCGGCGAGCGGCCGCCGGAAGGGCAGGGCGGGCGGGCGGATGGAGGGATGGAGGGATGGAGGGGTGGAGGGGTGGAGGGATGCGGGGGTGGAGGGAGCCCCGCGCCGCCGGCGCGCTTCATCACGTGCCCGCGGACTCCGCCGGCAGCGCGAGGGCAGCGGGGATTGATTACCGCTGTGCTTAAGTGACGAGCGTGGAGAGACACGAGAAGTCCTGGGAGTGAAGGAAATGGCCAGGTCAGATTGAGCCGCTCAGCCCGCAGCCTGCGGCTTTCACAGCTTCCTCCCAAGTTGGGGAGTCGGCACCGGTCTGGAGGCTGCGGGCGCCGCGGAGACCGGCCACCTGTGCGACTGAAGGGCCGTCCCCAGCTGCGCGCGGCGGCCCGGGAAGGGAGGTGCTCCGAGCGCTCGCCTCTGCCCACGCTCTCACCCCCTCGCGGGCTTCAGAGAGGACCTGGGGTGCTGATCCCCCGGAATTAGTCTTCAAGTCGCTGTCACTAATTCCCCTCTAAGGATTAGAACGACAGGAAGAAGCAAGATCACTGCTGGCCCAATTCTGGTCAAGAAACTTGCGTCTCTGGCTTTTCGGGGCAGATTTGGGAAGCTATAAATATCTGAAGTTTTCTTTCCTCAGCGGGGCCAGGTGTGGGGGAAGACGGAAGATAATCCAGACAACCCCTTCTTAATCCCCTGGGGCCGAAGAGAATAACGTTACCCTGGTAGCAGGGACGACTGTTCAGAGCAAACCATGGGGTCCAATGCGTTTCCCCAGTCCCACCCAGGCAGGCAGGTTTCACCCAAGGAGCAAAGAGTTATCTAACCTGTTCTCAGTTCTAAATACTGCCAGGCAAACGTTACTATCCCAACCCCTTTACAGACACCCTAGTCTGACCCATCTCCCACTCCTCTCCAGTTCCCAAAATTTCTGCATTGTGTGCTCTGGAAAGTATGCTGTTTTTTTCATCAAAGTTGCCATTTTTAAAAATTCTTCTCTACTGTTTCCTTAAGTCTTGCTGTAACCAGACCTACCTCTTCCCCTTCAGCCCCGTTCTCTTCCCCTCTGCTCAGTCTACTTCTGGGAAGTTGACATGAATGGAATTAACAAATCTGGAAAGAATAAGGAGGCACCTCACTCAGCTTGACCATTGTTCCTCTTAAGGAAGACCTGCCTGAAGGAAGCAGCCTTTCTCCTTTGCATCACAAGACGAAGGTTCTAACCCCGTTGGGGGCCATGCCCGTGCTCATCACTGGTGGATCTAGCAGATAAAATAGAGCCAACTGTGTATATTTTATACACAGAGTGTAAAATACACCCCGGCTGCAAAGGACCCCATCCATCCATCCATCCATCACCTAGATACATGTATATCTATATCAACATAGACATAATCTTGCAGAAGAGATCTATATGTAGATATAGCTATGTATAAAATCTCCCTTGACACACTTTCCACTTATTCCTGCCCTATTTTTTTGCTTCCTTTGGCACCAAGAACTTCCTTTTCTTTTATTTTGTCTTGAACCCATTTTATTCTGGCAACAACCTCCATGTTACTAAACCAATAGTGAATTCTCAATTATATTGAATGAGTTTTCAGCAGAAGATTAAGTTGATCAGCTTCATGATAACAAGGATAGTGTCTGTTTAAGATTTTACTTTAAATATTTGAGAGAGAGAGCACACGCGCATGAACAGGGGAAGGCAGAGGGAGAAGCAGACTCCTTGCTGAGCAGGGAACAGGACCGACTGATGGGGGCAGATCCCAGAACCCTGGGACCATGACATGAGCCAAAGGCAGATGCTTAACCCACTGAGCCACCCAGAAGCCTGATATATTGTCTGTTTAGCTCACGCCATATATCCCAGGCATAGTACAGTTTCTAGCCCACAAGTAGATGCATTTATCTAAATGAATCAATGTATCTAATCACAACAATCTGATACATAATTTTTATATTTAGTAATACATTGTTTGCATTATTATCTCATTTAACCCTCTAAAGCCCTCGTTATAACTGTTACCTCTTTTGTATCAATACACCAATAAGGAAGGCGAGGATCAGAAATGTTAAGTAAACTGCCCCATTCAACCCACATAACCACTAAGTGGCTGTGGTGGTTTGTACCAGTCAACTTGATTAGCTGGAACTACATTTCCCAGCATCCCCTCCCCTGTATTCAAGTGAGTAGAGGAATTTGTGCAAGATTGGGAAAAGAGTGAGACAGCACCTATTCCTCTCTGAAGGTCTTTGAAGTTTGTGTGTTGGCATGTGTTGGGTCCCAGAAGGTTCTAGCATGTCCTTATTCTCCCTCACTTCACATTCAGATTTCGTTCCATTCAAATTTCGTTCCACCCCTGAGGAAGAGTAGCCCCACACACCTTACAAAAAGCCTGAATGTGGACCTACAGAGGCAGCAGCCACACAAAGACCACAGATTTTCATTGACTTTTCTGTCCGCTCCACTTCCTGGTCTCCCTCCTGCACCTGGCCATGCCTGGCCTCCCAGCTTCCCCCATAAGCTTCAACCTGCCCGTCCACTTGCCTAAGACCCCAGGTGGGGGGTTAGTAGCGTCTTTTTTCAGATCTTTCAATTCATTATTCTGGAAAATAACTTCGCCTGCTTTCCTCACAATTATGTAAGGTCTTGTTCCCATAATGCACCCCGTACTCCATTGTTTTCATAGTGCTTCTACTTCTCGGACTGAGTGGTTGGCAGAGCTCACATCCAAGTCTTCCGGTCCTTTTCACTATTCCCCAAGAAATCCAAGTTAGAGAGGCAAAAACCTTGAAACCAATGACACATGAGAATGCAAAACTGAACAATGGAAGTATGAAAGGGGTTGATGTTCCAACAAGGCTCTTCAAGGACTAGTAAGAGGTCTACATGGAAGGTGATGAGGGAAGGAGTTTCTAGTAAGGCACAGAGGCAAATTCTGAAGCCCACTGGGAAAATTACCATGATAAAACTACAACTTCCTGAAGTCACACTATCTCTAAACGCATTAAAATATTCTCACCATTTCTGACAAAATTCACCCCACAAGCAACGTAAGGAAACTGACGTTCAAGTTAGGAAATTTGACCAGGATTGTATACCTTCTAAATAACCGAGTCTGGATGCAAACACACAGCTGTGTGAATCCAAACCCCTATGAAAACATGTGAAAAATGCCTCTAGCAACAGAATGAGTTTTTGAAAATCTGAGGATCTCCCACAAAGACACCTGTCATTCTCTTGTCTGTCTCATCTCTCCTCTCACCTGTCTTCCCTCCACACACCTAATGCACACCTTTCTCTCTGGGCCTTAATGACTCAAGGTGGTTAATGGTTACTTATGGTTGCAAAGCAAATATGGAGGAAGATTAAAGGACGAGCACCGTCCACTATTTCTTCTTTTGTTATTGTTAAGCCTCATCATTTGTGTTATTGTGCATTGGGACCAAAATTATGTCCATCATCTTAATGCTCCCAGGACTCACATTTTTTCCAGACATAACCTGAGGGAATTAGACTAGGTCTCTCAAAATCCATTTGGATCTTAGAACATAAGATTTTAAAATGTTCTCCTTGGTACTTTCCTCCTACATAATGGCCCTTTACGTTGTAAACAGCAAACAACATCGATATTGTGGGATATTTTTCTGTTTCTTTTCTTTCCAAAACCATGTAAATATGTAATCCTCAGCTATCATCATCCAAAATCATTTTTGTCATTTTCCTTACGGACCCTGTGTTTTGTGATACTTCTGTCAAACAAATTAAATTGTAAAATGTAATAATGCACCTCTTTTTCCATGCCAGATAGAACTTCTAAAAACTAAAAGCCCTGTTACTTCACTAAGTAAAGAGAATTCTACCCCAAATAGTGATATTTAAAGCCTTTGTTGTTATTTTGTTTGTTTGTTTCATTGTAGCTTCAGCAGTCTTATCCTAGGGGGAAAAGTAGAATTTTATGTATATTTTTGAAATATTGGACATCGTTGTAGCAGTTTGCTAGGACTATTGTAACAAAATATCACAGACTGAGAGGCTTAAAAAATAGAAATGTATCGTCTCATAGTTCTAGAGACTAAAGGTCCAAAAATAAAGGTGCAGACAGAGTTGGTTCCTTCTGAGGCCTCTGAAAAAAAGAGTTGTTCTAGGCCAATGTTCTTGCCTTGTACATGGCTCTCTCTCCCTGTGTCTCTTCACAACAACTTCTGTGGATGCCTCTGTGTCCAAATTTCCCCTTTGTATAAAGACACCAGTCATACTGGATTTGGAGCCCACCCTACTGACCTCATTGTAACTTAATTACTTCTCTAAGGACCTTAACTCCAAACAAGGTCACACTGTGAGGTACAGGGGGTTAACGCTCCCAAATTATCTTTTGGGGGGATGACACCATGTAACCCATAACAACAGTGTATATTTTTGCAAATCACTGGGGATGCCAGAATTTCTGAAGTGTGAACTACCTCCTTCTCGCCTTTCATCCCTTCTTTCATTAATCAGATTACTTGATTATTTGTTGTGCCTAAGAATGTGTTTTCACATATGTTATATAACATGTACACATGGAGTATATATAAAGAACGCAAGCAAATGTCATAGGTGACTTTTGCCCAAGGAAGTTTCCAGTCTACTTCAGAGGATAAAATTTCTTTTTCTCACAATTCACACTCAGTCTAATCTACAAATCCAGTTGGCCCTACCTGCAAACTATGTCCAGAATTCTCACCACCTCCTCTGCTGTCAGCCTGGTTTGAGCCTTGTTTTAATCTCTCCCGGGTGAAAACAAAGACCTAATTGCTTTCTCTGCCCCCATCATTTCCCATCTACATCTATTTTCAATGTCGCAGCCAGTGATCTCTTTAAAATGAAGTTATGTCGCTTCTCCATGTAAAGTCCTCCAAAGACACACCACATCACTCAAAGCATCTTCAAAAGGCCTATGAGGTCCTCATGATCTGACACCACGTTACCTCTTCTGACCTCAGTGCATGCTACTCTCCTTCTTTACTCACTCTGTTCCAGTCACACTGCCCTCCCTGATTCTTTCAATATTCCAGGCATGCCGCTGCCACAGGATATTTGCACTGGCTTTTCCTCCTGCCTGGAATGCTTTTCCCTCAGATAGACTTCCCTTTCTTTCTTTAATTCTTGACTCAGATAGCACCCTCTCAGCGAAGCCTATTCTACATACCTTAATTAAGATTATGTACTCTCTTGGGTGAAGCCTAGATGTTTCAATCAGTTAAGCATCTGATTCTTGGTTTCAGCTCAGGTCATGATCTCAGGGTTATGAGTTCGAGCCCCATGTCAGGTTGCATGCTCAGCCTGCTTAGGATTCTCTCTCTCTCTCTCCCCACCCCCACCCTGCCCCCACTCCTCAAACTTTCTCTCTCTCTCTAAGGGGGGAAAAAAAAAAGAGTATGTACTCTCTTTGCACTCCCCTTTCCCATTACCCTGTTTATTTGCTTTTAAGAGCACCTATCACCTTCTACCATTGTGTACTATTCACCTATTGGCTGTGTTTGTTGTCTGTCTCCCCTCAGAAGAAATTAAGTTCTGTGAGGTCAGGGATTTTTTCCTCTCCTATTCAATGCTGTATTCCCAGGGTCTAGAAGAGGATAGGCATGCAGTTGGCACCCAATAATTATTTGCTGATCTATTGTGAATAAATCCATAAACATTAGTCTGTTGGAAGACTGGATGGACTAGAAGAATCCAGTCAACAGCTTTGAACAAAACTGAATTAGCATCAGGTTTCACTGTGGATCGAAATGAACCACCCTTCAAACCTGTTTCTTGTGTGTCATAAGGGGGAAGGATAATTTCTTTTCCCACCACACACCCACTTCACAGAGGAATGGTTGAGAATTAATTAAATGCTAATGTGGAAAAGGCATTTTGAATTTCTAGGAGAAAGCACTTTATTAATTTGAGGCTTTTATTACACAAAAGAATTGTGAGCGACACAGGGGCAAGCAGAAAGAGGAGAACAATGTTGAAGGGATAATACTGTTCACAATACTACATTGGCATTTTAGGGGATAATTGATTTGAGATTGATACAAGCAGAGTGAAAAAAAAAGAAAAGTGGTTTGAGAAATCTTACCCCAAGGACAAGTTTTTTTAAAAAAATACCTTCTTCTCTGTAGTCAATTCTCAATTATTTATAGCACAATACCCTCATTAATGAATTACTCTCCACTTTCACAATCCTTTTGTCCATTTTATGGCCATTTTCCTGCTAAGTAGAGCTCCCATAGCAATGGCAGAGGGCTGGCAAGGAAGAAGAGTAAAAACTAAAATGTGTCCTTATCAGGAATTGGTTCTTTTCTCCTTTCTGTTGAAATGTTTAAACTCTGATCTAGATTACTTCCAGAATGACACCATTTTTAAATGTTATACATTTATTTTTCAAATAGGTGGAAAATTAGCTGAGCATATATTATGAGTGAGACACTGTGTAATGTGTGGAAAGAAATAGGGAACATGTTGAGTTCAGCTCCTGCCCTTTCATTTTTGGAATGGTAGAAGAGAACCAAAGACAGCATCAGCACATCTGAGCTGTAGCCCTGACTGCAATGTTTCACATCTAGGTCACAAGTGGGACAAGTGACTCGACCATCTCAAGCTCCAGTTTCCTTGACTATAAAACAAAACTTACATCATCTGCTTTCTCTTCCTCTACTGTGCAAATCTTTTTATTCCAGGACAAATGAAGTTATTTGGAAAGACAGTCTGGTAGTGATCATACTGACCACATCAGGAGAACAGTAGCCTGGAAACAGACCATCACTTCTGCGGCTCAGACACCAGGGGTGGCTAGAGCTACAGTAATTGAAAAACAGTCCATCCAACAGGCAGCGTATGGTATCCAGAACGTAGTAAAAACCCAAGTGACAGGATCAGAACGGTGTAACAAGGGATCCAACTTAGCACCGCTGCAGGATGGGTAAGCATGGCCAGAACAGGCTACATCTGGAGTCTCAACAGGCAGGGGGGTGGTGTGTGGATGCCTGGAAGCAGAGCACCCCCAGCCAGAGGGGGGGCCACTGGCGTTGTGACCCCAGAAGGAGGGGAAAACACAGAGCAACTCATTTCCTATTGGGTTTCTAAACACTTAACTAACAGTCTTCAAATTGGAAATGATAGAAGACATGATTAGAAAAATAAATAATAAAGATGAGAGGGATAATCCTCAAATAATAAACAGAGAAACCAGACACGGATGAAGTAAGCTTCCTTTCTCGAGGTTACACGGCTCAGCGGAATTAGATCCAGGATTTCAAGCCAGTCTCTAACATTCCAAATCTCGTGTTTTGTGATGTTGCTTCTAAGAAGCAACCAGGACTCAGTTTAAGGGAAGAAGTAGTAAAAGGGTACTCAATTGTTTTAAACAGTTTGCCTCACAGAGCAGTTCCAGTCATTTGCCCTCAGAGAATCTGGAAATGAAATTCTCAGGAACTTCTAAAGTGTGGGAGGGAAAAGATGATAGCAAAATAGAGTCAACTTGCCTCAAGGGAGAAAATGGATACCCAAATTACGTTGGTCCACAGACCTTGTCCATAGGAAAGCTTTATCCTAGAATTCAAGAAATGTTTGTTAAGTCCCTGGGATACCAGGCACCATGTTAGTCTCTGGTGATGAACAGTCCTTTCCAAGACAGAGGCCAATAGAAGGGACCAATGGGTCAGTCCCTGTAGCGTGTGGTATTCAGAACGTGTGCATCCAAAGTGTTGGGAAAGCACAGAGATGAGAATCAAGGACATTTTCTGAGTCTTTAAAACTGAGGGGAATCTTCCAGATGGACAGAGAGGAGGAACAGCACAGAAGCACTTCAGGTGGGTGGAATAAAATGTACCAAATTCCAGCAACACGAGGAAAGATGGATGGTTGACGAACAGCACAAAGTTTGGTACGGCTGGTTGTAAAGAGGGAGCGCCTTGGATGGAGATGAAGCCGGTCCGTACATTGGGGACAGACTGTGAAGAACCTACAGCTCGTCCTGAGAAGTCTGGTCTTTAAGCAATCAAAAGGTGGATGAGTTTTGAAAGCTTAAAGAGAAAAGTGGTGGTCGCGGAGGGCCAACGAGGGCCCGCCGACCACATGTCACACAGACCAGCTTCATGTGGTCCATACGCATGGTCTCTAGACTGACAAGTGAGGCCTACAGGACAACAGTGTCTGTTACTCAGCAAGGCATGTAGCGGTTTCTTCTGGAACAGCTTCATAAATGTGACGGTAAGATCAGAGTTTAAATAACAGACTAAATAAGGTCAGCAGAAAGAACACTGCTTAATTGCCCAGGACACACCTGAAAGGAGAACCTTCTCGGGAAGATTCTGAACGCTGACCTTACAATTTCCCTGTTCTAACTGGGCATGCACACAGTGACTCTATTACAGGTATAAAGAGCCCGTTTATCAAGTTTATAAACGGCATCGAGCTATGAGGAATAGCTCATGCACTGGAAAATGGCAGTGGGACCCAAAGAGATCAAGGCAGGCTGAAAAGATAGAGTGAACCACATAAAAGGGAAAATAGCAAGAAGAAATTGTAAGCCTCGAATCCAGATGGAGGAGAGCTGGCTTAGCACTAAATACAGGTTGGAAAAGATGTGACCGAACATCAGTTAAAACGGGGGGAGGGGGGACTAGGTTTCCGTTTGTTTTGGTTGTAGTTGAAAGCAAACTCAATATTGCTCAAAAAGAGCACACATCTGCCCCCAAAAAGCCACTCTGATGACTAGAAGAAAGAGACATTTTGTCAGTTTAAAAAAAAAAAAAAAAGGCTTGGATGATTTGGGATAATTATCTGAAAACATTAAAGGACTCTCAGGTAGAAAAAGAATCAAACAGCCTTTCAGGCCCCAGAGGACAAGCTTCACTCTAATGGGTAGTGGTCTCTGGCAGATAGATTTCAGTTCGACACCAGGAAGTACTTTCAACACTTGTTCGTCCTTAAGGAAGAGGTCAGTTACGCATCCCTGGAGGCGTCTGAGGGCATCTGGTTGACCCCGGTCTACAAGAGCCAGTTGTGACATTGAGAATGCCCGTGTAGGTGACCTCCATGATGTCTGACCACAAGACGAGATGGCGTAGGAGGAAGTGGATTGAAAACTGAGCACTACCATTTTCCTGGGAGGCTTTAAAGTGATTTTGACCTGAGACAAGAATGACATGAGATATTTAAAACGACATGACCAAGAACACGGTCTCTCTTTGAGTTCATTTTGGGCTTCAGTGGTGTCAGGGAAGACCTCACGTGGGAAAGGGGACGGACTTAGCTTTGAATGTTGGGTAGATGGAAAGGGGGTGCAGTCGCTATTTGCTCAAGGGGACCCATGACAGATGCTGCCTACCCAGAAACATTTATTTATCTTCATTTGGTAGGTCTTGTTATCACACGGTTGTCTTAAAGGCACCTGCCGGTCAGTGGCTTTCAGGTCCTCAGGAGATGCTGATTTTATCGTGCTTAGGGCAAGAGGACACCTGCTCGCCCCAAGCCAAACCTCACTTGTAATTCCCTGATTCTCCATCATCTCTGCTTATAAATATCGCCCAGCACTTCCTGCTAGGAAGTGCTTCCTGCTAGCAATTTAGCACTACTGAATTTCTCTAAACCTGTGTTAAGAAGAAGAAATAGCAAAAGGAGGGAAAGAAAAAAAAAAAGGAATGGAAAGCCTTACTTAAATTACTTAATACACTCCTATAGTTGATAGAAAAACATTTAGGAACTTGACCCTAAGTTGGTTTCCTATGTCCATCAGCTCTGATTATATTAAGGAGGTGAATATTCTAAAAACAATGCTGTAATTGAAAGACTGTAAAGCAATCTAAGGTAAAGCGCTTGGCACCTGATTTAAGGTTTCTGCATGCTGTGTGGTTTTCTCTAACAGTACATTAGCCACCTTCTCTGCAGCTTTCAAACCACTAGGAACAGGGTAGTGTCCTAAAAACTCCTTAAATATTAGGCCCTTCTCTTTCTTATCATGGGTTTTTCCATGGATAATTGTATGAAAATCCATATGATTTACCTTTGATTAATAGAGCTCATTAACTAGATGCTTAGAAAGCAAAGCTGTTTTTTTCAAGGTTCCCAGTGTAGACTGTGGGCACCTGGGAACCCAACCCTCCCTGAGCAGCAGGCCAAGGCACTGGGCCTATCTCTCTCAGTCCCCTAGGGCTTCCCAACACAGGTCCCTGGGCCTCCCAAATACCTCAGCCCTTAAATCCAACATCTGTCTACTTCCTGATGGGCCAAAAAGTTTTGGGCTTTGTTTCTGTTCAAATGTTCGAGCTCTGCATCTTCAGAAAGAGGCAACCACCTGAGAGATGGGCAGAAGGAATGCTGGGATGAGGAGCCCTACCCGCCACAAGGGTCTTCCCTCTCCTCCCAAACCGGCCTGAGGTCCTCCCTCTCTTCCCAGACCCTTGTGTGAAGGGACCAAATTCAAGAAGCCCATGTAAACACCCAATCCCCCATCCCAGAGAAGCGTAAGCTGGACTCAAACACAGCTGACACAACTCTGCCCGGACTGAAGGAAGAACAGCCTTGCCAGTCTCCCTGAGGAGAGGACCCAAGGTTCTCCGCCCTACCACTGAGGGCGGAGGGAAGCTGAGAAGCCAGCGCAAGAAGTCCTGCCGGTTCCCCAATATCTGCCCCCAGATACACAGTCTTTTTCTGATCACTCAATCCTTTATTCATTAAGCATCTACCCTATGCCCGAGAAGTTTCTGAATGAATGTCACAGTACCAGTAGGTGCAGAATTCTCTAGACTGAAGTGCCCCCAGAGGACATCTCTTCCTGGCTCACCTTCTTTGCTGCCTCGATCCCCCTTCTGTCCTATGCTGGACTCTTCCAGTTCAACGGCTTTAATGCTGATACATTGATGACACCCTCATTTACATGGTCCCTCCTGGTTTCTCCTCCCTCAGAGCTCCAAACTCATATTTCCAACTGTTTACTTGACATCTTCACTGGGACCTTTAATAGTCATTTCTATTAAAGAAGTTCAAGAGAGAACTAGTTTCCCAACCTACACCCCAATTTTTCCTTTCCCAGAATTCCCCATGTGAGTAAGTAGGGCATTTTTCCCCCAGTTCCACAAGAAAAAGCTAAGAATCATTCAAGTAAATCATAATCCTTCTCTTTGTCACTTACAAGTCCTGTCAATATAGATCGAAATAAACATCTTGTCAAGATAATTCAATTCTCCACTTTGCCTGCCACTTCCTCATTTAGGACATCACATCTCCTGCCTAAACTACTTAGGTAGCTTCCTGACTGGTCTCAGCATTAACATTCTCCCGATAAGCCCAGAGTGGTATATTTAAAATATGTAACATATCATGGTGATGTTTCAGCAGCTTAAATCCTTCAATAGCTTCTCAAATCCCTTAGAATAAAATCCAAACCTCTCACTCTGACCTACAAGACCTTAAGTCATCTTACCCTTCATGACCTCTCCAAGTTCATCTTACATTCTTTCCCTTCTGTTCAAAACTCAAGAGGTGGGGTGCCTGGGTGTCTCAGTGGGTTAAAGCCTCTGCCTTCAGCTCAGGTCATCATCTCAGGGTCCTGGGGTCCAGCCCTGCATCAGGCTCTCTGCTCAGCAGGGAGCCTACTTCCCTTCCTGTCTCTCTGCCTGCCTCTCTGCCTACTTGTGATCTCTGTCTGTCAAATAAATAAAAATTAAAAAAAAAATAAACTCAAGAAATGGTCATCTCTGTATCTTTTTATCACAAATTGAAACATCCCTTTTTTTTTTTAAGATTTACTTATTTATTTTAGAGAGAGATGGAGAGAGAAAGCACACATGAATGCAAGCTGGGGGAGGGGCAGAGGGAGATAGAAACCACAGGCAGACTCCCTGCTGAGATGAACGTGGAGCCCCATGGGGGTCCTGATCCCAAAATCCTGAGATCATGAGCCGAGCCAAAGTCAAGAGCCAGCCACTTAACCAAATAAGCTTCCCAGGTGCCCCTAAACTTCCCTTACTCTTGAAAGGCTTAAATATGGTCAAAGTTAAAAGCACCCAGTTTCTTAAGCATTATTTTTCATTATGATCACTCCGATCAGTAAACCGAAGATTTGGGAATACTTTTCCGCTAACTGCAGAGTTCTTTAGAACAAGGATAACAGGGGCAGCTTCATACCAGCACATTTGTGGGATTTGGCAGCGAGCAGAGAAACCTGTTTGAAGCATGATTTTTGTCCTGCAGCAGATTTCCTAATCTATTTTCCTAATTCTTTAAGCTTATGAATAATTTATTGGACAGTCTGAACTGCTGTAGAGACAATTTTTTTAAGCCTCTACTCTTCACCTTCAACTGTTCTATGACAAATCTCCCATTTCCCCCCCCTTAGTGGAATCTCAGGCAGATCCAAAGCCTTGGTTTAAAACTTTATAATCACATTGAATTTAACACCCACTTCCTCGTTGCCCAGACTGACTGAGACCCGAGGGACCAGGAGTGATGGGATTGGGCTTCCCTTTTATAGCTCTCCTCTCCCTGCCCAGAGTCACTCTCCCTTCTTTCGTGCCAGGAACTGATGATGCTGTTGTCCTCTTTTAAGCAATTATTGTTCCTTCTCCTTCATGGCTGTCTGTGCGGTGAGGGCTCAGATGGTGGCTCCTCTGTGGGACCCATGTTCAAGTGTTGTGGAAGGCCCTTTTGGAAGGGACCTCTGACCTACAGAGTTCCTTGATGAAGGAGACTCATTCTTGCCTGGTCTGACCTCTTCTTACTCCCGGAAGTTCCCACTTTGGTGATCTATTCCAGAACTGCCCAGTGGTGAGGCTCCCTTACTTGCTGCCTATCCCTTTTGAGAGGTATACCTGCGAGAAGGCTCTGTTCTGGTTACTCTGTTGTGTCTACTGTCCTGTGAGAAATCCACAAATCCTTGACTATTCAAATTATGGGAATTTGAACTGTCACCTGCTACTCCACTTTCCACCGGCACTTCTCCAATTCTCTTTTCCCCCTGCACCCATAAGCATGGAAGCATGCCACCACTTACTCTGCAACCATTCACCTGGAAGTAAGATGTTAGTTCCCCCTTCTTCCAAGCCCCCCAGTCACTATGAGTGGTTCTCCTGGACCATCAGTCATTTGGTGTTGTGGGTGGAGAAATCCCCAGAACTTCCCAAATAGTTCAGTATTCTTTCTTTTTATCATTGGGGTCTAATTGACACACAACATCCTATTAGTCTCAGGTGTATGTCATAGCCACTCAGTATTTTCAATATTCAAATTATTCAATATTATTCAATGTTCAAATTATTCAATATTCAAATAGTCAATATTCAAAAATATTTCAATATTTTTATACATTAAGAAATGATCTCTATGAGAAGTCTAGTTATCATCTATCACCACACAAAGTCGTCACAATTATTATTGACTGTATGCCCTACGCTGTACATCACATCCCCATGAGTTATTTGCTTTATAGCTTGAAGTCTATACATCTTAGTCTCCTCCACCTATTTCACCCACGCCCCCACCAACTGTTGGTGACCAACAGTTTTTCCCCCACGCCTATGGGTTTGTTTCTGTTTTGTTTTGTTTGTTGATTTGTTTCGTTTTTTTTAAGATTCCATAGGTAAGTGAGATTACGTGGTATCAGTCTGACTTATTTCACTTAGCAAAATACCATCCAGGTCCAACCATGTTGTCGCAAATGGCAAGAGCTCATTCTTTTTTATGGCTGAGTCATATTCATATATATATAATATATATATATTTTATATATATATCACATTTACATATATATCACATTTTCTTGATCCATACATTAGTCGATGGACACTTGGATTGCTTCCATATCTTGGCTGTTGTAAATAATGCTGCAATGAACACATGAGTGCATAGGTCTCTTCAAACTGGCCTTTTTGTTTTCTTTGCAAAATACCCAAAAGTGGCATTGCTTGATCATATGGCAATTCTATTTTTAATCTTTTTTTTTTTTAAAAGATTTTATTTATTTATTTGACAGACAGCGGTCACAAGTAGGCAAGAGAGGCAGGCAGAGAGAGAGAGGAGGAAGCAGGCTCTCCGCAGAGCAGAGAGCCTGATGTGGGGCTCGATCCCAGGACCCCGGGATCATGACCTGAGCCGAAAGCAGAGGCTTTAACCCACTGAGCCACCGAGGTGCACCTATTTTTAATCTTTTGAGGAATATCTTTATTGTTTCCCACAGTGGCTGCACCAATTCAAATTCCTGTCAACAGTGTATGAGGTTCACTTTTCTCCATATACTCACCACCACCTGTATTTTCTGTCTTTTTGATAATAGCCAATCTGACGAATGTGAGGTGATGTCTCATTGTCATTTTGATTTTCATTTCCTTGATGATCAGTGATGTTTAACATCTTTTAACATGAAATGATGCTCTTTACATGGTCTGTTGGCTCTCTGTCTTCTTTGGAAAAATGTCTATTCAAGTCTTTTATCCACATTTTAATCTTTTTTGTATTTTTGATATTAAGTTGCATATGTTCTTTATATAGCATGGATGTTAACTCTTTTTTGGATGTATAATGTGCAAATATCTTCTTCTGTTCACTAGGTTGCCTTTTTAAGTTGTCAGTGGTTTCCTTCACTGTGCAACCTTTTTAGTTTGATGTAGTTCTATGTGTTTGTTTTAGCTTTTGTTGCCATTGCCTGAGACTGCTCCCTAAAAATATTGCTAAAACCAATGTCAAAGAATGTTTTCTTCTAGTGTTTTAATGGTTTCAGGTCTTACATTCAAGTCTTTAATCTATTTTAAAGTAATTTTCTCTGTAATATAAAATAGTGGTCCAGCTATATTCTACTGTATATAGCTGATGAGTTTTTCCAATACCATTTATTGAAAAGACTGTCTTTTCCCCCATGGTATATTCTTGCCTCCCTTGTCATAGATTAATTGATCATATATGTGTGGCTTCATTTCTGGACTCTCTATTTTATTCCATTAATATTTGTGTCTGTTTTCATGCCAGTATGGTACTGTTTGGATTACTGGAGTTTTGTAGTATATTTTGAGATCAGGGATTGTGGTACCTATGGCTTTGTTCTTTCTCAGAACTGCTTTGGCTATTTGAGCTCTTTTGTGGTTCCTACAAATTTTAGGATTCTTTGTTCTAGTTATGTGAAAGATATCCTTGGTGTTTTGATAAGGATTGCATGGAATCTTTACATTGCTTTGGGTAGTATGGCCATTTTAGCAATATTAGTTCTTCCAATTCATGAGCATGTTTTTATTTGTCATCTTTAATTTCGTCATTGTCCTCTAGTTTTTAGAGTACAGATCTTTAACCTCCTGGTTAAATACATTCCTGGGTACTTTATTCTTTTTATGCAATTATAAATGGGATTGTTTTCTTAATTGTTGTTTCTGATGGCTCATTAGTAATGTATAAAAACTCAGCCAATTTCTGTATGTTATTTTTGTATCATGTTATATTGTATCATGTTATTTTTGTATCACGTATCAGATTTCGTTTATTAGTTCTAGTAGTGTTTTGGTGGGGTTTTTAGGGTTTTTCATGTATAATACTATGTCATTTGCAAATTCTGATTGCTGGGAGATCAGTATGGTAACACTGGTTCACTTAGAGCACCTGGTACATACAAGAACGTATATAGAGGTTAATTCCTTTCTTTCCTCAATTTTTTGATAAAAGCCTTAGCCACACCTGAAGAAAATCTTAATTTCTAAAACAAGTAAATTGAAAAGACCTAGAGAACACAGTTAACTAGAAATGTCAAATGTCAGGGCTTCCTGTTAATACTAATGCCAGGAAAAGTCTTCCAAGTTTGGCAGCGCTTCCAAGCAATGCAAAGATCATTTGCAGCCACATTTATAAAGATCTTTGAACTCCTTAGGAGAAAGATTAAAGACAGGCAAAATTTCAGTCCTATTTTTCTTCAGTGGAAATGTCATGCTTAACCACTTCAAACTCTGTAATGCATTCTTATTTTTCTTTCTAGCCATGTCCCCATGAGAGGTTTAAGCTGGTTTTTAGAAAAGATGTGTCTGTCACCACAAATAATAATGAGATCCAATACAGGACAACTTAGAATAAAGAAGTAAAAGAGACTGGACAGATGGTGAACATTAGCCCCTCCCAGGAGCAGATTTGAGAAGAGACAGCAGTGGGCTCTCAGAGAAAACGTGCATAAAATGCATGGTCCTGGGATGCCTGGGTGGCTCAGTCTGTTAAGCCTCTGCCTTCGGCTCAGGTCAGGATCCCAGGGTCCTGGGATCAAGTACCACATCAGACTCCTTGCTCAGCAGGGACCCTGCTTCTCCCTCTGCCTGCCAGTCCCCCTGCTTGGGCACACTCTCTTTCTGTCTGTCTGTCTGATAATAAATAAATAAATAAATAAATAAATAAAATCTTTTTAAAAATGCATGGTCATCTTACCTTGCTCAGGAGTTAAATTTAATTATGTTATAATGCCACTGTGTTATTCATTTCTCTAATGCATTATCAAGGACAGTCAGAGCCTTTTAGTGATCTAGAATTGATTAATGCTCATTGGCACTGAGAGCCAGGTTTGAGTGAATGAAAATGCACCCTTTCAGCACCCCAGGGGGATAGAATAAGAGGTCTTTATATCTGAAACCTGAACTTATAATCTCATTCAGAGAATAGTTGAGAGAACAACGAAACCACTGGCAACAGCCATGATCATTTTGGGGGGTGTTGCTCCATGTCCGTCCATCCTTGTGTGTCTCAGGATGATACTCAATTATCTGGCCTCGACACATCTGGGAGTTATCTGTTTCTCTAATCAAGATGTAACTATTTGCCTAAGTTTTTTTTTCTTCCAAGGAGCATGATAAGGCTAAATTTAAGACCTACAAATTATAGAGAACTGGAAAATAAAAAAGAAGCCTAAATAATTACAAGGCCATAGGTAAGGGAAGAAAAGAGAAATACCATACAAAAAACTAAGGGGAAATTCCTTCAAAACAGAGAAAGGGCAAGAAGTCTATCAATTGCTTCAATGAAGAACAAATGAATGAAACAACCAAAGAAAAAAACTGATAGAAAAATATACAAGAAAAATAAATTGACGGGCGCCTGGGTGGCTCAGTGGGTTAAAGCCTCTGCCTTCGGCTCAGGTCATGATCTCAGGGTCCTGGGATCGAGGCCCGCATCGGGATCTCTGCTCAGCGGGGAGCCTGCTTTCTCCTCTCTCTCTCTATGCCTGCCTCTCTGCATACTTGTGATCTCTCTCTCTCTGTTTCAAATAAATAAATAAAATCTTTAAAAAAAAAAAAAAAGAAAGAAAAGAAAAATAAATTGACTTGTCCTATGAGATGACTTTCTTCCTAGTATGCGATGTCTGACAATTTTGATGGAAGTTATTTTGGAACATTTTTCAATCTGTGGACATTATAATAAATAAACTTTGTCTTCTTAGGGAAAGGAAAAAATAACGCTTTTTTTTTCTTGTTAGTTGAAATGTGGGTCTGATTGTTTTAATCAGAAATATCCTGTACCATAATAGCAGTATACCTAATTCTTTTAAGGGGACATAGAGGAGGGCATAGAGAAGTCGATATCCCAGTGTATCTTAGAAACTGCTCATCCCTCCCCTCTTACTTTCAAACATAATTTGAGTGTTATAAGAACAGATCCAGAACTGACACCCAAAAAGAAATGAGCCAAAGTGCCTTCCAGTTCAGAAACATAAATGAAAGTGGGCTTAAGAATATGAAAAATATAACCTAACTAATTTATAAGATAAATGTAATTTCAATCTATACTGACAACAGATTTAATGCAAACCCTTAGCCACTTTTTTTGGACAAATTTACAAGATAGTTCTACACACTTATACTGAAATTCAAGGCGCCAAGATTATCCAAAATAATCTTTAAAAAAAAAAAAGAACAAAGTTGGAGGATTCACACTTCCTTGTTTGTTTCAAATCTACTACAAAGCTACAGAACTCAAGATAGCATAAAAACAAGCACATAAGTCAAAGAAATAGAAGTGAATCCAAAAATAAAACCCATACCTTTATGGTCAATTGATTTTTTTTTTAAAGATTTTATTTTTAAGTTAATTTCTACACCAAATATAAGATTTGAACTCACAACCCTGAGACCGCGAATTGCATGCTCCATCAACTGAGCCAACCAGCACCCCCAGCCAGTTGGGGGTTTTTGTTTTATTTGCTTATCTTAATTGATCCAGTTTTTTATTGAAATATAGTTGATGTATAATATTATATTAGTTTCAGGTGTAAAACATGGTGATTCAGCAACTGCATATATTACAAAATGTTCACTGTGACAAGGGTGTTACCATCTGTTGCCATACAATGTTATTATGATATTATTGACTATGTCCCTTATGCTATACTTTTCATACCCATGACCTATATTTTATAGCTGCAAGTTTGTACCTCTTAATCCTGTCACCTACTTCATCGATCCCCCACCTTTCTTCCAAAGGGAGTTTGTTCTCTACATTTAGTAATCTCTTCTATTTTTGTTGTTGGTTGTTTCTTCACTTACTTTGTTTCTTAGATTTCACATATAAGTGAAATCATACAGCATTTGTCTTTCTCTGATTTATTTCACTTAAAATAATACCCTCAAATTCCACCTATATTTTTGTGACTGGCAAGATTTCATTCTTTTTTGTGGCTGAGTAGTATTTCTATGGCTGATTGTATACATATCTTCTTTATCCATTTATCTACCAATGGACACTGAAGTTGCTTCAGTATCTTTATCATAAATAATGCTGCAATAAACATAGGGCACATATGTCTTTTCAAACTACTGATTTTGTTTTCATTGGGTAAATATCCAAAAGTGGGGTTACTGAATCAAATAGTACCTCCATTTCTAATTTTGGGGGAACCCTCCATACTGTTTTCCAGAGTAGCTGTACCAGTTTACATTCCCACCAACAGTGCACAAGGGTTCTCCTTTCTCTACATCCTTGCCAACACTTGTTTCTGGCTTTTTTGATACAGCCATTGTGACTGGTGCGAGGTGGGATCTCGTTGTGGTTTTAAATTTGCATTTCCCTGATGACTAGTGATGTTGAGCAGCTTTTCATGCATCTGTTGTTTTTTGATAAGGATTTTTTTAATTTGATTTGTGGCTTGATTTTGATAATTGATTTTTTGATAAGGATGCCAAGACCATTTAAAGAGGAAAGAATAGGGTGCCTGGATGTGTTGTTTAAGCATCTGCCTTCAGCTCAGGTCATTATCCTAGAGGCCTGGAATCAAGCCCCACACTGGGCTCCTTGCACAGTGGGGAGTCTGCTTCTCCCTCTCCCTCTACGTTTCCTCCCTCCACCCCTGCTCAAGTTCTCATTCACTCTCTCTAAAATAAATAAATAAAATATTTTTAAAAAAATTTTTTAAGAGGAAGGAATAACATCTTCAACAAATGGTGCTGCGACAACTAGAATCCACATGCAAAGAATGAGGGTGACTCTCTATATCACACCATTTACAAAAAATAACTCAATATAGAGCATAAACCTCAATGTAAGAACTCTAATCCTCTAAGAAAAACCTTAAGAGTAAATCTTCATGGCCTTGGGTTAGGGAATCATTTCCTAGATATAACACCAAAAGCAGAAGCAACAAAAGAAAAAATAAATTCTTTAAGTTTCATGAAAATTTATAACCTTTGTACTTCAAAGAACACTATCAAGAAAGTGAAAAGACAACCCACAGAATGGGAGAAAATATTTTGATATTATATATCTGATAAGAAGTGGCTATCCCTAATATAGAAAGACCACTTACAATTCAACAATAAAATAAATAAAATAAATAAATACATAAATACATAAATAAATAAATAAAATAACTCAATTAAAATGTGGGCAAAAGGGGGCCTGGTTGATTCAGTTGGTAGAACACATGACTCTTGACCTCAGGGTCATGAGTTCAAACCCCACATCAGATGTGGGGTTTTTTGGTTTTTTGTTTTGGTGGGTTTTTTTTTTAGGATATTTTGCTAAAGAAGGTATTCCAAGGGCCAATAAGTATGTGGAAAGATGCTTGGTATCATTAGCATTTAGAAAATGCAAATAAATACCCCAAGGATATATAACTTCACATCCACTAGGATGCTGAAATTAAAAAGACAGCTTATAACGAACGCTTGTATAGATGAGGAGAATAGAAACTTCATACATCGCTGAGAGGTTGTCAAATTGGACTTTCACTTTGGAAAACAGCTTGGAAGCTCTTCATATTACTAAATACAGAATCAGCACACCGCCCAACAATGGCCCACACAGGTATTTACTCAAGAGAAATGAAAAAAAATATGTCTATATAAAAACTTGGACATAAATGTTCATATTAGCATTTTTCATAATGGTGCAAAAGTAGAAACAACCCAAATGTCTGTCATCTAACAAACAGATGAACAAATGTGGTATACCTGTATAATGGAAAATTATTCAGTAAAAAAGGAAATGAAGAACTAACAAGGCTCAACGGACAAACCTTGAAAATAGCATGTTAGGTATCAACACCCCACTGCCAGCGATCTGATTCCCTTTAAGGGAACACCCAGAACAGGCAAATCCATGGAGACAGGACGTAGATTAGTGGTTGCCAAGGCCTCGCAATGGGGAAACGAGGAACAACTGATAGGGTACAGCGTTTCTTTTGGAGCCAATGAAAATATTCTAAATTACGTGATGCCGATGTCAGCACAATTCTGTGAATACGTTAAAGCCTGCTGAACTGCATACTTTAAAAGGGTGGATCTTACGGTAAATGGATGACATCCCCACATAGCCATTGTTAGAACAAAACCAAAACACTACAAACCAAAACACTACAAAACTACTGCGTTTCCACCAGATTGAAAAAGATTCAAAAGCTCAGTGACGATGAGTTGGCAGACGTGTGCTGAAACAGGTCCCTTCACATATTGCTGGTGGAGATGCCTGTAAATACAGTGTCTACAGAAGGGCAACTCTCAGTGCCTACCAAAATGAAATACCTGTCTTCGCGCCCAACCATCCAATTCCGAGGAATTAATTTTGCATATGGAACTTGCACTTACACAAATGAGATTACCCATTGCAGTAATGTTTATTACAACAAAATGCTGTAAATAATCAAAATGTCCATCAATAGAGAACAGAATAATTAAATTATGGATGTCCATCAAAGGGAGTACTGGGTAGACATAAAAAATTAAGAAAAAAAAAAAAAGCTGTTGATGGACTGGTACTCCAATCCCTCCAAGGTCTATCAAGTAAAATACAGGGTATATTATGTAAGCTTCTATTAGGTTAATAATCAGCATCATTAATCATTAAATATTCACGCCTACCACCCTGTGGGAGGAACTTGTTTCCCCATCCCATCAACTCTGTACTGGATCATATGACTTCTGTTAACCAACGGCACGTGCATGGAAACAAGAGTGACATTTGTAAGCAAAGGATTTAGAGGCATTATATGTTTTTGCTAGGCTGCCTGGAGCTCCTGCCATCTGCCATGAGAAGCGCAAATAGATCTTGCAGCCTCAGCATGGGTCCCAGAATGAGAAACATGTGGGGCAGACCTGGCTCCAACCCAGCCAAGTCCAGCTAGTACCAGCAGAGCTACCCTCAAGCCACAGCTGACCCCTACACCCACAAGCAAAAGTTCCTTGCTGGAAGCCATTGACTTTGGAGTCGTTTATTGTCACTGTAAGAGCTGCTATCCAAAAGAGAGTAAAAAGAATGTACGAAGTTTGTTTCCTTACAAGGCTACACAGGAATCTAATGATATGGGTTGACCCTGGGGACGTGAATTGGGTGGCTGAGTGACAAAGTGGCTGGAGGATTTATTTCCACAGTACAGCAGTTCAGACATTTTAAATTTTGACCAAGGAATGGAATAATACATTCAGAGCATTACATTAAAAATTGGTCATTGTCAGGGCACCTGGGTGGCTCAGTGGGTTGGGCCTCTGCCTTAGGCTGGGGTCGTGGTCTCGGGGTCCTGGGATCAAGACCCGCATTGGGCTCCTTGCTTGGCAGGGAGCCTGCCTCTCCCTCTCTCTCTCTCTGCCTGCCTCTCTGCCTACTTGTGATCTCTGTTGGATAAATAAATAAAGTCTTTTTTTTTTAAATTGGTCATTGTCAGGAATTCTTCTGAATAAAATAGATTTTATCTATTTTATTAAAACAAAACCAAACCACTACAAAACTACTGAATTTCCACCAGATTCAAAAAGATTCTATATCAATGGAGTCACCCACAGCATAAGGGCAAATTATTCAAAGAAGCTAACGTTAGATAAAGGAAAGAACAAGTGGCCAGTGTAAGAAGTTGAGATTTATGTAGCTGTCTGAGACCCGGTGGCACAGTCCATGGGAGGTGGTGGGAAGCTACTTTCTCTTTCGTTTTCAACCTCTCCACCAATGGCAAAACAGCCCCGTATATTTTGGTAAGCAATTTAACTGCTTTGGGACTAATATCTGCATTTGTTAAATGAGTAGGAGTTTTCCAAGACCTCTGACAGTAATCAGCCAGTTTTCTTTTTTTAATTCTATAGATGACAATGATTGAGAGGAAATCACCACAAAATTCATGTTAAATAACATACATAGAGCAAAGTCAGCCTGCAAAAATGTAAAAATAGCTATCATGTTGTTTCGTTGTAGGATAATTTCACCAACTGACTTTCATGAGATGAGACTATTAAGGTATTTTCCTTAGAATACGAATGAGTTTGTGTCACATTTTTTTTCTTCAAATTTATGATTGCAAAAGATCTCAGAAATCTTAACAAATTACCACAAAATTATCACCAAAACCAGGGGAGATTATGCATTTGATACACCATGTAACAGCTGATAGTGATTTCTATATATGCAGATTGTTTGTTTGTTTATTTTTTAAGATTTTTTCTTTATTTATTCGACAGACAGAGATCACAAATAGGCAGAGAGGCAGGCAGAAAGAGAGGGGGAAGCAGGATCCCTGCTGTCTACAGATCCCGATGTGGGGCTCGATCCCAGGACCCTGAGATCATGACCCGAGCAGAAGGCAGGGGCCTAAGCCACTGAGCCACCCAGACGCCCCTGCAGATTGTTTCTAAGGAACTCAGCTTTAGACATTTAGCAACAATAAAAAGGTGAAAATCTACAAACAGCCCTCTGTCATGCTGAGTTTTCTTCACTCTCCCATAGCTCTCTTGTTTACTCATAGACTCCAATAACTCAAAAGCTGCAAATTCTTTTTTTCAAGGCAATAGTATCACAATTAGACATTAACCTCAAGCCAAGAACTGTTTCAGTCCCTTAGGACTACAATTTATCCTTATAAAAGAAGCCAGGCAAGAATGTTTTTATTGGTTAAATAGGTAGCAAGGAAATGGAAGAGAAGCAAGGGACAATAAATCCACTTATTTCTCTCTAGGGGAAGTGAGATTGGTCGGTGCACAGGGCAACAAACTAAAACCCATACCCCACCCTTGTGTGCAAACACAAACACAAACCTTCAAGACCAATGAACAGAACTAATCTTATGTACACTTAGAGAAATTTGAACGACTGCAGAGCACTAGAAATTCCATCATTTCAGAGTTTTTCCATTGTATCGCTTGCCATAAAGTGTCTATATAAGATAAATACTCTCAGGAGGAGTTGCTTATGAAGAAACAGGAAGTCTTAGTAAGCTTTGTCACAGAAGGCTTCTCCAGTTTGAGTCACGTCACTTCTCCAAAATAATGTTCTACTGCTCCCTCCAAAATCCCAGAGTTCAGTAAGATCAAGTTGTTAGGATTTACTACCTAATGCTTTACACATTATCTTATGATATCTGCCCTAGATCTAGTCTAAAGCAGTTCTATAAATATCAAACAACAGTTATTACCATATTTTAGAAGTATATCATAATACTAGCAAAAATAATGAGGTATTATAGGTTTTACAGCCTAATGTTATTCATTTATAGTGATAAATATTTAAATTATTTTAATTCCACAACATATTTTATCTATTTCATTGCAACTCACTCATGACAGTTTTCCCTGAACTCAGAAAGTGGGATCAGTTTCTTTTGTTTTTAAACCAACTGTTTCAACGTTCATACTAAGTTGAGATATCTTCCTACATTCTAAGTAATCTCCACACTAAATACTCAAACTCATGACCAGGAGACCAAGAGTCAGATGTTCTACTGACGGAGACAGACATATCTTCCTACATACTAAATTCTTAGGAAAAAGCAGAGGTCTTCTTGGAGAAACCTAGATCATCAACCTTTTCCCATTCAGGTAAAGTTAACTCACACTTCTGTTACCAGAAGGACAGAGAGCAACTTGCAACAGACCAATAATCTCTATGAGAATGACTAGGAAAAAATTGTAAAAATTAAATATTTGTTTAACAGCATACTACAGTTGCCAAAGGAGAAAGGATCAAAGCAGCCAAGATTCTGGAGAGCAAAAACACTGCAGAAAGGTAAGCTGGTATTGAGCATTGAGTCTAAATGAAGGCCCCTTATCAATTCTAGTTGTAAGCCAAGAGGCTGATAATTTAAGCTTTTCTCTGGCAGGTGACCACAGCTGAAGACAGGAACCAGAAGACACTATGTAAGTCTCACAAACTGGAGAAACAATATTGGAATTTTGTGAAGCCTGTATTTCAGAGAGTAAGGCAGAGTGGAAACTCTGGTGAAGAGCCACTGTCCCTCTAAAAATTACCTGTTTTTGAAACTGAATGTCTTGGGAGGCTGTAAACGTGAGCAGAAATCCCCTGAGAGTCAGAGTAATACTTCTACAGTCTCACTGGGATATTGATACAGAAATGAGAGTTCAGAATCTGCTAGAGGGGAGGTCCCCAGTGAACATATCAGGCTCTCAGAAGAAAGTACTGAAAATCTAGATTTGGTATGACCCAGAGGTAGACAGAACATTTTCAAAAATAAAACATAGGCTTGAGTCAGCACACTCCCTGAATGGAGTATTGTTGCAAGTCCCCTCTTTATATGCCTAGCAGAAGAAAAGGAAAACACTCTCTGGAAAAATAGGAACAGTGGCCAGTACAATGTTTATGTACAATGTCTATATTTTATTTTTAAAAGATTTACTAAGCATGCCAAGACACAGGCACAAATTATTGTAAGCCAATAGGAGGAATAAAACAATAAACAGACCTAAAGGAAATCAAGATAGTAAGTTGACAATCAAGAATTTCAAGGAAACAGGGGCACCTGGGTGGCTCAACGGGCTGGGCCTCTGCCTTCGGTTCAGGTCATGATCCCAGGGTCCTGGGTTGAGCCCTGCATCAGGCTCTCTGCTCTGTGGGGAGCCTGCCTCTCTGCCTACTAGTGATCTCTGTCAAATAAATAAATAAAATCCCTTTAAAAAAATTTTTTCGGGACGCCTGGGTGGCTCAGTTGGTTGGACGACTGCCTTCGCCTCAGGTCATGATCCTGGAGTCCCGGGATCAAGTCCCGCATCTAGCTCCCGGCTCCGCGGGGAGTCTGCTTCTCTCTCTGACCTTCTCCTTGCTCATGCTCTCTCTCACTGTCTCTCTCTCAAATAAATAAATAAAATCTTTAAAAAGAAAAAATATTTTCAAGGAAACAACAATTAGCACGTTCAAGAATAGAGAGGCAAAGATGGAGAAAATAGAATAAAAGATGGAAACTTTTATCATAGGGTTGTAATTTATTTAAAATGTTAATCCTATAATGGAAGCACATAATAAATTGAAAATCAAATGTGTATTTTAGCAGCAGTTTTGACATAGCAGAAGATAGGATTAGTGAACTAGAAGACATGTTAACAAAATAATCAAACAGAAGCACTGAGATTAGAAAATGAAGAGGAAATAGAGAAGAGTGGTGGATAGTATGAGCTACAGTGAAGAGCTGTAATGTTCAGATGAAAGAAGGCGAGTAGAAGAATATTAGGGGGGAAAAGGGCATGAAAATTTTCCAGAATGAATCAAAGACATTAACCCATGGATCAACTACCAGCCTAGATCTCTGCAGGCGGCAGAAGTAGCCTTTAAAAGGGAGGGGGAGAAGCTTTCTCAGATAACCAATAATTGAGGAAATTTCTCACCAGTAGTCCTGCCTTATGAGAAATGTTGGAAGTTCTTCAGAGAGAAGGAAAGTGCTATAGAAGAAACACTATAAACCATAAGCTAAATAAATCAAATAAGATGTAAGCATCTAGGGGCACCTGGGTGGCTCAGTGGGTTAAGCCTTGGCCTTCGGCTCAGGTCATGATCTCAGGGTCCTGGGATCAAGCCCCACATCTGGCTTTCTGCTCAGCAGGGAGCCTGCTTCTCTCTTTCTCTCTCTGCCTGCCTTTCTGCCTACTTGTGATCTCTGTCAAATAAATAATTTTTTTTTTTAAAGATATAACCACCTAATAGCAAGTCTGCTTTGCCTGCCAGGAGAGTTGGAGGAATTTACAGTTATGAGATGCTCAGGTTAACCCACCCAAGTGACTCCATCCTGGGTCTCAGGGTCTACTGTTCCCTTATGATGGCCCTGACTTTGAAACTTATCAAGGCTGTGCAGTCAGCCTCCTTTGCAATTAAGCTACACTTAGAATCAGATTCCAGACCTGATATTTCAGCAGAGCACGGCCTGAGGCTGGAGATGACAGTACTCCCCTTGAAAGCTGATGCAAAGGATCCCTAACACTTAACAGTATTTCTTTTTTGCAAGATCTTCACTGCTTTGAAAAATACTTACCTCCTACCACAACCCTTATAATTATTCTTGCCTTTATACCATCTGGCACAGCATTTACTGATCTCATTTCTTCCCCTTCCACCTATACCTTTTCCCAATTAAATGTACATGGAAGCTTTAGTATTTATACTCTAATTGCCAAAGGGGTTTTAGCATCACACTTACTCTAACAACAGACCTCAGATAGGTGGGAAAACCATCATCAAAACCCCATGCTGTGTATCTGCTTCCCAGAGGCACTCCTTGTACCAACTGTTATAGTCCAAGCTTCCTAGAAAACAGAGCCAAAGGCTAAGCTTACAAGCTAATGCTTTGTAATTGTGGGAAGTACAATTCAGCAAATTATGAGTGAAGGGAAAAGAAAATGAGGGAAGACAAATACAGAGTGGTATGTGGCCAAGTTGCTAAGCTTCCAAGAACATGCTGTTCTTTTGCTCGTTCATGTGGGATGTTTCAAGGATATTGGAACTATTTTTCTGTGAAACAGTTGACCATAGGGAAGAAGGAAGAATATGGTATGTGCTGGCTCCCTTCATCTTTTGTCTCTTATTAGTCAAATTTTATCATACAGAACATTTATTCTCCTGTACTCCCAGGTTATGAGAAGCTGTTGGGGAAGCCAGTCTCCCAGGATAGCATTTCATCTGAGTCCAGAAGTGGTGGGAGAAGCCAGCACCTGATGGGAGACAAGCCAGTTTTGGAGACCAGAGCCCTAGTGGTTGCCACCATCCTGTGGACAATGGAGGCTGCCAGAGGCTGCTCCCCTTCACGGGTGACTAGGACTCCCAGCAGTGTTGACAGTCTACATGGCAGCAGTCTGAGTTTTCTCCATTAAGCAAGTGGCCAAGTGTTTGGGAAGCAAGAGAGGCGAAGCAAATCTGGGAAATGTAAAAATCGATACTAATATACATACCATTTAGACAACTGTCTACTGAACATCTCCAAAGGAATGGAGATACAATTGGTGTGTCCGAAACCGAACTCAAGTTGTCTATTCTCCTGCTGCACTCCAGCCAAAGTGAATACCAATTTACTCACTTACCAAGACACAAAACTAGCTGTCATCTGTCCCAATGCCCTTTCCTGCAAATAAACCCCAATATTTAACTTCCACCTCCTGAAAATTATCTGTGAAGTATTATCCCTACCTTCATTCAAGCATGTTTTGTTTCTTACCTGGAAAATTACAAGTGTCTTAACTAGTCTCATTGTCTCCATTCTTGCTTCTAGCTATGCCATTCTCCAAATCAGAGTATGGGGAAAGGGTCAAAGTAGGGTAGGAATTAAGAGCACACACTCTGAAGTCAAACTAAGTTTGATTCTAGTTCCTTTACTTATTAGTTGAGTGACTTCGGTCAAGTTAACTAACCTTCTTTCCTTCAGTTCCCTGATGGTTTTTGGATTCAGCCATGGGCATATGAACAGGTTGTCTAAAGTGAGGGAGTATGATCCATGTCTAGATCTATTCATGGGATCACTGAGGAGCAAAGTGTTTTAAGGGTAGGAATTGACGTTTATATCATTTCAATTTTGCTGCCTCCTTGATGGGAAGATGTTAGTCATGGTCTTGTCTTGTGCAAGTTTAAGGAAGACCATGCATGTGGGCATTATCTATGCTGTAAAAAGTCCTCCATTTCATAGCCTTCATCATTTTTCAGGTGACTGATGTGGTTGATTCTGAGAGTCAGGTTCTTTCTAGGGCTTAGACAGTGCTGACAAGGTCCATTGACATGAAGAGTTAGGTGAATCCAAGGGCTTTGCCATAACTTTTGATGCTCTCATTTGTGCTGTAAGTGTCTGGCTTAGAAGGTGAAGATATTGCAAGAAAAAATGAAGAGTATTTTCAAAACTGAAGTAATTTTATATTTCATTTTACTTAAGAGATTTGTCAGAGGAAAAGCCATTTACAAATAGTTGTTGAAGGAGCTGAGTAACTGTCTTTGGGCTGGACCCACCAGAGATGAAGATGAAATGGACGGCACAGAGATTATGTGAGGGAAAGGCATGATTTAGGATCCTACACTGACAAACATGAGGGGGATCCTAGGGACCATTGGCACCAAACGCCTCATTTTATACATCACATTAGCCCAGAGAACAAGAACTTGGGGCCAGTGGTTCCCAGGTTAGCTCAGTTTCTATTACACCATATTATCAGTTTCCTAGGGCCTCCATAAGACATCACACAAATTTGCTGGTTTAAGACCATAGAAATTTATTCTTGGTCAGTTCTGGAGCAGAGAAGTCTGAAATCAAAGTCTGCAGGGCCACACTTTTTCTCTGAAAACTTTAGAGGACAAAACTCCCTTGACTCTCCCAGTTTCTATTGCCTGTGGCCAAGCCAATCCAATTTCTGCCTCTTTCTTCACATGGTCTTTCCTTCTGTGTGTGTCTCCATGTCTTCAACTCATCTTATATTTGTCATTGGATGTGAAGATGATTTCATCTTGAGATCCTTTTTCTTCTAAAGATTTTATTTATTTATTTATTCATTTGAAAGGCAGAGATCACAAGTAGACAGAGTGGCAGGCAGAGAGAGAGGAGGAAGCAGGCTCGCCACTGAGCAGAAAGCCTGACTGGGTCTTGATCCCAGGACTCTGGGATCACGACCAGAGCTGAAGGCATAGGCTTTAACCCACTGAGCCACCCAGGCGCCCCTCATCTTCAGATCCTTAACTAATTGTATCTTCAAAGATCCTATTTCCAAATAAGGTCACATTCTGAGGTTTTATACCCTTTTTGACAAGAGGACTATTCATGGATCTAAAGGAGGGGGTGTTGGATCTTCCACCTCTCCCCAAACATTAGGCCATCTCCTCAGTTACAAATGGAGAGGGTAATTAATATTCTTCTCCTCACAAGAGCTGAGGGTTGCGATAGGAATAAAGTGGGATAATCCACATGGGGCACTTAGCCCAGATTGGACACATGGCTAGGGCTCAATAAATACTACCTGCTATTAATCAAAGCCATCACTGATACTTTGGAAGGGTTCACATAATATATAAAATAAGACTCAATGACTATGTGGAGAATGCCATCCAATAGCTAGCAAGTTATTCCCAACCAGTTTGGATTCCTATTTACCCATCTTGGAAATGTTTAATCTCTGTTTTATTGCTGGTGACTCACTGAAGGCAGAGATGGGAGTGAATGAACCAAACGCTTTGGGGGCTGCACGTACCAGGTCACTCATTCTTTGACTCTGTTTTGGGAAAGGCCCAACGCTGATGCAAAAACTTCCAGTGGCACTTTTTTTTGTGGACTCCTACCTGATCTCTCTGACTCTTAGCACTTTTTTGTGCTGTTGATGAGTGCCAGATTGACATATGAAGATTAAGCTCTAGTATCTGCACTACAGCAGGGATGAGCATAAACGTGCAAAAACTCTCAGGGTAAATGGATCCAGGACCTAGGCTTGAAAATCTGACTGCTCGTGGGAACCTCAATCTCTGATTAAAGTGGCTAGGTCTTGCCAGAAAACCATGCTCTAACCTCAGGAAATGGCCATCAGGATAGAAAGCTGGGATGGGGGGCAGGAAGACAGATGAACCCTAGGGTGGAGTCCAATGGTGGCAGCTTGATGTCCAATTACAGCATCTTAAGGAGAAGCATGGTGCAACGCTGGGAAGGGGAGCTGAGATAAAGATGCGTCTACTGAATCATGGGATCAGGGCCGCACTTACTCTGGTGAGGCTATGTGGCACTATCCAGAACCCCTTCACGATGGAAACACTCGTTCCCCCAGCCCTTGACAATAGCAGCTCCCAGGGAACCTGCTTAAGCTAAAGAGAGCCACCTACCCAAGGATACACATCCTCCCTGGAAACAACCAATAGCCAAAGTCCGGTCCATGAGGAGGGCTTTAAAGGACTGATGCTTTTCCTTGGACAGAACAACTCAGAAGGATCATCTCAGCCCCCAAAGACCCTACAGGATGAGCTAAGGTTTTTGTTACAACTGCACAGCAGTCCAACTTCCACTCGACCCAGTTTTGCTTCTTTCCTTCCCCCACTGCTGTGATCCTGAGAGGAGCCCAATAAAACTCTTGCATGCAAATTACCCTTCGCAAAATCCCAGAAAAGCAGGTTTTAACAGTCATTTTATAGATGAGAAAAACTGAACCTCCCAGATCAGCAACTTCTCCAAAGACATACAGCTGGTAAGTGGCAAAGTCCTGGTATTAAACCCCAGTACGTGCAGCCCCCAAAGCGTTTGGTTCATTCACTCCCATCTCTGCCTTCAGTGAGTCACCAGCAATAAAACAGAGATTAAACATTTCCAAGATGGGTAAATAGGAATCCAAACATGCTGCCGTATGGGTAAGATTCCCTTTATGCTTTCCTGGCTTGCCCTGTTGTTGGGGCTGCAGTGTTGTTTCTTGTTATCTCGTTCAACTTTGGTTGCTCAATGTTTGTTTTCTTTTATTAGCCCACTGTATGCTTAGGGACAGGCTCCAGTTCTCTAGTCGTGTTTATCTAATTCCATCTATGCTTCAGCCATCTGTTTCCCTCGAGGTGACTGAAATTCTCCCCGCCCCCTCTGAGATTTCCCTACTTCTTACTTGATAAAGGAAGCCAGACTAGGTGACTCAATGTCACCATCCTCGTCTTTGTCCTCCTCCTACTTCCCATCATCATCAACATGAAAACACCAAGAGGGAATCTTAAGAAGCAACAGGATGGCCATTTCCATGCATGTGAAAATATGTCACGTGACAGCAGCAGCACATTTGTCATGCTTGGATTTAGAACTATGATCATAGTGAATCAGGGAAATGTTGTAGTTCACCAAACAGAAAATTTTTCCAGTTTTATTAAGAAATAATTGACACACATCACCGTATACATTTAAGACGTAGAGCATGATCTGTATAGATTGGGGAATGATTACCGTGGGTTCAGCTAACTTCTGTCTTCTCATACAGATAACAGTAAAAAGAAAAGAAAGAATAATAGAGAAACAAAATGTTCTCCTATGTCCAGAACTCTTAAGATTTACTCTTGTAACTTTCCTGCATACCGTAGTAATATTTACCATGATGTAGGTTACATCCCCAGTACTTATTTATCTTATAACTGGCAGTTTGTACTTTTGTGACCATCTTCCTCCAGTTTCCTGTCTCCCCATTACCCACCTCTTGGTAACCTCAAGTCTTATCTCTTATTCTAAGTTGGTTGTGAGTTAATTTTTTTTTGGGGGGGGGGATTCCACATTTAAGTGAGATCATACAGTATCTGTCTTTCTCTGTTAGACTTACTTCACCTAGCATAATGCACTCAAGGGTCAATCCATGTTGTCACAAATAGTAGGGTTCCCCTTTTTATGGCTGTATAATGTTACCTTGTGTGTAGCCCAGCCTCTTTATCCAGTCATCGATCCATGAACGCTTAGGTTGTTTCTGTAACATGGCTATTGTAAATAATGCTGTTTGGAACATGCGAAATGCAGGTATCTTTTCAAATCAGTGTTGTAGTTACTTTTGGATATATTCCCAAAAGTAGAATTTCTAGATCATACGGTAGTTTCGCTTTTAATTTCTGGAGAATTCTGTATACTATTTTCCATAGGGGCTGCACTAATTTACAATCCACCAACAGGTCACAAGTGTTTCCCTTACTCCACAACCATGCCAGCATTTGTTATCACTTTTCTTCTCTTCTCTTTTTTTCTTTCTTTCCTTCCTTCTTTCGCTTTCTTTCTCTCTCTCTCTCTCTTTCTTTCTTTTTCTTTCTTTCTAGAGGGAGGACAGAGGTAGAGGGAGAGAGAGAATGTTGCAGGGCTTGATCTCACGACCCTGAGATCATGACCTGAACTGAAATCAGGAGTCAAATGCTTAACCAACTGAGCCACCGAGGTGCCCCTTTCTTGTCTTTTTGATGATGGCCATATTCTAACAGGCATGAAGTTATACCTCATTATGGTTTTAGTTTTCATTTCCCTGAGAGCGATATTGATCATCTTTTCATGTACCTGTTGTCCCCTCATGTATATTCTTTGGAGAAATGTCTAGTCAGTTCCTTTACTCATTTTTAAATTGGGTTATTTTTAATTTTTACATATTTATTTATATCACTATTGAATTGTATGAGTTCTGTATGTATTTTGGATATTAATCCCTTACCAGATATATGGTTTGCAAATATTTTCCCCCTTTCATACACTGTATTTTTCACTTTGTTGATGGTTTCTTCGCTGTGCAAAGCTTTTTA
The DNA here is from genome assembly GCF_010015895.1 of Lontra canadensis. Taxonomy (NCBI): domain Eukaryota; kingdom Metazoa; phylum Chordata; class Mammalia; order Carnivora; family Mustelidae; genus Lontra; species Lontra canadensis. Next base: position 16,638,523 of record NW_022631018.1, on the reverse strand, counting down.
GTTTGATGCAGCCCCATTTGTTTCTTTTTTATTTTTTTGCTTGTGCTTTGTGTGTTATATTCAAAACATTACCAGGATTCATGTCAAGGAGTTTTAGTCCTGTTTTCTTCTAGAAGTTTCATGGTTTCAGATCTTACATTTAAGTCTGTAATCCATTTTGAGTTAATTCATGTGAATGGTACAAAATGGAGTCCAGTTTCTTTCTTTTACATGTGAATATCCAATTATCCCAGCACCATTAATTGAAAAAACAGTCTTTTTTTTTCATTGACTATTCTTTGCTCCCTTGTCAAGTATCAGTTGAACAGATACGCTTGGATTTATTTCTTGGCTCTCAATTCCGTTCCATTGGTGTATTTGTCTGCTTTTATGCAAGTACCATACTGTTTTGATAACTACAGCTTTATAGTATAGCTTGAAATCAGGAAGTGTGATACCTCTTTCTTCGTTCTTTCTCAAGACTTCTTTGGCTATTTGGGGTCTTTTGTGGTTCCATATAAATTTCAGAAGCACTTATCTACTTCTGTAAAAAGTGCCACTGGAAACTTGACAGGGATTACACTGAATCTATAGATGGTCTTTTGTAGTATTGACATTTTAAAAATATTAATTCTTGCAGTCTCTGAACAAGAGATACCTATTTATTTGTGTCTTCTTTGATTTCTTTCATCACTGTCTTGTAGTTTTCAGTGAAGAGAATTTTCATCTCCATGGTTAAGTTTATCAAATATTTCATTGTTTTGAAGCTTCTATAAATGGGATTGATTTCTTTTTTTCTTTTTCAGAAGTTTTATTTTTGGTTTATAGAAACATGTTAACTTGTATCCTGCAACATTACTGAATTCATTGATTGGATATAACAGTTTTGGTTGAGTCTTTAGGCTTTTATGTATAAACTCATGTCATCTGCATATGGACACAATTTTACTTCTTCCTATCCAATTCTGACTGCCTCTTATTTCTTTTTCATTTCTGCTTCCTGTGGCTAGGACTTCTGGTATCATGTTGAATAAGAGCAGTGAGAGGGAATGTATTGTCTCCTTTTTGGTCTTAGAAGATGGCTTTCATTCCTTTCACCTCTGGAGTATGATGTTAGCTATGGGATTATCATACATGGCCTTTATTACATTGAGATATACTCCTTCTATGTCTAATTTGTTAAGAGTTTTTTTAATCATATATGGGTGTGGAATTTTGTCAAATGCTTTTTCTGTGTCTTTTGAGATGATCATATAACTATTTATTTATTTTATGGATTTTATTCATTTATTTGACAGAGAGAGACATGGCGAGAGAGAGAACACAGCAGGGGGAGTAGGAGAGGGAGAAGCAGGCTTCCAGCTGAGCAGGGAGCCGGTGTGGGGCTATATCCCAGGACCCTGGGACCATGATCAGAGCCGAAGGCATATGCCTAATGACTGAGCCTGCCAGGCGTCCTAGTCATGTAATTTTTATCCTTCATTTAAGTAATGTGGTATATCATGTTGATTGATTCATTTCATTCTATTAATGCAGTGTATCACTTTGATTGATTTGCATGTGTTGAATCATCCTTGCATCTTAGGGATAAATCCCACACAATCACAGTGAATATCTTTTTAATGTGCTGCAGAGTTCAGGTTGGTAATATTTTATTGAGAATTTTTGCATCTATATTTATCAGGAACATTGGCCTGTAGATTTCTTTACTACTAACGTCTTTTTCTGGTTTTGGCATCAGGATAATTCTGGCCTTATAAAATGAGTCAAACAGGATTTTTGAACCAAAAAGATCTGACTTGATTTTCTGTTTCAGTACATACTAGCTACATAATCTTAAGTCAGTTGCTAAACTCCTATATGCAATCTTTTTATGCGTAAAATAGAGCTAATAATAGTAATTATTTTGTGTGTGTGTATGCGGATTGGTTGATGCATACATAAAGGACTTAGTCCAGTGCTATAAATAAAGCAAATGCACTGTCAAGGTTACCTACTGACATATGGAAGTTAAAGGTAATAAATTTGAGTTGTTCCTAAGAAATATACTAAATGATATTTAGAGCAGTTCAACAAAGAGATAAGCTGAGTTCCGGCAGAAGACAGCTCTAAAAATGGGAGAGTGCTTTCCATTATGGAGAATTTTTTTTTTTTCATTTTGGAGTTTAAAAATAAATGATTGCGTTGGTCTCTGACACGTACAACTGCTTGCTCAAATCCATGGGCTGGCTGAGTAAACACAGAGCATATAGCTTTCAGGATGTTTGTTCAGTATGAGGTAAAAAGGAAAAACAATACTCATCCTCTGCTGGTCAAAATTTTACCCAAAACTTTTACCAAAAGGGGATAATTCCCAGCACTTCCAGGTTGCCTATGTTTGGACACCCTGTGGCATTGAGAGAGAAGTCCTGCGTCTAGATGTATATAAAAAAAGTGTATAAAGAACTCCTGGAAATGAGTGAGCCAACATCAAACAACCCTAAAGAACATTGTCTTGGGTGAGATGCTTGAACAGGTACTTCACCAAAGGGGATATTTAAGGGACCGGTAAACATTCTAGAAAGTATTCATAATCAGTAGTCCTCATGGAAATGGAAATCAAAAGCACAAAGAGATATGACTACACAGCGACCAGAAATACCAAAATTTAGAAGACAGAAAAACCCCATTGGTGTGGCTATAGAACAACTAAAACTCTTCTACACTGTTTGTGAGAATGTGATTTAGTAATATTTCCTTGGAAAACTATTTGGTCATATATTCTAAAGTTGAACATGCCCCTACTCTATTAGACAAGAATTCTATTTCTATGCATTTACTCAAGAGAAATGTAATGTAAATTCACCAAAAGATACACGCGACAGAGTTCATAGTTACATTACTACAATAAGGCTAAATCAGGGTTTCCTGACCTCGGTACTCTTGACACGTTGGATTGGGTAATTCTTGGTTGTGGGAGGCTTTTCTGTGCTTGTAGGCTAGTTAGCAGCATCTCTGGACTCAACTTACTAAATTTCAATAGCAACGCCAGCCCACCCCACCATAAAAAACGAAAATGTTTCCAGACATCGCCAATGTCCCCTGGGGAGCAAAACCACCCCCAGCTGAAAACAACTTCCCTAAAATGTGAACAACCATCAACAGTAGTATGAATAAATAATTGGAGCATATTAATTCATTACAATATTACATGTCAGTAAAAATACCTCAACATGGATGGTATCTCAAAGAATGTTCAACCAAGAACCTAGACCCAGTAGAGCTCATCCCATACATATTCTTTATATGTAAAGTTCAAACACAAATAAAACAAGCCTATGATTATAGAAATCAGAATCGTGATGAACTCTGGAGGGAATAATAGTCTGAAAGAGACTTAAGATAGGCTTTTAGGATGCTAGTGACACTCTTGATCTCACTTATGTTACGTTCAATATACCAAATGCAAATTTTTCAAGCTATATGGATTTATGAATTGTGCACTTTCTGTATATATATTATGTTTCAACATAAAAGTATATCCCTGAAATAGACTTTAGTTTTCTTACCAGGAGAGTTTTCTTTAAAAAATAAATTTAGTCTACATACATTGCCCCCAGTGGAAAACCTACAGGCGACTTTTCTTATTGAAATATACATTGCTTTTCCCACTCTCCAATTTTTCGCTGAATATGGCCTCAATCTCAGGTTGCTTTGGTCTGCTTCTGATCACCAAACAATCCAGACGAACCGTTATAGGGATTTGGAGCAACGTGGCGTTCTACTAAACCGGCCCCGCTCTATACTTTTCCCCTCTGAGGAGTACTGTACGGTATGGATTTCTCAAGTTAAAAATTGTTGGTGTTTTTTTTTTGAGAATTTTCTACTCTTTCAAATAAGTAGTACCTTTCTAGGTTGGTAGTCATTACACTAATATAACTGAGAGATTCTACCCCAGTTGAGTCTGCCAATGGATGAATTACTTAGGACATAATCCTTATATTTTGGTCCACTTATATGTAGTTAGGTATAGATGTTGTGCAATGTTGGACCCACTGAAAGCCTTGTCTTCTCAAAAATATACTCTTCACACCAGATCATTCTTCAAAGTTACGATGTTTTTAAGCTGTTATTTCCAGTTCTGAAAGCCCTTTGTAAAATGAATACTTTTCTTTAAAGAAACAATATATTATTTGTCAGACTTCGTTAAAACTGAAAAATTTGTTGATTTATCAATTAAGTGAAGAATGCAGCTCGAAGGAGGTAAATTATGGATTGCCTATGAGAAGGTTAGTGGAGAGAGGAGGACATGTGATTGAATGGGAGAGGTCATGTGGCAATTTCAAAATTGGTCCACAAATTCATGGGTATTTTTTTCCATCAAGAGGTAGGGTCTATCTCTCCTCACCTTGAATGAGAGCTGGCCTTAGTAACTAAGTTATGCCAATAAAAGCAGGAGCAGTGTCTTCCCAGGCTGTGTGGCTTCCAGGGCTCAGTCAGAAAAGGCCGTGTGGTTTCTATGTGATTGTGTCACACCACTCAGTCAGCAGAAGTCAGCCACCATGGATGAAGTCTGACTACTCTAGACCACCAGACTGGAGAGGAGGCAGTCCCAGCAGAGCTTCCATCCATCCAACAGCCAGCATCAATTGCCAGCTCCCAGAAAGAGCCATCTTGGACATCAGGACATCATCCCAGCAGACCCTCAGATGACTGAAGCGAATGTCGGATACCACCGCACCAGAGACCCCGAGGAAGCACAGTCTAGCCCAACCCTCCCATGACATCCTCCAGAAAATAAAATGGGTGTTTTATGCTCTTGCTTTGGGAGATAATTTGTTATGCAGCAGCTGTAATAGGAACGGAAACAATCATGAGCTCCTTCTACAGACAGTGGCTCCGCGCAGCTGAGCTCAACAAGCACGTACTGAATTTCTGCTGTGTGTCATTCAGGGTATCAGGACCTGGAGATTCCAAGATCGTACAGTTAGAGTCTCTGCCAACCAGGGGTGTCGACGATGTTGTGAACAACATAGCAACGTGCAGTTAGAAGCACAGTAAGAGCTATAAGGACAAGGAACAGAGGCGTACAGATTAAGATGTGGTTAGCCACTTCCTAGACGGCAGGGCACGGCGGCGAGTTTCAAATTCCAGGCTAAAAACTACTTTATGCTGCAACCTTGGACACGTTACTTCATCTCTCTGAGCCTATTTTCTTCTTTATGGAAAGGGTTCCCTGGCTGTATTCATTCCTCCCCAGAAAAGAAGCAACTTAATTCAACTGGTAAGTTTGGGACATGAGGTAAACATATGTGTCAGCCCCTTCCTCTTTCATTTTTCTTTGGTTCTGGTTGCCTGCAGACCCCAGGAATTTGCTCTTATCCCTGCCATATGGCGGTCGAGGTCTGCCCTTTCAGGTTCAGGGAAAACTCGTGCCACAGATCTATGCCACATTCTAAGCAATAGCTTTATCTATCACGGAACAGCCGTGTGTTTCCCATAGGCCTATCTTAGCCTATCTGGGCTCCCGCAACAGACTAACATAGCATGGGTGGCTTCTAAGCCACAGAAAGTTATTTCTGCCAGTTCCAGAAGCTGAGAAGTCCAACATCAAGGTGTCATCACAATTCGGGGCCTGGTGAGAGCCACTTCCTGGTTTGCAGGCAGCCATCTTTTCAAGTGGTGGAAGGGGCAGGCAAGCCCTCTGGGGCCTCTCTTACAAGGAAGGGCACCAACCCCCCTGGTAAGACTTCTACCCTTGTGACCTAATCACCTCCCAAAGGCCCCGCATCCTAATACCGTCACACGGGGATTAGGTTTCAATGTATGAATTCTGGGGAGACACGTTCAGTCTTATTCGGCATGCCTTATTTTTTTCTTTTTTCTCAGTGGGTTCAATATTTGGGCAGGGGCACACTGTGTAAAACATCTCTTATGCTGAGCCAGAAATCTGAGAACCCCACGAAAATAATGTGGCGAGTCTTTAGTTGAGGGCAGGGCACAGGAATTTAGGTGGGGACTCCAGCGAGCACGAGGGGAGGCTATCCTGAGCCATGCAGGTGTTTCTTACAACTGCACATTTATTTAGCCTTTAGCTGTCGTTACCAAGGTCTGTGGCTCTACGTCGAAACCCACCCCTATGGGATTTCTCACCCTGGTGGTTCATATCAACTTTGCCCACAGTGAGCTGCTGTTTCTATAGAGACCAAGCGACACGCACCAGAGCTCCGGAAAACAGTGGACAAGCTTCAGTAAAGAGAGAGCGTGCGGTGGGGTACAGGCCTCTGCAGCCTGGTCTTGAACTAAGAGGCACAGTTTTTCTAAGCAGTTGTAGCAGAGGTAAGGATTCAACTTTAGGACTAGGAGAATCCCTTCATCTACAGGCCTTTTACACATTGTTGGGCTGGGGGGAAAAAATCACTGTGACTTTCAAACTTGAAGGCACCTCCATTACCACTAAAATTATTCCTGCTAAGCCTAGATGGACCCCCCCAGGCGGCTCTCAGGGTTAAGGAACAAACGGTGAATGGATCCCTTGAATGTGTGTAGTTGGTCCATGGGCTGGAAGGGTTTTAAAAAGACTTCACGGGAACCGAATGAGCTTTCAAGGAGGGGCGGCCTGGGAGTCTTCAGGGGTCACCTGGTCTAAGAGGTGCCTGCAAGTTTTAGAGAAACAAGGAGACAATAAAAGCAGCAAGTTAAATGTTAAAACACAGCCGAGCTCCTCTGAAAAGAAGAGGAAGGGCAGAGCCGTGTCCCCTCCTGTGGAAAAAGGCAGCCCCAGGAAATGTACTTAGGGCCTGGAATATTGAGGCAACACAGCAGAAAATTCGGTCCTCGTGAGGCTCCTAAGCTTCCAAACATCCACGAGGTGGCTGAGTGACAGTCCCACTGAGACAAGGCAGGAGGAGGAAAACCGTTCCCACAGGAGGTGGGTTTCAGGGGGTCCAACAGTTCCTTGGGCAGCCCTGTGACACCCCGGAGACAGTGGCGGCCAGAAGGCAGAGAACGAGGGGTTTCCAAAAGGGTGTGGGGACAATGCTGGTGAGGAAAGAAAAGTATCTGAGATAAGACCAGGTCACTTGGAGGGTCACCTGACAAATTGCTCCACTTCCGGGCAATGTAAGTGTCTTTGGGACACATAGCAGGGGGTCTGCCCCAGCCCCAGCCCCAGGGGCCCTGGATGCTTTTTGTCAATATTAACCTCTTGCTGGGCAATTTCTCCCCAGTGAGTTTATTTATTTATTTGAATGAGTGAGACAGAGAGAGAGAGAGAGAGAGCAGAAGCAGGGGGGAAGAGCAAAGGGACAGGGACAAGCATGCTTCACCCTAGTGTTGGATGAGCAGCTAGCAATTCAGGCCCCGCGGTCCTTAGCAGAAGTCACTGAGGGAGACTTCAGGAGAATGTTTGCCTTCTTGAGGACACGGAAGAGTTGCAGCCTATGTAGCCCTTTTGGCCTGGCCTCTTCTAGCCTTGAACATGCACTGAGGCCAAGGAAGAGAGCCCAGCTTGCGTGCGGCTTGGGGCGCTGAGCGTGGGGTGCAGGACGAGGACAAGTGAATCATAGGGCTTGTGGCTTTGTCCTTATCAAGTCACTGAACCAACACTAACAGCTGTTTCCGTGGTTGATCGTGTGAATACCTCCTCATTGTTAAGTCAGGAGTCACGTTTTCTGCTGCCCCAGATAAACATATTCATAACTGATAAAGGTCCTAAGTATCAGGTCTTTTGGATTTGGGTTTAGCTGCCTTCCTCCATGTTTGGGTGTGCGTGCGCGTATATGGACATAACATCTGTGTGTGTGTGTGGGGGGGGACATGCTGTGTGCATGTGTGTCAGGAGAATGTGGTGGAAAGAGTGACAGCTCTCTTTTAGTCTTTCTTCATAGAAATGACAGGAAGTTTATGAGATGCCTTCAGTATAAGAGCTTTCCCAAGGATCAAAAGGATCCCTAGAATTCATCAACTCCATTATTCTGTCCACACTGCCTACGTTCTAAAGAAAGTATCCTCTTCAGTTTCCCATCATCTCAAAACCATATATATGACCAGAGGATTTTTCTCAGTATTTAATCAGCATCTTACTTAATTATGTTTCTCATTTGTCCTCAGTGAATGACGTGAAGAGACATCCCACCTCCCTTGACTGAAAACTGTTCTCTCCTCAGTGACCCTGGTAAGTGCCTCTTCAGTTTTCTCTTCTGACAAAAGTAATGCAATTTCTTGAAACTCAGGCCCTGGAGGACAAATACTTCGCTTTGTCATCCTCTGGACTCCTCTGGACGATTTTCATAGCCTCCATATCTTACTTCTTTTTTTTTTTAAGATTTTATTTTTGTTTATTTGACAGACAGAGATCACAAGTAGGCAGAGAGGCAGGCAGAGAGAGAGAGGGAAGCAGGCACCCCACTGAGCCGAGAGCCCTATGCGGGGCTCGATCCCAGGACCCCAGGATCATGACCTGAGCTGAAGTAGAAGTTTTAACCCACTGAGACACCCAGGTGCCCCTCCATGTCTTACTTCTGTAACTTGTCTGATGTCAGGTAGAAATATGAAAAGAAAGCCTGACGAGTGTCCAGGTCTGGAGAAGACCATTCCCAGCTCCCTTCATGATTTTAGTCACTTTCAAAGATATTCCTCCCTCTTTAATGTTTCTGATAAAGCTGGACATGTCTTATTTGTTTTAGGGAATGCTGAGTCTAGGTCAAAGTCATCTGGGAAAAAAAAGTTTGTTTTTGTCTGTTTGTTTGTTTGTTTGTTTTTTAGAAAATGTCCCGGCCCCCATCTGAGAAATTCTGATTTCATTGGTCAAAGCAGGGTCTCAGCATTGGCACTTTGTTAGAGCTCCGAAGGGAACCCAATGTGCAGAACAGGTTTATCACCCCTTCCCTCTGGCTGTTCTTCATGTCTCATCATCTCCTACCTCCAGCTCGTTCTTGCTCCATAAATCCCGCCACACCTCCGAAGAGCGTACTCTCCATGGCTGTACTTTGTCTGTACAGGAACACACTCGATGCTTTCCACCTGGAAGGAAATAAACAGCAAACAGTTAGTCTTCTGCCGTGAGAATTCCTCTAGCTATCACCCTGTCTCTTTTCCTTACTAGCCTAACTTGTGGAAAAAAGCAATGTATACCCCCTATTTCTTCATCTCCATCTCCCATTCTGGATTTTCATTTTATTTATTTATTTATTTTTTAAAAGATTTTATTTATTTATTTATTTGACAGACAGAAGTCACAAGTAGGCAGAGAGGCAGGCAGAGGGGGGTGGGGAAGCAGGCTCCCCGCTGAGCTGAGAGCCCAATGCGGGGCTCGATCCCAGGACCCTGCAATCATGACCTGAGCCGAAGGCAGAGGCTTAACCCACTGAGCAACCCAGGCACCCTGGGTTTTTAAACTTACCTCCTTACTCATGCCAAAAACTATTGCAGTCATCAAGGTACCAAATCTAAAAACTACTTCTCATTTTTGTTTTACTTCACTTTTCTGCAACAGGTGACATTACTGTCCCACTCTCCTCCACGGGTTCTCTTTGCCCAACTGGTACATTCAAAATGGTGGTTTACCCCAGACACCATCCTTTTCTCCCTCTAAAATCTCTAAACAGTCTCTCTGAGTAATCCTAATTTCTCCCTGTCTTCAATCCCCTTGTTGATGTGCTATAAATAGGTCTATAGATCTTAGTTCCAGTTTCCTGAGTTTCAGACCCACGCATCTGGTTGCTTTCTTGCAGATATCTCCAAAAGGGAATTAATTACTTCTCCTTATGCCATCCATCCATCTTCTGCTCCCGTTCTCCCCTGTTTTTATTCATGGCACCACTAATCACCAGGTCACCAGAAACCAAAGACCAAAAATCAATTCAGCCTTCGCTTGTGGACTTCTCTCATATTTTCACAAAATTTCCTTAATTCTACTTCTACAATATGTCTTAAAACTTCCCTCCACATCTCATGCCTTAGTCCAAACCGTCAACTCAAAAGGCAATGTATATAATGGTCTCCAATTGGTCTACATCCTCTTACCTCAGCTTCCTCGAATCCATCTCCACACCAGTGCTAGAATGACCTTTGTAAAATGGGAATTTGATGACATTAATCGGCTAATTAAAACACATCAAATGTTCCTAATCTCTTATAATCCACAATTCATTCATTCAAGCCTTTTTGTCATCGGGTTTCTTTCTGTCCATTTTCACCCTCTCCCAGCACTCTGAACTTCTTGGCATTCCTGAAACAAGTCATATCCCCATAACCTAGCACATATTATTATTCCCCAGCTAGGGATGTCACCAATAACCATCCGTCTGATAAACTCGTCCACATCTTTTAAGGATGGTGACATCTATTCAGGCTTTCTTATCGCCATTGTAACCCCACCACCCCCACCATACCATCCAGAACATGGTAGGTGCTCAGCGAATATTTGCCATATGGAACTTTCCCTGCCCACTCACCCCCACTCCAGGCAACTTTCCCTGCCCACTCACTTCCCTACCCCACCTCCCACCACACCATCTGGAACATGGTAGGTGCTCAATGAGTATTTGCCATATGCAACTTTCCCTGCCCACTCACGCCCACTGTAGTTAGAGCTAACAGCTATAGTCTCTTAGTCCATGCATATACATCTATAATATCATTCATCCCATTAGACTGTCATGATTTGCTTATTTGTCTGAATCCCTTCATGAACCATGAGCTCTTTGAAGGAAGGGAATGTGTTGTGGTTGCTTTAGCAATCCGGTCACTCAGCAGGGTCTGAAATAGTGTCAGCATTGCTGATTTTTCATTAATAAAAAAAAATATTTTTTTCCCTGGGGAGAGGAGAAGGGAGAAGGAAATGGGGAAAAAAATAATTTTTATTAATTTACTTCACAGGAGGGCTAAAACAGATGAACTGAGAACTTTCAAAGCATGAATGTGCATCTTTCAAAAAGAAAGGACACACTCAAACATTAAACATTACCTGTATAGCTTTATATATATTTGCCATTTCTGTGCAGAGCTTGGAAATGAAACCAACATAAAGGAGACCAGACAAGAGATGATAAAAGACTGCACCCAGATGATTCTATTTATGTACCTAGATCAAGCTGCAGAGACAAATCTTCCCCTCGGCTTTGTAGTTATGTGAGTCAACAAATTTTTTGTTTAAGTTAGATTGGGTGAGATTATTCTGTCAGTTGTCCTCAGCTGTCCTGCTAATAGGCAAGTTGAAAGCATCCTATGGAGTTTGGCTAGGAAAAGGCATGGTATGTTCCAAGTTACCATCTTCTAAATTCAGCATAAATCAGTGGAGCCATTTAGAGACTGATCAATTAGTTGCAATAGAATATGTGATGTTTTGAGGTTTTTGCTTTATTTTCCTAAAAGTAATACAGACCAGGGACGCCTGGGTGGCTCAGTGGGTTAAGCCCCTGCCTTCGGCTCAGGTCATGATCTCAGGGTCCTGGGATCAAGCCCTGCATTGGGCTCCCTGCTCAGCGGGGCACCTGCTTCCCCCCTGTCTCTGCCTGCCTCTCTGCCTACTTGTGATCTCTGTCAAATAAATAAATAAAATTTAAAAAAAGTAATACAGACCAAAATTTAGTGCACAATGATTTAAATAATGGTAAATACTTTCACTTTCATGACTGTGATGAAATTGTGAGAGTTAAACATTTTCAATAATTAGAAAGACCTAAGCCATGCAAAACGGTAGCTAGCTAATTATCTAGACCAGAAGTGTAAAATGCATTTGTCTCTAAAGAGATAGAGAGATAAAGTAAAAGAATAAAGTGGGCTTAGTGTCACATAGTAATAAGTAGGTAGAGACTATGGCCAACTGAAAATCAGAGACCCAATTAGTGTCATCTGGAAATAAAAGGCCAGCTTTACCCAATATTTCCATTTTTTTCAACAGGATACAAACCTAGGTTTAGGAGAAACTCTCCTGATTTTGAAATGTTGATAGTGAGACACTAAAAAATGACCCTGTTGAGAAGTAGACCCTAGTGCTCCCAGACCATATGGCTGAAAATAAGACACATAAAAACAGTTACTCCGGGGCACCTGGGTGGCTCAGTGGGTTAAAGCCTCGCCTTCAGCTCAGGTCAGGATCCCAGAGTCCTGGGATCGAGCCCCGCACTGGGCTCTCTGCTCAGCGGGGAGCCTGCTTCCCCCTCTCTCTCGGCCTGCCTCTCTGCCTACTTGTGACCTCTGTCTGTCAAATAAATAAATAAAATCTTTAAAAAAACAAAAGCAGTTACTCCATGATCCCATCCAGACAAGACACAGACAATGCCACTCCGTGACACAAGAATGACTAGCCATCCTCTCGCTGATGATCAGCACCTGTCTCTGAACGGATGCTGCTTCTTCGGCAATTACACCTCGGGACTCCCACTAGTGCTCCTGCCTCCCAGGTATGAATTAAGATCCTCAGTCCGAGTTGACCTAGCTTCTTGATAGTCCAAAGTCCAAAGCTGGTCTCTGCTTCCCAGTTCCCCTCAGAATCTCCCAACCCCTCCTTCCAACCAAAAGGAGCTTTGGAGCTGGACTTGCCAACAGTAATAACTAGCATTTCCTACACTCTGGCCGCGCCAATTTCCTCGAAGAGCCCCTGAGGTACATGGTCTAATCTGCAACTGGTAGGTATGTTACTAGCCCCATTTTACAGATGAGTAAACTGAGGCTCAGAGTCCAGGTGACTTGCACAGTTTCACCCATTCGCTAAGTAGCAGAGCAGAGATTTGAGTCCGGATCAGACTGTTGCAAAAGCCGGTGGCTTTTATCACTGAATCGCTTAAATAAAGCATTTAACCTGCGTTTAGGGTAAAACTGCTCACTGAGAGCCAAAAGAACTACATCGCAAGTCCACAGGCCACATCACGGCATGGCACAGTGGTGACATCACAGACACCAGCTGAGCTCTTCGCGCACACAGGGCAGAGCCGGCACTCAAGCCCTGAGCCACTGTCACGCACAAACGCCAGCACAGTACTTTTTACCTGAGGAGACTGCTCAGGATGTAAACATCGGGAGGAATGAGTCAGGCCTCCCAAGCTTATGCTTCTTTCCTAAGCCAAGCAAACTGCCACAGCAGGAGCACGGCTTCGGGGCACAGTCCCTGGCACCTCAGTGAGATGCCCGTCTGAGGCAGTCAAGAGCAATAAGCCGAGTGTTTTCACATCCTTCTCACCCTGGGGGCTGCCCAGCTATGCCCTTGCGGGGCCTGGGAGTCTGGTGGGTCTCAAAGTGCAAGACCTGCTCCCTTTGGAAATAGGCTGCTCTCTCCTGGTTTGAATCATCACAGCCTCCCCCCCACAACTCCTTTTGATCAGAAGTTGGTGGATGGCACGCATGGGATAGATGACATTGACGTACTCTGGACATTTCATAGCCTCCCACAACCCAAGCATCCTGGCAGTGGGATTAGTGGTACATGGGGAAGGACCCTTAGCCATGAGCTGCACTGGTCATTGGTGGCCTGGAACCCAGTGTCCTGAGGAACTGGACCCGAGGGGCAGCGGCTCCCCAGTCCCTGGGCCCACGCATAGCTCTTTCAGAAGAGATCGAGGCAGGGTTTGGAACACAGTGAGAGCATGAAAATAGGAGAGGAATATCCACATCTGGACATTGCTGATCCAAGTGGATTGGGATATTCTGCTCAGCCTGCAGCCGGCGCACCCAGACTTGCCTGGTCTTGGTCCTCTGTTACCTACCACAGAAACTGATTTCCCCAAATCTAGCCCTGGGAAGTGAATGGATCCCATCTTGGGTTTCTGTCTCTTCCATAGATAAACCTAAGACAGGTCATGGCGTATGAGGGCTTGTGTGTGGTTTTCCCCCAGGGCCTCTAATGCAGCAATGGCCACTTTGCTCTCCGGTTTACTAGATACCCTGAAAGCTGGTACATTGAGAAGAGGAAAAGACTCACAATAATCTTTCATCTTGGAAGTGATTTTTATGTATTGCAACTCTAGATTCTAGAGTGGGCTAGAATCAGTGATGGGGAAATTTTCACGAAAAATTTAATTCTCTTAAACAGAGTTTTTATGGCTGGATAGAGGATAAGAGCCATATAGTGAGATGAATAGCTAGATAAGAGAAAAATGACAGATACGATACAGAGATAGAATACAGATAGTGTTATACATTAGACAGTAATATTTGCCAAAACTATGTTTTTTATATACATGCACAACATGAACACAGTCACAGCAAATAGAAAAGGTATTTTGAAAATATAGTATCATCTAAAAGCTGCCTCTTTGTTAAGAGGGAAATGGGAAAGTACAGCTCTTCTTTCATCTCCTTCGTGTGCCCTTGAGGAAATGACAATGAATTTCCACACACACCCCACCACCGCCGCCGCTCTGGGGTATAATGAACTGTTGGTTTCTGCGACACAGATTTTTATCTTTGTGAAATCCTCCATTCCAATAATGTTATCTTTTCACTTCACAGAACTAATAGGAGTTATTACTGCAGCCCAACACGACTACACCTCACTCTGGGTAATACTTGCATCCCTTAAGAGTAGCATTGTCAATTGTGAATATTTAATGAATCGGATCACATTTTTAAATGTGGAAGAGGACCTTGACTCTTAAGGTAATCAATTATGAATCTTTTGGTAAAATGTATTATCAGTAATTGACTTACTGTTGTTTAAATCTATATATGCATATGGTGGCTTAATTTTAAATCTTTCCACTGTAAAAGGCACTCGTGCAAGTCTGAATCCCATAGTGATTTCACAAGATCAGAATGAACAGAGGAAGTCACCAAGAGTGTAAGGTGACTCGGGACTATAATGCGGTCAGCAAGGATTTCTAACATCTTGTCTGACCTCTTCCCTAATACCAGGGTAGTAGGGGAGTTATTCAATGCCCCACAGTCAGAATCAGTGGCCATGCAGAATTAAAGTTTTAGAGAATGCTTTTAACAACGGTCCTGTAATAAAATTCCCACGGGAGTGACAGCGGCTGGCTTTCGAACTCCTTGAGCTCAGAGGGTAAACCTGCCCACATTCATTCTTCTTTTCTTAGCCTGGTACTTTGAATTTAAAGGGTGCTTCGTGTGTGTATTTTTAGCTTATTTTAATACACGTAAATATGACTCAGGTTTTAGACAAGAGGAAAAGGACTATCAGAACAACACATATGGGTCTCTGAGAGTAGAAACATCTCTCATTCCACATCCTAAAGCCAAACTTGGTGAGAAAGAGCTAGTACAGACCAAAGAGGAGAAGATTTTTATGTTTATCTGAAATAATACGAATATTTGGAATTTGAATATCTTGTCTTGATTTCAAGTGAAGCTAGGAAGGCCAAAAGGGAAGGAGTACAGTAACACAGAAGAGAATCAATCAAAGACAATAAGAGAATTTCATGTTAACTACTGGCATATGCTTAAAAAATAATTTTAAAAATCTGAATCGGGCCCAAAGTAGTTTTTCTTGTGTCTTACACTAAAATTTAAACTTTTATGTGTTACTGAAGACGGGATCTTTTAGGGTCAAATCAATTTCTTAAACTGAAATCATTCTGTGAAATGGAGAAAAGCCCGTTGCCCATCCAAGAACACAGACTTGGGAATAAGGCTGAAGTCACAGGCTGAGACGCCCAAGTCAGAGGGACACTCACCTTCTCTAGCTGTTGCCCTGCCCTGTGGCTCCTACATTAGGTGTCTACCCTGACTCTAGGCTTCCCACACAGCCAGCTCTTCTCAGTGACCCGTCTGAGGATAATGAACCTTTGCCCAGATTTTGATCTTGTTAAGTCAGATCTAACCTTATTCTGCGTGAGATATTGTGAATGCACAATTTAAAAAATTAGTTATTTAAACTATCTTAGTCTATCCTCAACATGGCACTCTGCAATGGCGCCCTACTGCAGAAAAGGAAATGGGAAAGCCTTTCTGGTGGCTGCATGTGCCTCTATCTCCTTATCCCCCCCATTTCCCCCCCCAACCCTGGCACTGTTTGCTCTAGTCTCACCAGCCTCCTTACACAGTTTTCCCCCAGCCAGATGTTCTCTTGGAATCTTCCTTCAAATGTCATCTTCTCAATGACCACTCCATTATAAAATGCAACCACCGAACCACACCCTGTGCTAACCCCCTTCTCTTGCTTCATTTCTTTTCTCCAGTTTATTTACACTTTTGAATATACTCTACAATGTATTTATTTATTATTATTGTGTTTATTTGCTTATTTTTCTATTCTTTACCCATTAGAATGTGAGTGACACAAGAGCAGGGATTTCAGTCATTTTTAAAAACTGATGTATTCCAAATGCTTCAAACGGTGTCTGACATGTAGTTAGAAGTTATTCGATAAATATCTATTGATAAATAAAGGGAGGGATAGGTTCAGCATTTGTTATCACTTATTAAGTAGTATCATAAAAATATTATGAAACTCAAATTTGCTTATATATGATTCTCTAGCCTTTGGGTCACATGCCCATAAATGATGTTCCACTGAGATGGAAAGGAAGGAGGCTTGGGAATCACCTAGAACTGTGTTCAAATCACAGTTCTGCCCCTTTCTACTTTTACTGTAGGGAAAAGTTTTGGGGTTTTTTTGTTTTGTTTTGTTTTGCTGTGAGTGGAGCTGAACACAGGGCTTGAAAGTGTGAACCTGAGATTGGGACCTGAGCTGAAATCAAGAGTTGGGTGCTTTTCTCACTGAGCTACCCAGGCGCCCCTCCATAGGGAAAAGTTAAGTAGATTTCTGTAGGCTTTAGTTATCGCCTTTGTGACATGACAGCGGTGTAGATACTCAATGAGCAAGCAGCACAGTTCCTAGTGCAATACGCACATGACACACATGATAAAGTCTCTTTATTTTCTCTTCCTCTAATCCCTCAGCAGTTCCTACATGGTAGGAGGCAAAAAGGAAAGTTGAAGGCACTTGCAGAGATCCATGGTGGGTCCCCAAATCTCTCTATACAGGAAACTGCAGAAGATTGAAGCTAACGTGAAGAGGCAGATATCAAACCGCTCCTAGCCCTTCTTCACTGGAAAGCCTGGCCAGTGGGGATGGAGAATGAGGACAGACAAGAGGAGCACACCTTACCCATTACTGTGGTGGAAATATTTACAGATCTAGCACGAACAAGACGGTGGTGGAAAATGCTGGCCACTCAGCCACAGAAACCTGACCAAACATCATCCAAGCAAAGGCAGCCTGAACCCAGGGTCAGACACCAAAGGCTAAGTCAAAGGATTCAAGAGGAAAAGGGGTAAAGAGTAAGAAGGTTGAAAGTGGCTAGAAGGAAATGGACTCAGTCAAAGTCATTGCATGTGGTCATACCCCATAGCAGCACTGAGAGGGCCAAATGGGTAAGGTGCTTCTCGAGGGGGAGGGACCCCAGTCTGTTGGGAAGACCTGCCCAGAATGCACAGCATCTCCCACGGCCGTGCCAGGCCCTTCTCTGACAGTCTGGAGACTTTTTTCTTCACTGATACTCTTCTGACATTTCTAAAGAAGGCTTTCAGCCTGGAGAACTTAGAAAAAAAGCGGGGGGCAGGATAGGGGAATATTAATTTTCTTCCTCAAATCAGAGAGAATGTTACTTGATACCCTGAAGTCAGAAAGAAAATTAAAGTGAAAATATGTTTTAGAAAACACGGTAAATCATAATCCATGCTCATAGACAGCAGGTCAGTGAATGAGCCTTTATTAAGTAATCCCCCAAGATGCACAGCCGCGCTCCACACCTCTTGGGCAAACACCAGCTTCCGGCTTTGACCTCTCATGTTAACCCCCACATTAGGAATTACTCTGATTGAGGAATCCTCTCAATAAAACCGTGCAACATGTGGATTGTTACTGGCTTTTGTGGTCTTAGAGATGAACATGACATCTTTTATATTTATCAAGTAGTAATCTGTTAAGTTCTATAAAATTCAGTAACAAAATAATGAACTCACGACTACCAGTGATGGTAAAAGCAGGTGCCAGTCGGAGAGCTGAAAAGTGAGCTCAGGAAGCACCCACATCCTCTCCTGAGGGCTACTGTGTCTAGGGTCTGGCTCTCACTCAGCAGGGGCAGAAACCTGACTTTATAGAATCATGTGGTGATGATTGATTTCTACTAAAGAAATTCACAAAACAGGCAAATTGAGATTCTCAGATTTATGAGGAATATTTTTTCTTTTGGTGACAGTAGCCACATACACTTAATGGCAAAAAGTCTAGAATAAATACCCTTATATATTCCTTTTGGATTTAGGAAAAAATCTTAATGATCATTGCAATACACAATCCCCAAAGAATGTTCTGTGAAATATTAGTTCCTCATGATGTTAATAATTTCTTTGGGGAAAAAAAAATTCAGGGTCAAATAACTTTAGGAAATTCTAGGATAAATAATGTTAAAAATGCTTCTTTATCATAGGACTTCCAGTCTTTCATGTCAAAAATTCTATATGAATCACAAAAAGAATCTCAAATAGTATGAAGTTCCCATATACATTCTTTAAGCTTTTCCCTGCCTTGGTTTCTCCTATGACTAACACCATGCATTGGTGATGTACATTTGTTAAAATTGATGAACCCATATTGACACATTATTTTTAGCTGAGGTCTATAGCTTGCCTCGGGTTTCAGTCTTTGGGTTGTACATACTGAGTTTTGGCAAATGTACGATGACCTGTATCCACCATTGCATTAGCATATAGAAGAGTTTCACTGCCTTAAAAATCCCCTGTGCTCTACAGATTCATCCCTCCCTCCCTCTGACCACTACTGATCTTTTTACTCCCTAGCTTTATCTCCATAGTTTTGCCTTTTCCAGAATATCACTCAGCTGGAATCATAGAGGATGTTTTTTCTATACTGGCTTCTTTTACTTGGTAATATGTGTTTAAGGTTCCTGTAGGTCTCTCGGGGTTTCACAGCATTCCCTTTCATCCCTTAATAATAGTCCATTGTACGGATGCCCCACGTTTGTTTATCCCCTTCATCTCCTGAAGGACATCTGGGCTGCTTCCAAGTCTTGGCAACGTTGCATAAGGCTGCTATAGACATTATGGGCAGGTTTTTATGTGGACGTAAGTTTTTAATTCACTTGCATAATTACCTAGCGGAGCAGTGGTTGGATCATATTTTTGCAAGTATCCGTCAACTGTCTTCCAAAATGGCTGTTCCGTTTGGCATTCCCACCAGCAATGCACGGGCGGTTGCCCCCCATCCTTGTCTGCATCTGGTATTGCCAGTGTTTTGGAGTCTAGCCATTCTAAAAGGTGTGTACTGGTGTATTTCTGTTGTTTGAATTTGCAATTTCCTAATGACATATGATGTGGATTAAGCATAAAGATAAGATAAGCCTCATTTCATAAGCTCACGGCCATCTTTGTATCTTACCTGCTGAGATGTCCAGATATTTTGCTAATTTTTTAATTGGTTTGCTTTTTTCTTACTGTTGAGTTTTAAGAGTTATTTGTATATTTTGGATACTCATCCTTTATCATATGTGTTGCAAATATTTTCTCCCAGTCTGTGGCTTATTTCATTCTCTGAACGGAGTACTGCTTTGAAGGGCAGAATGTTTCAATGTCAATGAATTCCAAATTATAATTTTTTTTTTTTTTAGTGGAGGTGCTTTCAGTGTTTTATCTAAAAAGTTATTGCCAAACCCAAGTTTACTTTGATTTTCTCCTATGTCGTCTTCTAAGAGTTTTATCACTTTGTGTTTTAAATTGATGTCTATGATCTATTTTGAATTAATTTTTGCAAAAGATGTAAGGTCTGTGTCTAGATTCTTCTTTTCCTTTTTTTTTTTTTTTTTTTTTTTGCATGTGGATGTCTAGTTGTTCTAACCAAATGAGCACTGTTCTGTTTTAGGACACTGATTCTGAAGGAGACAGTTGGGAAAATGTTGACTTAATCCCTGTCTCAATTGCACAAGTGAAGAAATTGAAACCCAGAGAAGTGAACTATTTTTTCAAGGTCACACAACTCACACCAGGTAAATTAAGACTAAACACTGGGGTGCCTAGGCTCAGTCGGTGGGGCGCCTGACTCTCGATTTCAGCTCCGGTCATGAATTCAGGGTCGTGAGATGGAGCTCTGCATGGGGCTCTGCGCTCAGTGTAGAGTCTGCTTCCCCCATCCCTCTGCTCCCCCTCCCTGCTCCTGCATGCTCGCTCGGTCGCTCTCTCTCTCTCGCTCGCTTTCTCTCTTAAATAAATAAATAAATAAATCTTTAAAGAAAAAGAAGACTAAACGCTGACTTACAAAACAGAATTTCAATTTTAATTTCCAATGACACACATCTTTTCACTGACCTGTGTACTTTTTTTTTTTTTTTTTAAGATTCCACCTATTCATTGTAATGGCCAAGTTTTCGCATCCGAGAGACCACCAAGGAGCCAACACCGATGCAATCACACGACGGTTTATTTAACAAGCTTAAGCTTGGGCGCAAGTATACCAGACATAGCAGAGTAGGGACTTGGCCCTGAGCTTAGTTAAGGCAGGGGTATTTATGGGTTCCTGTTACTAAAGCAGGGTGGGGGTTCTTAGAACTAAAGTAAAGTACGGGAAAGTTCAGCCCTTGGGCACAGGGGTCTGAGATGGCTGTGGGAGCTAAGATGGCTGTACTTATGCTAAGGCTAAACCTGAGGTGGGATGGCCTTAACTTTTCTTGGCCTCCACATTCATTTGACAGAGAGAGACAGAGATAATAAGCAGGCAGAGAGAGAGGGGAAGCAGGCTCCCCGCCGGGCAGAGAGCCTGATGTGGAACTCGATCCCAGTACCCCAAGATCACGACCTGGGTTGAAGACAGAGGCCCAACCCACTGAGCCACCCAGGCGCCCCTGACCAGTGTACTCTTATCTTTTGCTTTACTCCTTTTGGGTTGAAATGTCCTTCCATAAGATTAAATAATCAGATGGTTGTTTGGTGAAACAGATCACACGTTTCATCAAGGTGGTGGTGTAATCTGGATTTTTCTTATTTTACTAGGACATAAATTCTCATATCTCTCAAAGGTATGAGTGTCTCAGAGTGTCTTTTCCTTTGTCAATAAACGTATTACTCTATAATTAATTAATTAGTCACTATATTCATATAATTAATATACTATATAGAGAAAATTAAACATATAAGAATTGTATATATATTATATATATTATTTACTTTTCTTTGTCCTTGATTATACATACTATAATATTTGAGTATTGATATTACTTGAGATATAACATTAATAGGTGTACAGTTTATCTTACATTCGTCACTGTTAATGCTGACGAACTCAATATTCAGTTCAATGCATTCTTACTGAGCTCCTTGAGTCTTGGATCTCTTTTACAGTCCTAAGAAGGGTGGAGATTTCAGAAACACCTGAGGGTTTTTAAATTACTTTTGTTTTGCTGATAAAGGTGTCATAGATCCTCCTGCATCTCTGCTAAGCTTTTGAAAGATTTAAAAATCTTGTCTCTTAAGTTTAGTTACTACTACAGAGAGTTAATTTGTCTCGTTTATGTTGACTCTTCTGACATTGTGCCTAAATTCTAGAAGTAAAGACTACTCTGGCCTAATGATCCCTAGAGATGGTCAAGAAAAGAAATCAGCCTTCCTTTGGCTCTAACCATTGCTCCCAAATATGTATTTTAATAAGGTCTGTGGATGCAGTATCCCCAATATCCAATTAAGGGTGAATCTATTTTTATGGGCAGAAAGTAATGCAAAACATTCTAAAACTTCTTCCTTTTCTCTGTTCCTTTTCAGATGTTCAAATAGGTCACTTGAGAATTATGACTGGTTTCTTCAACTGAGTATATTACCCTTGGGTGGAAGGAATTCACCCATGTCATCTCTAGATAAAGTAAATCAGTTTTACAGAGGACGACCTTGTTGCCACTCAGAGCATAGCATTGAAATTACTCTCTCTGCTGGACATCACCTGAGGGGGCTAATTACTTTTTCCAAAACCCAATTCTTTTCCCAGAATGCAAAGTATTTCACTGTAGTGATTAGAAGTTTTGAATTGTGGGTGTAAAAACTACCATTATCTATAAGAAACTTCTATAAGATAGAGATAGAACATAGGAAAGGAAGATGATCTAGAGAGAGATATAGAAGAGAATGTGTCTAAGTTTATATGATTGACAATAATACAAGTTCAGTGAAAAGGAACAAAAAACACCCAACTTTAAGACAATGACATGACTGCTTAAAAAATCAAGAACTGGAGGAGTAAAAGAAAGAATGCTTTAAGCATCAGGACAAAACCTTGCATACAGCTGAGGTTTAATCAAAATTTACTAAATTGAGTTGACTTGAGTTAATGCATGGTTGAATTATCTGATGAGAACCTTGGAGACTATGCCCCCTTTGTTTAAAGATGTAGCTGTATTTTAGATATCAGAAGTATAGAATATCGGGTTGCCTGGGTGGTTCAGTGGGTTAAGCCTCTGCCTTCAGCTCAGGTCATGATCTCAGGGTCCTGGGATCGAGCCCCATGCCTGGCTCTCCACTCAGCAGGGAGCCTGCTTCCCCCTCTTTCCCTCTGCCTCTGCCTACTTGTGATCCGTGTCTGTCAAATAAATAAATAAAATCTTTTTAAAAAGAAGTGTAGAAAACCAAGCTTATATTTTATTTTGTTTTAATATTGACTTTTAAAATATTTTATTATGAGAAATATTAAAACATACATAAAAGCAGAAGAGATTGTATAATAAACTCCCACATGAATGAACCAGCTTCAGTAATTATAAATACATTGTTCATCTTGTTACATCTACACTCCCCACCCACTATCCCATACTGCTTATTAATTTTTATAGCCTTATTGGGGTATAATTTATACAACATAAAATTTAGCCATCTACTGCACGATATAATTGTTTTTACTAAATTTATAAGGTTGCACACCATTATACAAATCTAGTTTTAGAATATTTCTATCACCTCCCAAAAGTTCCCATGTCTTCATTTGGAGTCAATCTCATTTCCAACCTCAAGCCTAGGTAACCACAGATCAGCTTTCCGTTTCTATAGATTTCCCTTTTCCGGACATTTTATGTAAGTGGAATCATATAATATGTGGAATAATGTTTTAGAGGTTCATCTATTTTATAACCTGTACCACAGGTTCATTCTTTTCATTATCACATGGTCTTCCTTTGAAGGGCTGTACTACATTTTGTTCATCGATTCACCCTTTACTATACATTTGATTTTTTTTCCTGGTTTGGGGGCTACCATGAGTAGTGGATGCTATAAAAATTCATGCGCAAGTCTTTTTGCAGCATATGTTTTTGTTTTTCTTCTAGACAACTAGAAGTGAATTACTGGGTCATAGGGTGAGATTACATTTAATTTTTTAAATTTCTTTTCAGTGTTCCAGAATTGTTTAGGCACCATACCCAGTGCTCCATGCAATATATGCCCTCCTTAATACCCACCACCAGGCTCACCCAACCTCCCACGTCCCTCCCCTCTAAAACCCTCAGTTAGTTCCTCAGAGTCCACAATCTCTCATGGTTCATCTCCCCCTCCAATTTCCCTCATATCACTTCTCCTCTCCATCTCCCTATGTCCTCCATGTTATTCCTTATGCTCCACAAGTAAGTGAAACCATATGACAATTGACTCCCTCTGCTTGACTTATTTCACTTAGCATGATCTCCTCCAGTCCTGTCCATGTTGCTACAAAAGTTGGGTATTCATCCTTTCTGATGGAGGCGTAATACTCAATAGTACATATGGACCACATCTTCCTTATCCATTCATCCGCTGAAGGGCATCTTGGTTCTTTCCACAGGTTGGTGACCGTGGCCATTGCTGCTATGAACATTGGGGTACAGATGGCCCTTCTGTTCACTACATCTGTATCTTTGGGGCAAATACATTTCATTTTTTAAGAAATGACCATGCTGTTTTCCAAAGTAGCTGTACCACTTTAAAGCCACTCATAAAATTTCATATATAGTGTTTTTGTTTACATTCAGTTTAAATATTTTCTAATTTTTCTTATGAATTTTCCTTTGAGCAATGGATTATTTAAAAGTGTGTTTTTAAAATATCCAAATATTTGAGGATTTCCCAAATTTCATTCTAGTCTTAATTTCCAGTCTAGTCATACTTCATAACATTCCAATTCTTTTAAGTCTATAGAAACTTGTTTTTAAGATCTGGCATATTATCTATTCTGAAGAATGTTCCATGTGCTCCTGAAAAGATTGTGTTTTCTGCTCTTGTTGGGTGGAGCATTCCATCAATATTGATTAGCCCAAGTTGGCTGAAGGTCTCGTTGAAGTCTTATAAATCCTTGCTATTTTTCTGTATTGTTCTATCAATTACTGAGAGCGGATTATTGAAGTCTCCAATTATGATAACTGAATGATATACTTCCCTTTTTAATCCTGTAAATTTTTGCTTCATGGATTTTGGAATTCTATTGTTAGTCGCTTATGTATTTTTATTATATCTTCTTAATGGATTGACCCTTTTATCATTATGATAACTTTATCATTATGATTATTTCATCATTATGAAATGTCCCTATTTATCTCTCATTATATATATAATTATATGTAATGAGAGACAAATAATTAATATATATAATATATATATTATATATTTTAGAGAGGTAGAATGAGGGTGAGAGCAGCAGAGGCAGAAGGAGAGAAAGACTTCTAAGCAGGCTCCACACCCAGCAGAGTCCAACATGGAACTCGATCTCACAACTCGGAGATCATGACCTGAGCTGAAATCAAGAATTGGATGCTAAACCCAAATGAGCCACCCAGGAAGCCCTGTCTCTAATAATATTTCTTCTCTTGAAGTTAGTGATATTTCTGTGAATCTACTCTGTATTAATACAGATACTTCAGCTTTGCTGGATTACTATTTCCATATTATATTTTCCTTTCAACTTATTTGTGTCTTTGAATGTAAGTGTGTAAACAACATACAGCCGGATCTTGTTTTTATTTGTTTTTGTGCAGTCTGACAATATCCACCTTTTTAGCGAAGTGTTTAGTTCATCGCCATTTAGTGCATTTTAATGCACGGCGTTCGGTATCTTTTGTCTGGACTGTTCAGTCAACTCACATTTCACAAAATCATCCACTTAATGTAATAACATTTAATGTGACATAATAAAGCAGGATTTGTAGCTGCCATTTTACTACTTGCTTTCTTTACGGCTCATGTTTTTGTTGTTGTTCCTCTGTGCCTCTTTTACTGCCTTTTTTTTTTTTTTTGGTTAAATATTTTTATCATGTCCTCTAAATCCTCTTTTCGTTACTTCACTATTACAATGTACATCTTAAATTAGTAGTCTATTTCAGATTAATACTAGTAATTCTGATAAAATATAAGAAATGTTCTCTAATATAGCCCTATTTCTTCTCCCCTTTGTACTATTATTGTCATATATATCTATGTATATTATAAATCCAAAAATAACTTATAATTAGTGCTTTATAAAATCCTATGCCTTTTAAAGAAATGAAGAGAAATAAGAAAACATATATTCACACAATGTTTTATATTTACTCAATTTTAACTTTTTCCAAGATGACGTCCTTTAGTATTCCTTACAAGTCCTGTCTACCAGCAACCAATTTTCTCAGTCTTTACCTTCAGGTCTCTTTATTCCACCTTTCTTTCTGAAGGATAGTTTTGTGGGTTAGAGGATTCTTGACTGACATTTTTTTTTCTTTTTCAGCACTTTGAATATTTGATTTTAGTGTCTTCAGGCCTTCTCTTTTCAAACGACAAGCCAAGTAGCTGCTAGTCACATTGTTACTCCCCTGGGTATGATGAGTGAGTTTTGTCTTGCTGTAGCCAAGACTTTCTCCTTGTGTTTGGTTTTCAACTGTTTGATTATGATTTTCTAGATGTGGCTGAGTTTATTTTACTTGGAGTCTGTCAAACTTCTTGAATCTGTACATTAATGTGTTTTGTTTTGTTTTTTACCAAATTCAGGAATATTTTTTTAGCTGCTATTCCTTCAAATGTTTTCTTGTCTGCCCCTTAGTCTCTCTCACTGATTTCTGAAGATCCCATAAGCCTCAGAAGATCTATTCAGATCTTTCATTCTTTTTTTTTTCTGTGATTTTTTAAATTGGCAATTTCTATTCACCTATTTTCAATTTCACTGACTCTTTCTTCTATTACTTCAAATTGACTGTTAACCCCAAATTGGAGAGAGGCATGCTTCAGATTACTCTTACTCAAAGTTCAGTCATTTTTCATGAATAACTGCTTCTCAAAGTTTATGATTCAATTTCTAGGGCCATGAAATGAGCTTTTTATGGTTATTGATTTTTGGAAAGAGATTTGCCAAATTTCTCATTCTACTATACTTTAAGTCCCACCTCTGTGTTCCTGGATTAGTCTCCTAGGTATGCCCTAACAAATTAACATAAACATGGTGGCTTAGCATCACAGAAACTTATTCTGGCATACTTCTTGGAGGTTACAATTTTTTTTTTTAATTTTATTTTTAAAGATGTTATTTGTTTGAGAGAGAGAGAATGAGAAAGAGAAAACATGAGAAGAGGGAGGGTAAGAGTGGAAAAGCAGACTCTCGGCTGAACATGGAGCCTGATGCAGGACTCGATCCTGGGACTCTAGGATCATGACCTGATCCAAAGGCAGTCACTTAACTGACTGAGCCACCTAGCTGTCCTGGAGGTTAGAAATTTTAAATCAAGGTGACAGCAGGGCTTCACTCTCTCTAAAGGCTTAGAAGAATTGTTACCGGCCTCCTCCAGCTTCTGGTGGCTGCAAGTGCTCCTTGACTTAGGACAGCATGACTCTAATCTCCGCCTCTGTCTTCACATGGCCTTCTTGTCTATGTGTCTCACTCTGTGCCGCTCCTCTCCTTTTAAGACAGCAGTCATTAGATTTAGGGAACAACCTATATCCAGGATGATTTCATCTCAAACTCCTTAACTAATTACATCTCACAGGCTTTATTTCCATGTAAGGTCGTATTGCGAGGCTCTGGGTGATCATGAATTTTGAAGATACATCATTCAACACACTACAGTTCCCAAGCTGACTTTTGAAGTCAGCATCCAGACAGGGCTAGCTCATTGCATGTGTTTGGGTATCTGTGTTAACTTCCTGTCACAAACATACACTAAATGCTTTAACTGTTCTCTTGTAACTTCTATGCCTCAATTTTCTAATATTTTAATGAGTTGGGAGCTAATAAAAGCTAATTCTATCAATCTGATAGAATTTTTGCAAGGCCTAAATGAAATATTTTCAATGTTCTAATACAAGTTTGTGTTACTTAAAAAAAAACCTGTCATGTAAATGTCTGTTCTGTGGCATTACACTATTGATTACTGATTATGTCACGTGGGTTAAAACCAAATACAATGCATCAACTAGTTCCCAAAATGTTTAGAGAATATTGCCTTACAGTATCAGTCAAGCTCTATCTACTATATAGAAAATGAATCATCAAATGTCATTTATACATTAATGGTTACCGATGAGATGCTTGGTTCCAAAATGAGAGAAGCCACTAGAGATACTCACTTCCTCCCCAGAGTGTCAAAATATAACTCAACACTAACATAAATGTAAAATATACCAAAAATTCTTCCCATTTTAGCATTTGTGTCTATAGTCTCTCATCTCTCATGTTCAGAGCAGAGTTCAAGCCCTGTGTTAGGCTCCACACTGAGCGAGGAGCCCACTTAAAAAAAAAAAAAAAAAAAAAAAAAAAAAAAAATCTTTTATGTCAGATGAGACAGCATTAATTTCTTCATTTTGAAGATCCACAACTGAATGAAACTCAGAACAGTTAAGCAGAATACTCAAGGTCAAACAGCTAGAAAGTGACAGAATGGAAATCCAGATTCGGGTCTCTGAATCAACACATAACTTTGAAAGTGGTTATTCTAATAAATGCACAATATGATTCAGATGTGCATCTTTATTCACATTGGTTCCTAAAACATAGCTTTGTTTCTAATCCTAATGAAATATAGACTTTTATTTACTTATTTGAGAGAGAGACTGTGTGCACAAGCATGGGGGGAGGGGCAAGGGGCGAGGGAGAGGCAGACTCCCCACTGAGCAGGGAGCCCAACTCTGGGGCTCAATCCCAGGACCCTGAGATCATGACCTGAGCCGAAGGCAGATGCTTAACCAACTGAGCCACCCAGGAGCCCCTGAAATATATACTTTTTTTTTTTCAAAGATTTTATTTATTTATTTGACAGAGAGAAAGATCACAAGAAGGCAGAGAAGCAGGAAGAGAGACGGAGGAAGCAGCCTCCCCGCTGAGCAGAGAGCCTGATGCGGGGCTCGATCCCAGGACCGTGAGACCATGACCTGAGCCAAAGGCAGAGGCTTAACCCACTGAGCCACCCAGGCGCCTCTGAAATATATACTTTTTACACTGTTCATGAAGGTCCTTTCAGTACCCTCAACTGATTTTTAAATTTGATTGGGACCAAAAAAGAAGTTCAAGGAAGAATAATCTGAGAGTAACTTGCCGTCACAGATTCAGGGGTGGATAGATCTTACTGCTGTTGCCCTAACGGTCTGCAGAAGGCAGGTCGGCTTTCTTGATGGAACGACTGCAGTTCACCCATTATCTCCAAACCGACCATTTTAGGCTATTAGGCCTCCGTTTTCAGGGAACTAGAAACGTTTCTTTCCATCTAGAGTACTATTTTGTTTCCTCGTAAACATCCAAGAGCATAAATTCCATCTCAATGATTTCTCATGACTGACACCAATAATTGGGCTCACGGAGTTAATGAGACAAAATCATAAAAGTAGAACGCATTTGGAAAGATAGAAAGAGTGTAGAAATAGTGGGGTCATTAGTTGGAAAACAGAAAGTCTCTGCTGAAATGCTCACCGTGCGGGATGGAAAACTACATTTTGTTTTTACAAGTACATATCGAATGGTGCTGTGTGCTGTGTTTTGTGCTGATGGTACGGAGATTCATTCAATCACAAGTAAGTCCAAGTATATGTCATGAATTTGTGTGTGTTAGAGAGTGCTACTGGGTGGGGAACACCGCAGTTAACAAAACCAAATCCCCGTCCTCATGGTCAGGCCATGGGATGACAGTCTCACTACAGCAGCAATCTATAGACGAGACAGATGTTGTCTTTAACACAGGCCTAACTGGAGGCTAATGAGTATTAATCAGCTGTCATGCAAACAGCAGACACGGTGAGTCAGAGCCGATTCAAATCCAAGTCCCAGCACTCCACACAGTGTAGCCCTTGGGTAAATTACTCAGTCTTTGGGGTGTCAGGCATCCTTTTAAAAATGGCAGCTACAGGGACGCCTAGGTAGCTCAGTCGGTTAAGCGTCTGCCTTTAGCTCAGGTCATGATCCTGGAGTCCTGGGATCGAGTCCCACATCGGGCTCCCTGCTCAGCAAGGAGTCTGCTTCTCCCTCTGCCTGCCGCTCCCCCTGCTTATGCTCTCTCTCTCTTTCTCTTTCTGACAAATAAATAAATGAAAACTAAAAATAAAAAAATAAAAATAAAATGGCATCTACAAATATCACAACAAAAGTTGTGTGTTGATAGATCATGACTACACTTCCAGTGGTGAGTCTGGAGTGATAACACGGAATTGGCAAATCACTATGGGGCATCTGGGATGGTCGGTGGGTTAAGTGCCTGCCTTCAGCTCAGGTGCTGGGATCCAGCCCCACAGCATCTGTCTTCCTGAGCAGCCCGCAGCCTGCTTCTCCCTCTGCACTACTCCCATCCCTCCCCGGCTCAGGCTCTCCCTCAAATTAACTTAAAAAAAAAAAAAAAAGTATGAATCACTCTGTTGTAGACCAGAAACTCATATAACACTGCGTGGCAACTATATGTCAATAAATAAATAGACAATAAATAAATAAAATGGTATCCACATCATATACAATGGAAGCATCTCACACAAAGCATGGGGCCTGAACATGGTAAGCTTCAGTATGTGCTTGTTTCTTTTCTCCACCATTTCCTCCATGAGGACAACGTAAGGAATGATGTGCCCTCCGGGGGGTGGCTGTCTTGCAAAGCCTGGAGGCGTTCTGCTTCCTGGAAAAAACAGTCTTCCGCCTGGCCGGCTGTACTGATGAACAGTTCCACTGGAGGAAGAACAAACTAATCCGGAAGGGGTATTCAAGACTCCGCCTTGTCCAAACAGGATGAATTCCCAGCCATGCAGAGAACCAGTCAACCTCCCACCCAAAGACAAAAGTAATTTTGGGAAACTGCATGTGGGCCCTCCAGAGAGGGCGTTCGCACAGAGCACGGTGGTCCTGGCTGTGCCGTGTAGCCGAAACCCCCAACCTGCACCCACAAAGGAGGGGATCGCAGAATTCTTTGCTTAAGAAGCATGATTCGACTTCAACTCTGACCCACAATACTTAAAACTCACTGCAGGTGATTCGACCCGGCAGTGGCTCCTCCCATCCCAAGATCTGAAATTCAGGACCTTACTTCCCGGGTCTCACATCCTCCTCCTTTCCTTCCCTCCATATTGTATTCCATGTTTCCTCCCACTTTCCATTCTTTCCTCTGCTGTAACAGACACCTTTTATTTCCCTGTGACTATCATACTCCGTGTTCCCCATTCCTGTGAAAATCTGCTGTTGCATCAGAATGATGGGCCATCTGAATGACTTTCCCACACGGGCTCACGTTCACCTCGCCATTCCTCATGGTCTTCTTTGTCGCTAGGGTCTGAGGTTCCAAGATGGCTCCCCAAGGCTGTGAGTAGAACCTGGGTTCTAGCACTGAGTTAGAGTTCTTTCACTGTGAGAAACTGGGTAAGCTTGTCTGAGGTTTAGATTCTAATTGCCAGCTGGAGTCTCAGGTGACAGGCCTGCAGGCATGGTTCATGTCAGAAGTATTTGCTGGCGCACAACCACTGACAGAATCCATTCGGAACACACGATGGAGTAGACCTCATAGAATGAGTAGGACAGAAGACCCAGCCTCACCCCGGCCCCCCAGCTAGAGTGAGGGAGGGTAATTTACCCTTTGGCAGCCAGTTCGTACATTGGCCACCTTGCTCCAAAAGGAGAGCTGGCCAGTAAGTCTTCCTCAAGGGAATGTGAGTGAGGAAAGGGAAAATCAGGCAGGTAGCCATGAGAGAGATAAAAGTGAAAGGTGCTGGGAGAAGAAATAAAAACCACATCTTCGCCCAATGCAGAAGTCCTCTTTACAAAGATAGGAGAGAAAGAAAGCTCCGTTGTTATTAAGTATTAAGCCAGAATGGGAGGAACCACAGGCAACCTGCTCAGAGACTGCAAAGACAGAAAGACATGCTTGTATGTAGCTCAGCAGATACAAACTGTTACACACATGTTCTCAAGCTAAACAGCAACCAGTCCTCAAGTATGACGACTCGCCAGCACCATTTGTCATCCAGAGTTTATCCAAACTGTACTTGGTACTGGGGTAACTGGCTTTCTCCAAAGGAAAAACAAGCTTCCCACATCGTTATGGCGGGAGGGAGATTGGAAACTTGGAGTGAGGAACCCACTGAAGTTAGGCTTCTAACCTGCCACAGAAACTAGAAGATGGAGGCCCTCACTCTTCGGATGTTCACGTTCCAAAGACATGGCTGTCTGGTCCTTGTGAAAGACATTCCTGGTCCCAAAACTGACACGAGTCCTATCTCATCTTCAAAAGGATTTACATGCATTTCAGAGAGGAGAAAGTACTCATAATTAGAAGTTTTCCGAAGTAAATGCTCAAAGAAAAAGTAAGGGAGGGAAATCTCTTTTGTAATTTCCATGGGAGAATGAAGACTTCTAATCTGCATGTCCTTACCATGACCCTGAGGTGGGGAGGCTGCGAGGGGGGTGACACCCATAATGGACCTGCGTGAGCTGGAGTGACGTGGTAGTAGAATAAATGAGTCAGCAGAGGCTATAAGGGAGGGACATCTATCCCAATACTCATATTTATACCGAAATCTAGAATTGAGAGTTGGGAGAGACGAGAGAGAAGCAGCCATGCACATACGGCAACGAGCTGAGCAGATCCACCATTTTCCGCTGTTTCCACTGCTTTCCATCCAGACGCCTTCGCTGGAGCCCTGGCTGTCCAGACTCTACCACATTCCCCTGTGTATGTGTGATTACAACCACACGCCCTCCTCTGCAAGCACACATCTGAAGTGGCACCAGGAGTCTTTGTTTCTTGGTTTAAGAGAAACAACTGCTTAAAACAAGATGGAAAGACCTTTCCCTGAGAGGCTGTCGGGGACCCTCGTATGGCAAAAACCCTGTCACCCAGACAAAGTCGCTTCCTCTGAGGGAGCCTTGACGTCTGGAACTTGGGAAGGTCATTCCGCAAAGTCAGAGTCCGGCAAACAAATTCCAGCAAACTAGCTGTGGACATGCAACTTAACGAAGCGTGTGAAGGGTTGGGACAACAGGAGGCCATCTTTGGTTTCCTTGAATATGGCAGCTCCCCTATGGTAAGCATTAGCCTCTGTGAAACATAATCTTAGAATAAGATACTCAACTGTTCCTTTGCTCATTCATTCAACCAACCAATAGTCATGGGGCCAGGTTGGGGTTCTGTGAACTGGGGGCCTAACCATGGACCTACCAGACTAGGCCCCCACTGTCAGGCAGGTACACCTTAGCAGGCAAGGCTGACAACAAACACAGAAACCTATAAAGATGTCATCTGTCTGGGCACTGTGAGGGGGTGAGGGGACAAAGCACGGGACGGTGGGTGTTGGTACTGACAGATGGTCAGAGGGAACACGTATATTTCGTGTTTATCACCACTCTGGTGTGTGTTAGGCCCACAGGATGAGCGAAAGCATGACAGATGACATTTCCCAAGGGTCAGTGATAAAGAAAGCAGATGGCTGGCGCTGGGGGCTCGAAGGGGATAAATGTGAAAACGCCATCTCTGCGCCACGGAGGGGGGCCAGCTCCTTAGGGCCTGGACTCAGCCTCCCTTAGAGAGTGCTCGAGGAAGCCGAATGAGGGATTAGTCATTGCCACTGGGGCCGTTGCTAAAGGAACCCGGACATTCCTTCCAACAGAGATGCAAGCATAAAGCCCCGAGGAGGGCAAGGGGAGGGCACCAGTCTAGTTACCCTGAGATGCCAGTGTTATCCCAGAGCACCCCAGGAATTTCCTTTTACCCTGGTGGGAAGGATCTGGCCACCTGACAGCTCAGGCTCAGGTTGTGGCTGACACAAAGGGAGTTACCAAAGGCCCTGCTTGGTATGAAATTCCAGCCGCTGCCAGGGGCATCCCAGACCACCCTGCAAGGCAGCTGAGGGTGCCGCCTTCTCTCCCAGACCCTCTGCAGCTCCTAGGGGACAGGGACCTTGTCTGCTCCTCATTGGACTGTCCAGCGCACGTGGCCTTGGGCGTGGCCTTGGGCTTGGCCTGCGGAGGGAACTTGGGGTCAAGGACTTTGCAGCCGCACCCATCCTCTTCTCAGTAAACTACTCTTTGAAGCAAATGAAACGTAAGAATGAGGCTAAGAGTTCTGCTATCATCTGCTTTGTATTCTGTGCGGGGAGAGTGAACTGTTTTGAGAAAATGGGATGGCTAGAGCTGGGAGGTTTTTAAATGACCCTTGAAGGGGAAGGTTGGGAGTCCACGGAAGGAGAAGCTGGATAAAGCAATGGCTCCCCTCGGTGGCCTTCCAGAGTCCTAATGTTGAGGACTGCTGTCTCTGCCTGCGTCTCTGGCCGGCTCCTAGACGAGGACACTTGCTGACGCGACACAGCTCATTCGTGCTCAGAGACGTTTCTGGGGAAGAAACGAAGTCAGGCGCCCTGTCCCCAGCCCAGGGGCTTCTCCACTCCGCCACCTCACTCCACAGCTCCAAACAGAGACTGTGCACTGAGGACACCTGCCCCTTAAGCACAATCACATTTTAGTTTGTGTATGCATGCCCAGAGCCACGGTCTGTATTGGTCACATGAAAGTAAATCCACAGAATCGCGGGAGCTCCCCCAAAGCTCTCAAGTAAAGTGATGGACATGAAATGTGGGGACGCTCAGCCCTCCAAAAAGAGTGCGGTCAAATGCAAACCCCCCAAAACAAATACACGAAATCTACCCTGAACCACACTCAATAGGGAGTCGTCCATGGCATCCATCTGCGGAGAGGTTAGCAACTACCCAGTGAAAGAAGGAAAGGTCTTCTGCCCAAAGAAGTTGGCCTCAAGGAGGACTTTGGCCTGATTCATGCGAATAGTGACGACAGTTGGAGGGCTAACCCTCAGACCTGCAGAGGGTCTGAGGAGGGAACTACCCGGTCAATGGTAGGTCTTTGTGCACCGACTGGGGGCGTAGGCGTCCGCCCAACACCGTGACTGACTGAGCCCCATGGCCAGAGGCAGACTGAGAGGCAGTGGGACACGATGAAGAAAAAAGCCCTGAGTTATAAGGCAGAGCTCGGGACGCTGCCGAATCCCATGCTGTGTGATTGTGGGCCAGTGACTAGTAGTACGCAGGGAGCCTTGTTCCCCCAGCCTCAGGTCCAGGCCAGGCACGTACCTAGAAGAGTGCACTGATCAAGGTGGAGTACAGGTACTCTGTTAGCATGTGGGGGGAAACTATCGTGACTTCTATTTGCATTTTCCTTTTACAGCCTTCTGTCTGTAAGTTTCTATTTTGGTATATGTTTTTAATGCAAATGGTAGTTCAGTGGTATGTAGATAGTTTTAAAATTACGTTCTAAATTAAAATTATGCCGAAATTGTGTGAAGGCCACCAGCTTAGAGCACTGCAAGTTAGGAAAACGCGGGTTCAAATCTCTCCTCTGCCACTGACGAGCTGCCTGACCATAGGCAAATCCCTTCATTTTCCCGAGCCTAACTTTCAATCTGTGTATTAGCGAGATAATAATAGCACACACGTCATAAGATCGTTGTGAGGATTAAATGAGCGCTTAGCATGGTGCCTGGCAAGAAATTAGTGTGAAACAGATAATAGCTCTTATTACTCATCAACAAAATGGAGACGGTAATTTCTTTCTTGCCAAATTGTTGTGAAATTTAATGACATGGTATATTTAAAAGCACTTTGTAAAGTATAAATTCCAGACAAGTGTAAGGCACTATTTTTACTGCTTGTTGAAAAAATGTTTCCAAGTGCCAGAGTATTAGACCAGTTGAGTTTAACCCTTCCTCTCTGGGACCACCCGACTTTCCCTCATATTTCAGTTACCACGGGTTAGGGGGAGGGGGATTCCTGGGAGAGAGTGCTCATCAGCACGGGTGCCCCAAGATGTTTCTCTATAAACACAACTTGAACATTACCTCAGAGGCTGGGCACAGCCTCGATAAGGCAACTCGGTTACCTCCATGTTTCAAATGTTAGCGTTTTCTAGCTAAGTCCAATATATCCCTATTATTTCCCCCAATTCTTCTCCTTTAAAATGTTGGGTCAGAATGTGAGGTGGTTTGTTCACTTAAAGCAGCACTTTTGAAACCACAAGATTTATGTGTTTAATAAGATCTACAGAACCCTGTGAGTTGGTGCCAAACTGGGTTTCCAAAACAGGGCTGGCTCCCTGAGCGAGATATTTAAATGGAAGAAAACATAACCAGCTTAATGCCAGCTTTCTTTCGGTACAGTAAATGATTTATAACTCAAATCATCCTTGTTTTAGCTCTAGTAATACCATGGGACACCGGCTGACAGAGCAAGGACGACAATAACCCATATTCTGACTCCCCCGGTTGAATCACCTTTAATCTGTCTCTTTCAGTGACCCAGGGAAAAGGTGGTGGCGGAGGCAAGCTGGCACTTGCCCTTGACTGAGATCTGGGAGCAGAATGTTGGGGAATGCCCTCACCTCAAGTTCCCTCCGGGCGCCATGTTGGGGAGGATACAGCTAGCTCAGGGATGGTCCTACATTCTCCAGTCCTGAAGTTGGGGTACAGCCGTCCTGGGACCAAACTCCCATGGGCTAACAAAATAGAACTTCACCTGACTCTGGGAGTCTGGGAAACGGTGAAGGGTAAGAAATTCTTCCACCCTTTGTATTCTGGGAAATGTCTGTCTGCACAAAACCACCAGCCCTATGTGACAGGATTGGACAGGGCTCACGAGACCTCTTTGAGGACCTGTGACCAGACCCTCCCAATTCCCACAAATGATTAGCCGAACTGGTGGTCCCCAGTGACCAATCAGGAAAACTGCCCACTCACTTAACTTGATTAAACGTTATCAGGCTTCCCTCCTTCCCCCAGGCCCCAGAACTTTGGGTGCCCCCAAGCTTCAGCAAGCTTTCATGGTTACTGAAATGCAGAACATCGTCCTCTCAGTGGCTACTTCCTGCCTGAGCTCTCTACTCACAACCCCTGCTCACCCACCCCACCCTGGATGCCGGCTTCCCTCCAGCCATCACTGCTCCCCCCCATAAAAGAAGAGCCCTTTCCTCCTGGTTTTCAGATGCCTTCTTCCCATTGCAATGGTCCTTATGAACAGTTTCTCCTTACCCAGGTCCAGATGTGTTTTCTGAAAGGAAAGCTCCACTTGATATTCTACCCCTAGTATTTTCTCTCAAATATGTTTTTTCTTGTATTCGCCTATTAAACAAATCTGTACATATGAACATACAGAGAGAGAGCTCAACATTGGTGCTCCTGATAAAAGCAGTAAACTCTCTCATGGCGTTATGCTGTTGGGGGAGCAGCTGAAAGAGAGAGAAGAAAAATAAACAAGAAATGATATGAAGTGCTTCAAGAATAAATAGCGCCAGGTAAGTGAGAAAAGGTACTCTGGGGCACCTGGGTGGCCCAATGGGTTAAAGCCTCTGCCTTCGGCTCAGGTCATGATCCCAAGGTCCTGGGATCGAGCCCCGCATTGGGCTCTCTGCTCAAAAAGGGAGCCTGCTTCCTCCTCCCTCTCTCTCTGCTGCTGCTCTGACTACTTGTGATCTCTGTCAAGTAAATAATAAATAAAATCATTAAAAAAAAAAATAAGGGTACTCTGGCTTGGGTATGAATTGAAATTTTACACATGATAGTCGGATTTCACAGACACAAATAGACCTAGAAGGCCCTGAGATGTGTTTCTGGGATGTGTTGGGGGTGTTCAAAGAAGAGCCAAAGGCCAGTGGCTAGAACCAAGTAAGCAAGGGTCAGGAGATAAAGTTAAAGCAGTAGGGCGTTCTAGACCACGCAGGCTAATAAGCCAGTGTAAGGACTTTGGTTTCTACTCCAAATGAGATGGATGACCAAGAAGGAGTCTGAGCCATACTGTGGCGCTCTAACACCTCGCAGAATGTCTTCATGGAGTAATACCCCGGCATCCAGGCCGAGAGCGGACTGGGATGGGGGGAGAAGCAGGGAGAACACCTGAGGATCCAGCACAAGATTCCTGCGGTAGGAAGAGGGTGGTTGGCTCTGATGGAGTGACAGGACCTGAGGAGCCGGACTCAGAGCTGGGGTTGGGAAGATGTCTTGCTTTATCTCCTTATTAGATGTAAAGCGGCGTTCTAGGTGAAAATTATGTATATTCATACAAGTTGTGAGTTTGAGACAGAGATCTTCACAGATTTGGGATGTTAATATTGATGAAAGGAATAGCACTGATTATTTAAATAATTAAAAAATGTAATTATTTAAGTCAAATAACTATTTGTTTCATATACTTCAGCCAATTACATAAATTTAGCTTTGCTGACTACCACCGGTCTACTTTGCTTGATAGCGCTAACCTTGCTTTTACCTCAGGCCTTTGTCCTTGGTCCCCTCTGTCTCCCAGTGTCACTCAAGTCCAACACCGTGAAAGTCAGGGTCAATGAACCAGACTGCAAAGTGACACACCACTTCCTTCCACAGGACCGTCTTTCCATGAAGGCCCGAAGTTTGTGCTCCGTGATTTGTGCTCCGTGTGGCTGGTTTACCTTCTGGGGCCGTCTCCTTACCTTACCCCTTCCTGGAAGCAAACAGTTCACGGACCACCCTTTCTGCATGAGACCACCAGCTCATTCACGGATAACTACACGGCTCTGGCTCTTCTTCAGTCTGTGCGGGTCCCTGAACAGGTGTCCCTTTCTCCGAGAACGTTCCCTCCCACACTGCTGTCTGCATCAGCCGCCTTTGCCTTGCTTTACTTTCTTTCCACTGTAGCCGTGACCATTCTGTGACTTTACATTATGTCATTATTTGTTTAGTTCAGGTGAATAAAGTGCATTTCAATACAGGCATGAACTTTGTCCTACTGAGTTACAACATCCGCGCTGAGGAAACTGCTGGCACAGACAGGGTCAAAAAAGTGGAAGTGAATGAAGAGAAATATAATGACCAGATGCTTGCTGATTAATATCAGGGCCCCCAGGGATGCCTGGGTGGCTCAGTGGGTTAAGCCTTTGCCTTCAGCTCAGGTCAGGATCCTCGGGTCCTGGGATCGAGTCCTATGTTGGGTCCCTTGCTCAGCAAGGAGTCTGCTTCTCCCTCTCCCTCCGCCTGCTGCTCTGCCTACTTGCAATCTCTCTCTCTCTTGCAAATAAAGAAATAAATTCTTTAAAAAATAAAAAAAAAAATCAGGGCCCCTGTACCTCTTTATTTTGTGTCCATCTAATAAATCTTTTACTTCTTTACTTTTAACAACTCATGTTCCTATGAACACATTTAACAACACATTTCCTACGTGATGGACTCACAGTTTTATCAAGCAGAAAATCTACTTCAGAAGGACGCAGTAAGATCGGATTATTTTTGAGCCTTCCATTTCATGGGAACCACAACACGTTGTCATAGATCGGAAAACATTTCAGTTCACTCATCTCACGGTGAAGTCTTGACTCAAGCAAGAACTAGGATGGCCATTTTTGGTCCCAGTCCACAGCCATTAAGAGTCCACAGACAGGGCGCCTGGGTGGCTCAGTGGGTTAAAGCCTCTGCCTTCGGCTCAGGTCATGATCTCAGGGTCCTGGGATCGAGGCCCGCATCGGGCTCTCTGCTCAGCGGGGAGCCTGCTTTCTCCTCTCTCTCTCTATGCCTGCCTCTCTGCATACTTGTGATCTCTCTCTCTCTGTTTCAAATAAATAAATAAAATCTTTTAAAAAAAAAAAAAAAAAGAGTCCACAGACAGATATAGACTATTCTCATGGTCTAAGGTCCTGGGGTGACGGCAGGGAACGTAAATCACAGACCGTCACTTAATGTGCATTCATTCACCAGTGCCACCAGCAACATCAGCACCCTGGAGAGAAGGCCTCGCCCCTGTTCTCCTCCCAGACTCACAGGGTAGGGAGCCACGCTGAGCTTCAGCTACTTACTTTCCAGCCCCCATGAAACGAGAACGAACACGGGGTGATGGGTTTACTGGTGGAACCCAAACCCGCCCTGTGGGAAAAGGCAGGAGGGAGTTGGGGCCCCAGAGCGTCTTGCTGCCTTCAGTTCTCGAGCAATCGCTCATCTGAGGGGTACATCCTGAGTTCCACACCCACTTCCAGCTCTGCTTTCTCAAAAGGAGACAACCATGACAGCATTCCTCCAACCAGAATTTAATGGGTAAGGGTGACTTTCATCTCTTGTTTTCAGCTATTTAAAAAATATATTTCTGGGGCGCCTCAGTAGCATAGTCAGATAAGTGACGGACTCTTGGTTTCTGCTCAGGTCATGATCTAAGGGTCGTGGGACTGAGCCCTGAGTGGGGTTCCATGCTCAGTGAAGAGTCTGCTTGGGATTCTCTCTCTCCCTCTGCCCCTCCCACTTGTACTCTCTCTAAAATAAATAAATCTTTAAATACACACACACACACACATATATATATACACATATATACATATATGTGTGTGTATATATATATACACACACATACATATTTTCCTATATTTTACTGGTTATTTAAATCAAAATTTGAGAGGAAAAATAAAACTGCCTTTTCTTCACACCACCATCTGGCTCAAAAGTAATTTCTTTGTATTCTATTCGGTAACAAGCATGCTAGAAAAAAGGCTGAGAACCAGTTCTGAGAGTCAGTCAGTGATCGGCTTGTTTATTCAATGCTGTTATCAAATCAATTTTGGTTGTGAACTCATAAATACCATGACATGTGTATCTCAATCCTTGTGATGATCTAAATCTAAAGGAGTGATTATGGATAGGTAATGCAGAAAAATGAAGGGAATCATGGAGAAATGAGTGATCATGTTTTTATCCTGCTGAAACTGACAAGGACCAGAGGGCAGGAAATCTGAAAGCAGAAGTAATTGGCTTTCCTCGATATCTATTATCTTCCCAAACCAAGATACCAGCAAGCATAGGATTTATAAAGTAATAAATAACAGTGAGCTGAAGAAGAAGGCAGACCTTTACATCTGGTGTCCGGGCTTGATGACAGAGAGCCAACAGTACACTTTCACAGCTCCAGTATTTAAAACCATGCATTAATTTCTCTACCACACAATATGTGGGCAATTCAGCAAAACAGAAATTATTTAATTTAAAAATTGCCCTAAATTTCCCCTTCTGATGCTTATTCATTATCTTACTCATCTTTGTTTCTGGCCAGAACTGTCAGGAGACAGATTCTCAATGAAGTCATCAACAGATCTGTGTCATGGAGACAGCTGTTAGGTTTTGGTGGTGGGTGAAATGGTTGACTTCCACAGATACCTCCGGCTGCTCAATTGAATGATTTAGGCAAGACTAAAGGCTAGATGAATGCCTTGGAGTTCACGTGCAGGAATCATCACCACATCAAAACACATGATTATCGTCAACAGATTGTGCAATGCCCTTCGCATCATACAGGCAAGTAGCAAAGATCAGCCTTTCTGGGTCCGTTAATTTGCTCACAAATCACAGCTACAGGAAACAAAATCCAGGTTACATAATCGGCCCTAAAGGAGGAGGAGTAGCTTGTGCTATTAGCTAAGACACTGAGAGAATTAGTCACTGGCTTGCTGGGGAGGGTTTGGAGGGATGGGAGCCCTGGCTCCAAGTGGCTCTGAGTGGCCCCGTGTGCCGAGCACAGACTTGCACGCAGAGACTGAAGCCCCGGGAAGATGCCTGCAGAAGGGGGCGTGTAGGACCAACACCCCGTGGGACTGGGGGAGGCACGGGGGTGAACCAGCAGATGGGAACTTGGAGACTGAGCTAGTTCCCCCTTATGTCTAAGTATAATTCAGAGGCAGATCAAATCTGAAACATTTTATTTTTGAAAATGAAAAAGCCTTTTATTTCTATTCATATGAAAGTCCAAGGTGGTGCCAGTATATAATACGTGTGATCGCCTCCCTGGAGCCCCGCGATTCTATTTCCTCACTAAGCTTGGCGAGGCCCTTTCCTGCTT
The DNA here is from genome assembly GCF_010015895.1 of Lontra canadensis. NCBI lineage: Eukaryota > Metazoa > Chordata > Mammalia > Carnivora > Mustelidae > Lontra > Lontra canadensis. The sequence goes on along the minus strand of NW_022631018.1, from coordinate 16,597,327 downwards.
ACAATTACTGAGCTGCGTTATCGCTTTGGAAACAGCCCAGGTGCTTCTCAGGGAGAGAAGAGAGCAATTCCATTTCATTTGTATTACTCTGGCAGCTTCCCTGCCCTATTCTACCAAGTGGCCTAGATTCAGATGTTGAGCTAGCACTCTTTTAGCTGGTGGTGATGAAACCAGGGTCAGGAGAGGTAATGGACATGGCCAAAACCAATGCCTCGTTAATGACCCAGCCAAGCCCCTCCTCTCCTAGACCTTCAGGTAGCTCTAAGTTGGGAGAGAAAGCCCCCTCTTAAGAAAGCCCCCTCTTAACAACATTTTGCTGAATTTCAAGATCGCATAAATTTTATAGACCACTAAGAAAAAGAAAGATGCCCAATTAGAAAATTCCATTAGTGGTGAGTTGTATCCTGATTTTACAGATGCTACTATATATATGTTAGAGATATATAATATACATTATATAGAGATGTTATTCTATGATCTATACACACACACACACACACACATAGTATGTATATATTAGAGATACTGTATCTATCTTGGAAAAGCATCTTGTACCTTAGGGGGAGCCTGGGTGGCTCAGTCGTTAAACATCTGCCTTCGGCTCAGGTCATGATCCCAGGGTTGCGGGATCGAGCTCCCCATCAGGCTCCCTGCTCAGCAGAGAGCCTGTTTGTCTCTCTCCCACTCCCCCTGCTTGTGTTCCCTCTCTTGCTGTGTCTCTCTCTGTCAAATAAATAAAATCTTTAAAAGAAAAGAAAAGTATCTTAGAACTGAAAAAATATGGTAATAGAAATCCCCGTGTTCCCGACTACAGTGGAAATTCATCTAGGCAGGCTACTCCGTTATTTCAGGTGCAAACCAGAGTGCCACACCCAATGCTTCAACCATCTACTTTTTTTTTTTTTCCCAAAGATTTTATTCATTTATTTGGCCGAGAGAGATCACAAGTAGGCAGAGAGCCAGGCATAGAGAGAGGGGAAGCAGCCTCCCCGCTGAGCAGAGAGCCCGATACGGGGCTCGATCCCAGGACCCTGAGATCATGACCTGAGCCTAAGGCAGAGACTTAACCCGCTGAGCCACCCAGGCGCCCCTCAACCGTCTACTTCAATTAGCCACTCATTCTATACTAAATCTTCTGTAGTAAGCTTATTCTTCAGTTGGTGATTCCACAGTATTTGCTCTGTGAAAATCCATTAATATAATCCATGTATCTTCTGTACACATTAGCATATTTAAAAAAAAATTTAATTAATGGACTTTTAGAGACATTTTAGATTTATGAAAAGATCAAGCAAAGATAGAATTCCATACACCCTCTCTCCCCTGCCTCCAGTTTTCCCTATTATTAACATCATGCATTGTTGTAGCACATGTTACAACTGATAAATCAATATTAATACATTATTAATTAACTGAATCTACAGTTTGTAATAGGGTTCATTCTTTGTGTTATACAGCTGTGGGTTGTGACAAATGCATGATGTCATGTAGGCACCATTACAGAATCATCTAGAATAGTTTCACTGCTCTAAAAAGGCTTCACCTGTTCATCCCTCCCCCTCCTCAAATCCCTGGTAACCACAGGATTACTAGGGGATTACCATGTCTCCATAGTTTTGTTTTTTCCACAATGTCAAATAGTTGGATTCACATTCATATTGTTGACTGGCTTTTTTCATTCTCATTTAGCATTGTTCAATAAATGTACACTTAAAGTTCTTCCATGTCTTTGTATGTATGACCGGGTAGCTTATTTATTTTTATCTCTGAATAATATTCCACTGTCTGGATGCACCACAGTTTATTTATCCACTCACCCAATGAAGGACATCTTGGTCATTTTTAATTTTTAGAAATTATGAGTAAAACTGTTATAAAACCACAAAAGACCCTGGGTAGGCAAAGCAAGCATGGAAAAAGAAAAAAAAAAAAAAACAAGGCTGGAGGCATCACGATTCTGGACTTCAAATTATATTACAAAGCTGTAATAATCAGAACAGTATGGTACTGGCACAAAAATAGATACATAGATCAATGGAAGAGAATAGAAAATCTAGAAACAAGTATATGCTCAATTAATCTTCAACAAAGCAGAAGAGACTATCCAATGGGAAAAAGATGGTCCCTTCCACAAATGGTGTTGGGAAAACCGGAGAGCGACATGTAAAAGAAGGAAAGTGGACCACTTTCTTATAGCAAACACAGAAATAAACTCAAAATGCATTGAAGACCTAAATGTGAGACCTGAAACCATAAAAATCCCAGAAGAGGACACAAGCAGTAACTTCTTTGACATTGGCCATAGCAACTTCTTTCTAGATATGTCTCCTGTGACAAGAGAAATAAAATAAAAAATAAACTATTGGGACTACACACGCAAAATAAAAACTTCTGAACAGCAAAGAAAACAATCAACAAAACAAAAAGGCAACTTATGGATGGGAAAAGATATTTGCAAATGACATGTTTGATACAGGGTTAGTATCCTAAATATATAAAAAACTTACAAAACTCCACACCCAAAAAGTGAATCATCTAGTTAAAAAATGGGCAGGAGACATGACTAGACATTTTTCCAAAGAACACATACAGAGAGTCAATGGGCACATGAAAAGCAGCTCAACATCATCAGGGAAACTCAAACCAGTGCCACACTGAGATCCCACCTCACACCTGTCAGAATGGCTAAAATCAACAACACAAGAAACAACAGGTTTTGCCAGGATGTGGATGGAGAAAGTGAAACTCTCTTGCACTCTTGGTGGAAATGCAAACTGTGCAGCCTCTCTGGAAAATAGCACAGAGGTTCCTCAAAAAGTTAAAAATAGAGCTACCCTATGACCCAGCATTTGCACTATTAGATATTTACACAAACAATACAAAAATACTAATTCAAAAGGCTACATGCACCCCAATGTTTATAGCAACGTTACCTACAAAAGCCAAATTATGGAAACAACACAAGTGTTCATTGACGAACGAATGGATAAAGAAGCTGTGGCATATATCAACATAATAAATATACAGTAGAATATTACTCAGCCACAAAAAGAATACAATCTTACCATTTGCAATGACATGGATGGCACTAGACAGTATTATGCTAAGCAAAATAAGTCAAAGATGGACACCGCATGATTTCACTCGCACGTGTAATTTAAGAAACAAAATAAATGAGCAAAAGGGAAAAAAAAAAAACAAGAGAGAGAGGAAAAACAAGAAATGGATACTTAACCCTAGAGAACACACTACTGGTTACCAGACGGGAGGTGGGTGGGTGGTCGGGGAAATAGGAGATGGAGATTAAGGAGTGCACTTGCTGCGATGAGACTGGGTGATGGATGCAAGTCTTGAACGACTGTATCATACACTCGAAACAAATGTTACACTGTATGTTAATCGACTGGAATTTAGATAAAAACTTTAAAAGCCTGTTATAAACTTCAAGTCCAGGTTTTTGTGTAGATAGAAGTTTTCAGCTCATTCGTGTAAGTACCAAGGAGGGCAGCTGCTGGATCTTATGATAAGAGTACACTTAGTTTTGTAAGAAATTGCCAAATTGTCTTCGAGTGTGGCTGTGCCATTCTGCATTCCCATCAGCAACAAATGAGCTTCTCTTGTTTCACCAGCATTGGCGGGTGTCAGGGTTTTGGATTTTCACCATTCCACTAGGAGGTAATGGTACGTCATGGTCATTTCTACTGTAGTTCCCTTATGATGACGTATAATGCCAAGCATCTTTTCAGATATTTATTGTTGAATTTTAAGAATCCTTAGTATATTTTGCTTTTTTATTTCTCAAAATAAAACAGTTTAAATAATTCATAAATCAAATAATTTAAATAATTTATAAATAAAGCATAAGTAAGTTTCATCAGAATCAGAAATTTGCATTAACAATAAAATAAAAATAACCTTTAAATAGGAAAATGAATTTCAGTTTTCTCCACCGCAAAATACCTTAGGTAAGATTTTTTTTCAAGCATGAGAAAACTTCTTATAATGTGAAATGACTAACCAGTCAGATAAATAATTTTCCTCTTTCCAGCTTGGATTAATATTAATTGATTATACCTGTGGTTGCAGAACAAGGTCGGGGATGAGGTGAGATTTAGTTTTATACACACTTCTTGGTTATAAAATAAAACTAAAGGCCTATGATTTATTTCTTAGGCTGTTTCAAGTGACCATGAATCAAAATGTTATGTGTCAAATAGATGTCTATTTCAGTAACTCTGTTCGAGATAATCATAGTAGTCTTTAGATAACTAAAAGTGAATTAGATCCATGAAAAGTAAAAGAACAGACATTATAGTAGATATTAAACTATTTAATATTCTTTTTTAAAAAGATTTTATTTTTAAAAAAAATTTAAGATTTTATTTATTTATTTAACCAAGAGAGCGAGAGAAGGAACACAAGCAGGGGGAGCAGGAGAGGGAGAAGTGGGCTTCTCACTGAGCAGGGAGCCCGATGCCTGGCTTGCTCTCAGGACCCTGAGATCATGGCTTGTGCTGATGGCAGAAACTTAATGACTGAGCCACCAAAGGGCCCTAGACCTTAGTTTTTAGAGTAGTTTTGGGTTCACAGCAAAATTGAGAAGTTTGAGATGACAGAGATTTCCCACATTTCTCCTGCCCCACATGCACAGCCTTTCCCATTATCGACATCTCCCCAGCCCCCCAGAATGGTACATTTGTTCTAAGTGAGGGATCTACGTTAGCACATCATTATCAGTGAAAGTGCGTAGCTTACATTAGGGTTCACTGATTTTTTTTTAAATAAAGTTAAAAAATACGATGACAGGTGCTGGCCCTCAGCTCCCTATGGGCCAAGCTCTTTGCTAGAGATATTTTCCCATCACCATCTGTCTCCCATGATATCTGTTAGGTTAAGACTGTCTTGTTTATCTTCTAAACTTTAGGGGTGATAAAGGGCCAGAGACATGATAGGGGTTAAACACTTACTGTTGAAAGAATGTCTGTTACACAGCATATATGTTCCTCACCAGCTTCTTTGAGTCTGAATTTGTGTATTAATAAGAGACAAGTTTCTAGCATTTGCCATTCAGGTCGTGCTCCTCAGCCGGGATCACATCCTTGATCACGCCAGCTCTGAGGTGTAGTGAAAGCAACGTCAGCGTGCCTAGCTGTTCCACTTGTAATTCGTTTTCCCACTGAAGAATGAAAGTCACAATATTGTGTTATGTTTTGATGCGTTGGAACTGGGGAGGCTGTCTTTTTTAATTCTCACAGAACTTTTGATCTATTTATCATGCTTCCAAACAGCTCTTCTGCTTAGATGTTTCAGTAGTGTGCAGCGGTTTACTAATGCAAATGCTTTACTAATCTACCAGCACTTGGTGTCTGTTTCCTCTGTGTAACAGTGTATGGGAGCCTCGTTATGGCGAAGTTCATATTTCAACAAGAGACTGAACCAGATAACCTTCAGATGTGTTCCAGCTTTGTGTTTCTGTGGTATAACAGAGTCCATCAGGGCTTATGTTCAATGACTGCACTCGGTCTCCCTGTGAGCTAATCCTCCCAAACCCTATTTATCACACTGCTGAAAAGAAAATTGAATTATGAAACTTGACAGCATTCAAACCGCATATCCCTGAAACCCAAGACTTCATACATCTGGGGACAGAATTCTAACAGGGCAGCTGAGCAATTGTGTATTTGGAAATCTACTTTAAAATAAATTTGCTTTAAAAACGTGGGTGATCATTCCCACTTTCAGATTAAACTTCTACTCATTGTGTACATTTCTTCCCATACTCTACACCCCCAAACCCTGCCCCAATAATGGTTTTGTGACTAAGACTGGTGTCACCATAATGTTCTTGGGACAGAACGATAGGCCAATGACTCAGCAGGCACTAGAATGGGAAAATATTCAAGAGTCTTCACATCACTGGCATTTGAAATATTTCAATACTGTGACTCTCTTCCTAAAAATAAAGACAACTAAATAACTTGATTCAGTAATAAACGTCACAAATCAAACAACCGTGACAGAGTACAGAGCAAATAATTACTTATAGAATCATTACGACTACTCATAAATACCTTAACATTGGCCAACCGATTTTTCTTGTCAAAATACATTGTTTCTTCTGGAGCTCATACCCTCAATTTGCCCAATTACTCTCCACAAATGTTCTTTTTGGTGGCTGAGCCATGAGATGATATTTAGCTTCTAAAGGCTTTTTTCCATAGGAAAAACATCTGAAAAGCAGATGACTACTTTCAAAGGCAATTGTAATTGAGGTGGTGGGTGAAAAAGATGGAAAAAACATCATCTGAGGACTCTGGCTTGTGCCAAGAAATCGTGGCGTGGAGCAGGAACTCTGAAATGCGGCTTGCGTGGCTAATGGCGTGCACTTCTCAGCATTGCTAGCATCGCATTTTGCTTTCTTTCCCTTGCTTCCCCGGCTTCCTCCTTCCTTCACTCAATCTGTGTGTCTTTCCCTTCCTTCCCTCCTCTCTTTCTTTTCCCTGTGCTTCTCGCTGCATATTGATTTCTGAAATATACACCGCAGAGAAAATGGTGTGGGGACCTACAAAAATGGGTGCCTTTGCCTTTCTGATGGCATATTTCAAGTGCTAAGTGTGCTCAAGATATGATTAAGTCCACAGTATCTTGTTTTTCGTAAGATACTCAACACACTGAAAGTTGTATAGGCACAGAGCTCCTCCCTGGGAAGTTGTCCATACCCACTTTAAAGGGCTATTTCCATGAACCCACTCCTTTTCCAATGCATTTACCTCCCTTGAGATCACTTTTGGGGGATCAGCAATGGCCTGCCCCAACCCCACAGCCATGTCTCCCTTTCTCAACAGTACCCCACACTCTGGACCTCATTTCACCAAAATGATGTCTCATTCCTCGAGGATACTGCTCTGTGACTGAAGCTAACTTAATTGATTACTACAAGCCAACCCATTAATAATTTAATAGATAATGTTTGCTTTTTCCAGGGATTGTCACTTAGAATCAAGGTTTTCTCAAAGAAGTGATCAAATAAAGTTTTTTATTTGATCAAGAATTTGTGAGGTACTTCTGAGGTTCCAGGTCCTGTCTATGATATTAGATATTCAGAGGCTGACAAAATGCACATGGGCCCTCATCCCTATCTTCACGGAGTCTTCTAGTGTAGTGGGTCTTTGAGTCAACCCTGTAGAGCAATTGTTCTCACACCATTTGAATCACATCACATAGGTCTAGGTGGTCCTATAGGACCAACTAGGTGGTCACCACATGAACTGCAAACAATTTTTTGGTCATTCTTAGTAGCATTCACATTCTGGGACATACATTAGCACAAACGATGGTTATGTGAGTTAGAAATTTCTACTCCCAATTTGTAAAGGAAATTGGCTTCACAGCGTTAAGTCCTCTGTACTTAGAGTCACAGGACAAGCAAGTAGCCGCATCAGGCTCTGGAGAATACTTTGGAACCCAAGTCCCTCATTGTCCTTTCCACCATAGGTGTCCCTCAGATCCTCTTCAAGGTCATTCAGATGGGTACATAATCAGGAATCACATGCCATCTTCAGTTTATCTCCCTCCAGAGAGATAAGACCGCAAGGCAGTCTTAAACTATTACTGTGCAATGGTCCCATGCTAATAACATGTCATTCTTACTGCAAAAATTATTCTGGCTTGAGTCATCCAACAGGAACCCTCTTTGTCCTTTACTTTATTTATTTGTGTATGTATTAACCTACCCTATTTCTATGTCTTCCCCCAAAGTGTCAATATGGCACTGGGGGTCAATTGTGGTTGGTCTTTTTCTGTCTGGTTCTTTGTCTCTAGGCATAAATCTATCATCCATTAGTCATCCTCCTCTTACATCAGCTGATTGACAAGTGGCTTAGTCCCCCAGCTCACCCTCGATAATCATGCGTAGCTTTAGTGACACGGACAGTTGATGAGGCATGAAAAGAGCATGGTACTGCCTTATGTTTATTCTATAAATGAACCAAAAATGGCTTCTGGGTATTGGTCCCTAGGTTGGTTGCTTTGTCACTGCAGACAAAGACCTGTTAGTTCACAAGCCTGCCAGCCCCAAACTCAAACTTCTACACATCCAGTGGTTAGAAACATAGTTCAAAAAAGCAGATTTTTAGCCATTAGAGCTTGCCTGTTTTGTGTACCTCATGAAACTACACCCAACACATGCCAATGATAGAGAAGATACGCTCGGGCCCTAAAGACCTCTGCCCTTCAGAGCTCTCTGACCCAAAGACTCCGCTGTGCTCTAAGTAGCTTCCCCTAGACACAGAAGCCCCATTCCTGACTCCCTTCCCCCTGGGAGTTCTCCTGCCCTCCCCCACTTCTGAGTGGTGGCCCCCCAAAAACTAAGACTCTGGAGGGTCTCAGGCTGTGAGGGACTTCCCTCTCCTGCAAATCTGTCAGTCACCCAGCAAGACTTGTGCATACTACTGCCACCTTGTGGTCATGTCCTTCCTTGACTTTCTCCCAAATCCCGCAAGCATCCTTAAAATAATCGGAACGATTCTTGGGTTCATTGGAGATACACATAATTCCATAAGTTAGACGTGGTTTTAGTTTATTATTATTCACTTATGAGTGGTATTTGGTAATATTTATTTACCTACCAGTATAATGCGGCACTGTCATCCCTGAAGGAGCACACAATTTTTATTTTATAGCTGTGTTGGTTATAACATAGAAGTAAACTAATTCATTGAGTAAATAATTACCAGTCATGTTCTTGAATTTTCAAAGGCAATACTTTGTCCTTATAAGATCAGTCTTACTTCATCACAGAAATGTCTGAGGATCACACAGATGGGAAATGAAGGAAATACCTTCCTGTGGTGCTAGGAAGGTAAGGAAACACTCTGAAAAATCTGACAGCTCATTAGAAGAACACAAGAGCCAACCTAAATGGTCAGAGTTAGAGCAAACTGAATCACAAAATAAGTAATAGTATATATTTTAACACATCAAATAAATATTCATAATGTCATACTGTTATAAATAAATTTTAAAAAATAAGAAAGTAAATGTAGGGAAGAAACAGATCTTCCTTACAGTAGAATTCCAATAAACAAAGGTATAAGGGAACTAAGAGAATCACCACTAAACAAATGTTACAATAATAACCATTGCAGATAAGGTCCATCAAGGATGCAAATATCGGCGTGTGAATGTTGGAGGCAAAAGAGCATTTGCATACTTTCAGCATATCTCCCCAAGGTAATCAGAGCAAAGGGAGAGACAGGCATCTTACAGCAGAGAGACCAACAGCCACCAGCTCAACCAAGTGGTCCAGGTAAATAGCACTGGCAACAAGACATAGACATCATGAACCCCTTCACATGATGCACTAGAAGACGACCACATCATTTCCATCCTATTTGTGTCAAAAATGCATAATTTCATTCCAACCATGAGAAAATATCAGAAGAATCCAATGAGGAACATTCCATAAAATAACTGGTCTCTGCTCCTTCAAGGTCAAGTATCAGGTCATGAAGGAGAAGGAAGGACTGAGAAATGGACTAGAAAAGACCAAGAAGGATTTACAACGAAATGCAATTTGGGACATCAGATAGGATCCAGAAACAGATGAAGGCTCATAGTGGGGGAAATGGTGAAATTTGAGAACTAGACTATGGTTTTTACTAATATTGTACTGAGGTTGACTTCCTGATCTTAAGCACCGTACTGTGGTTGTGTAAGATGTTTTGTTAGAGGATGCAGGTTGAGAGATGTAAAGGAACTGTTTATACTATTTTCCCAACTTTTCTCCAAGTCGAAAATAGTTTAAAATAAAAAAGCTTAATAAAAAAGGGAAAATAGGGTGGAAGAGGCTTTCTAAGTCGGCTAGAAACTCCCTAGAAGCTCTCAGTTCAGGGTTACCTTAAATCGCGATCTGAGGCACAGTCGAGCCACTGCTCCTCAAGCAAGTTGCAGATCCGGGGAGAACCCGTCCTTCCTTCTCCAGAAGAAGTGGCGCAGGAGCGCAGGGCAGGAATCTACCAGGTTTGCAGACTGCAAATGGGCCGCGCGCTGCAGAGAGAAATGCTCGGTCACAGGCTGGGTGAGCTCCAGCGCGGTAGGAGACCAGGGAGACGGGAAGGACTCACCGCTTTTCTCCGAGGTGCACTGAGAAGTGTGGCCCCAAGCTCGCGGCTCCTCCTGCTGGAGACTGGGCGCCGCCATCTTCATTCCCGGCCTCCCACGCGGTACGGAAAGCGCTCAGGGAACAAAAGCTCCGAGTGGAACCGAGCAGATCGCTTAGCCCAGCCCTGGGCGAGGGCGGTGTGGTTCTGCCTCCAGCAAAGACAATTGAGAATTACGGCAACAGGCCCCTCCCCCAGAAGATCAGCAAGAACATCCAGCCAAGGCCAAGTTCACGGATCAATGAGAATGGGAAAACTCCAGCGCTAGCAGAAAGCAACCTTATTTTTTGTATACATATGAGTTTTTCTTTCTTTAAAATTTTGGGATACAGTTTCTTCTAACAGATGAAAATATACCTAAATCCAGCATATGGCTTTGTTCTAGTCTCTAGCCTGATCACATTCTTTTTTTTTTCTTTTATCAACCAACTTCTTATCAACTCCTTTTTTAAAACCTTTTTAAATTTTCATCTTTACAGTCATAGTCCATTCCTCCATCATGTTTACCCTTATTTTTGTGTATATATATATATATATATATATGTTTTTCTTTCTTTAAGATTTTGGGAGGCAAATTCTTCTAACAGACCAAAATACACCAAAATTAAGTGTGTGGCTCTGGGTTATTCACTAGTCTAATCATATATATATACATATATATGTATATATATATAATTATATTAATAAAATATACATAATTTTTTTCCTTTCCTTTCTTCTGTCCCTGGTTATGGGTCTCATCTGATTTGGTTAGTGTATATTTCTCTGGGGACATTGGTACCTTTTTAATATTTTGTTCTCTCATTCATCTGTTCTCCTCTGGATAAAAGGACAAGGCAGAAAAACTCACCTCAAAAAAAAAAAAGAATAAAAGGCAGTACTGACAGCTAGGGACCTAATCAATATGGACATTAGTAAGATGTCAGAACTAGAGTTCAGAATGACGATTATAAAGATACTAGCAGGGCTTGAAAAAAGCACAGAAGATACTAGAGAATCCCTTTCTGAAGAAATAAAAGAACTAAAATCTAACCAAGTTGAAACTAAAAAAGCTATTAAGGAGGTGCAGTAAAAAACGGAGGCTCTTACTGCTGGGATAAATGAGGCAGAAGAGAGAATAAGAGATATAGAAGACCAAATGATGGAGAATAAATAAGCTGAAAAAAAAAAAAGAGATAAACAACTACTGGACCACGAGGGGAGAATTTGAGAGATAAGTAATACCATAAGACAAAACAATATTAGAATAATAGGTATCTCAGAAGAAAAAGAGAGACGGGGGCAGAAGGTATATTGGAATAAATTATAGCAGAGAACTTCCCCAATTTGGGGAAGGGAACAAGCATCAAAATCCAGGAGGCACAGAGAACCCCCCTCAAAATCAATAAAAATAGGTCAACACACCATGATCTAATAGTAAAACTTACAAGTCTCAGTGACAAAGAGAAAATTGTGAAAGCAGCTCAGGACAGAAGGTCTGTAACCTACAGTGGTAGGAATTAGATTGAGGGCATATCTATCCATAGAGACCTAGCAGGCCAGAATGGACTGGCATGATATATTCAGAACACTAATTGAGAAATATATGCAGCTGAGAATACTCTATCCAGCTAGGCTGCCATTGAAATTAGAAGGAGAAATTTAAAAATCTTCCAGGACAAACAAAAACAAAAAGAATTTGCAAACACCAAACCAGCCCTACAGGAAATATTGAAAGCGGTCCTCTAAGCGAAAAGAAAGCCTAAAAGTAACAAACAAGAAAGGAGCAGAGACAATATACAATAACAGTTACCTTGGAGGCAATACAGTAGCACTAAATTCATATCCTTCAATAGTTACCCTGAATGTAAATGGGCAAAATGCCCTAATCAAAAGACACAGGGTATCAGAATGAATTTAAAAACAAAAACAAAAACCAAAACCATTCTTATGCTGTCTGCAAGACACCACCAGATTTAAAGTGAGAGGGTGGAAAACAATTTACCATGATAATGGACATCAAAAGAAACCTGGGGTGGCAATCCTTATATCAGATAAATTAGATTTTAGGCTAAAGACTATCATAAGATATGAAGAAGGACACTATATTACACTTAAAGGGTCTGTCCAAAAAGAATATCTAGCAATTTTAAATACCTATGCTCCTAACATGGGACTAGCCAATTACATAAACCAATTAATAACAAAATCAAAAAAACACATGGACAATAATACAATAATAGTAGGAGACTTTTAACACCCCCCTCACTGAAATAAACAGATCATCTAAGCAAAAGATCAACAAGGAAACAAAGGCTTTACATGACACACTGGACCAGATGGACATCACAGATATATTCAGAACATTCCATCCCAAAGCAACAGAACACACATTCTTCTCTAGTGCACATGGAACATTCTCCAGAATAGATCACATCCTGGGTCACATATCACGTCTCAACTAATACCAAAAGATGGGGATCACTCCCTGCATATTTTCAGATCAAATGCTTTGAAACTAGAACTCAATCACAAGAGGGAAGTTGGAAAGAACTCAAATACATGGCGACTAAAGAGTATCCTACTAAAGAATGAATGGGTCAACCAGGAACTTGAAAAAGAATTTTAAAAATCCATGGAAACAAATGAAAATGAAAACACAACTGTTCAAAATCTTTGGAATGCCGCAAAGGCGGTCCTGAGAGGAAAGTATATAGCAATACCAGCCTTTCTCAAGAAACAAGAAAGGCCTCAAATACACAACCTAACCCTAGACCTAAAGGAGCTGGAGAGAAATAATAGCAAAGAAAGCCTAAACCCAGCAAAAGAAGAGAAATAATAAAGTTCAGAGCAGAAATCAATGAAATAGAAACCAAAAGAACAGTAGAACAGATCAATGAAACTAGGAGCTCGTTCTTTGAAAGAATTAATAAGATTGATAAACCACTGGCCAGACTTACCAAAAAGAGAGGAGAAAGGACCCAAATTATTAAAATTATGAATGAAAGAGGAGATATCACAACCAACACCAAAGAAATAAAAATAATTATAAAAACATATCATGAGCAACTAAACTATATGCCAGCAAAGTTGACAATCTGGAAGAAATGGATGCATTCCTAGAGACATATAAACTAACAAAACTGAACCAGAAGAATTGGAAACCTGAACAGACCCATACCCAGTAAGGAGAGTGAAGTAGTTATCAAAAATCTCCCAACAAACAAGAGCCCCAGGCCAGATGGCTTCCCAGGGGAATTCTACCAAATAGTAAAGAAGAAGTAATACCTAGTCTCCTGAAACTGTTCCCAAAAGCATAAATGGAAGGAAAATATCCAAACTCATTTTATGAGGCCAGCATCACCTTGATCCCAAAACCACACAAAGATCCCATCAAAAAGGAGAATTACAAACCAATATCCCTGATGAACTTTGATCCAAATATTCTCACCAAAATACTAGCCAATAGGATCCAACAGTACAGCAAAAGGATTACTCACCACGACCAAGTGGGATTTATTCCTGGGCTGCAAGGTTGGTTCAACATCTGCAAATAAATTAATGTGATACAGCACATTAAAAAAAGAAATAACAAGAATCATGATACTTTAAATAGACGCTGAAAAAGCATTTGACAAAGTACAGCATCCTTCCTTGATCAAACCTCTTCACAGTGTGATAGAGGGTACATACCACAATATCATCAAAGCCATCTATGAAAAACTCACAGCAAATATCATTCTCAATGGAGAAAAACCAAGAGCTTCTCCCTTAAGGTCAGGAACACGACAGGGATGTCCACTATCACCACAGCTATTCAACATAGTACTAAAAGTCCTAGCCTCAGCAATCAGACAACAAAAAGAAATAAAAGGCATCCAAATCGACGAAGAAGAAGTCAAACTCTCACTCTTTGCAGATGATATGATACTTTATATGAAAAACCCCAAAAACCCCACCCCAAATATGCTAGAACTCATACAGGAATTCAGTAAAGTGTCAGAATATAAAATCATTGCACAGAAATCAGTTACATTTCTATACACAAACAAGACAGAAGAAAGAGAAATTAAGGAGTTGGTCCCATTTACAGTTGTGCTCAAAACCATAAGATACCCAGGAATAAATCTAACCAAAGAGGCAAAGAATCTCTACTCAGAAAACTATTGAGTATTCATGAAAGAAATTGAGGAAGACACAAAGAAATGGAAAAATGTTCCATGCTAATGGGTTGAAAGAAAAAATTGTGAAAATGTCTATGCTACCTAGAGCAATCTACACATTTAATGCAATTCCTATCAAAATATCATCAGTTTTTCAAAGAAATGGAACAAATAATCCTAAATTTATATGAAACCAGGAAGGACCCCGAATAGCCAGAGGAATGTTGAAAAAGAAAACCAATGCTGGCAGCATCACAATTCCAGACTTAAGCTCTATTACAGAGCTGGAATCATCAAGACAGTATGGTACTGGCACAAAAACAGACACACAGATCAGTGGAACAGAATAGAGAGGCCAGAAATAGACCCTCAACTCTATGGTCAACTAATCTTTGACAAAGCAGGAAAGAATGTCCAATGGAAAAAGACAGCCTCTTCAACAAGTGGTGTTGGGAAAATTGGACAGCCCCATGCAGAAGAATGAAACTGGACCATTTCCTTACACCACACACAAAAATAGAGTCAAATGGATGAAAGACCTCAATGTGAGACAGGAATCCATCAAAATCTTTGAGGAGAACACAGGCAGCAACTTCTTCCTAGAAATATTGCCAAAGGCAAGGGAAGCAAGGGCAAAAATGAGCTACTGGGATTTTATCAAGATCAAAAGCTCTGGCACAGCAAAGGCAACAGTCAACAAAACCAAAAGATAACAAACAGAAGGAGAGAAGATATTTTCAAATAACATACCAAATAAGGGGTTAAGTATCCAAAATCTGTAAAGAACTTCCCACACTCAATACCCAAAGAAAAAATAATCCAATCAAGAAATGAGCAGAAGACATGAACAGACATTTCTTCAAGGAAGACATCCAAATGGCCCACAGACACATGAAAAAGTGTTCAACATCACTTGGCATCATGGAAATACAAATCAAAACCACAGTGAGATACAACCTCACACCAGTCAGAATGGCTAAAATTAACCAGTCAGGAAACGACAGGTGTTGGCCAGGATCCAGAGAAAGGGGAACCCTCCTACATTGTTGGTGGGGATGCAAGCTGGTGCAGCCATTCTGGAAAAAAGTATGGAGGTTCCTCAAAAGTTGAAATAGAGCTACCCTACAACCCAGCAATTGCACTAACGGGTATTTACCCTAAAGATACAAATGAAGGGATCCGAAGGGGTATGTGCACCCAAATGTTTATAGCAGCAATGTTTACAATGGCCATACTATGGAAAGAACATAGATGTCCATCAATAGATGAATGGAAAAAGAAGAAGTAGTATATATATATATACAATGAATACTATGCAGCTATCAAAAAAACAAAGTCTTGCCATTTGCAATGACGTGGATAGAACTAGAGGTTATTATGTTAAGCGAAATAAGTTAGTCAGAGAAAGACAATTATCATATGATCTCCCTTATATGAGGAAATTGAGAGGCAGGGTGGGGATTTGCGGGGGTAGGGAGGGAAAAAAAATGAAACAAGATGGCACCAGGGAGGAAGACAAACCATAAGAGACTCTTAACCTTGAGAAACAAATGGAGGGCTTCTGGAGGGGTAGGGTGGGATAGGGTTGACTGGGTTACACACATGGGGAAGGATATGTGTTACGGTGAGTGCTTTGAATTGTGTAAGACTGATGATTCACAGAAGTGTACCCCTGAAACAAATAATACATTACATGTTAATAAAAAAATTTTTTTAAAGTGTTTGGGAGAATGGGGAAAAAAAAAGGAAAATAGGGGTACCTGGGTGGTGCAGTTGGTTGAGTGTCCATTTTGGTTTCAGCTCACGTCATGATCTCAGGGTTGAGACTGAATCCCACATTGGGCCCAGTGTGGAGTCTGCTTGGGTTTCTCTCTCCCTCTGCCCCCCACCTTCCCTCCCACACATACACGCATGCATTCTCTTTCTAAAATAAAAATAATAAATCTTTAAAAAAGGGAAAATCAAAATGGTGTTGGCCAGCGAGGCAAACACTGGATGTTAGTGAAAGCTCAAAAACAGGAACCAAAGCTGGATGACAAGAAGGTTTTGATTCAACTTCCCAATTCAGAAAATTGAAATAAAAAAGTGCTGTGATTTCACCGAAGCAACCCAGACACAAATACCCCAGTTTTAGCTCAGGTCCGACCATTACTGATGGAGACAGGCTAGATCAAGGGCCCAGAGGGGGCTGGGCAGGACGAGCCAAGAGGGTCTTGGCCACATGCAGAATAGCAATCAAACATGAGCCAGCAGGAAGTGAGCAGGGCATGTTGGGGGTATGGCGAGAGCACAGATGGTGTCTGTGAGACTCAGAAAGGAAAGGAGAGGGGGACTCGTCTTTGCTTGGGGTCTGAGGTTTTTCTCCAGGAATGTGGTCTTGTGTACAGTCCTCTTGGGCATCAAGGAACTGGTCAGAACAAGGGTAAGGGCCCAGGTGTCCTGCAAAAGTCTCTTGTTCCTTGAAGTCGGGGGTCTGGGCATCAAGATGTCTAGTGCCAGTGGTCTGGAAAATGCACATGGTGGCTTCATTCCGTCATTCTCACCCAGTCCTTCCTTAGATATTATCTGCTGTGCTGCTCGAAGCCCCTAAGAAATCAGTAACTCCTTGGTCTTATAGGGAGGATATACCATCAGACATATGTAAGGTTGGGGTGCAGGTCCTGGCAAGAATAGAAGCAGAAAAAAGGAGCAAAAAGCAGATTTTTATGGAGTCCCTCAGTTTCCTTGTAACAAGGACAATTACACAGAATGGGAAAATGTGATGTGCTGTATTTACTGTGTTTTAGCTTTTGTGCCTATAATGTTAGGATGATTTTCTGGAATACACGTTCCTTTATGATCGGGGAGTGTTCAAAGGTATGGTGAGGAATGTCAATAAAATTACACCTAACAATTACGAAAGTATAAAGTCAAATATTGTTTAAGTTAAAATCAGAATAACCGTAGACAGTATGTACCAAAATGGGGGGGGGGGCATGAGGGTACTTTTTATCTTGAAAACATATCACAAAATTCCAAGAAACGATGATTTCCCTCTTCTCTTCACAAGACCCTTAGTAATACAGAAAAACTGCTTTTGAAAAATGTTTAATCGTTAAGATAAAATGGCCGTGAAATTTTTTCCCTTAATCATCAGAGTCCTTTAGTTGGGATACCTGGTGGCTCAGTCAGTTGAGCGTCTGCCTCTTGATGTCAGCTCAGGTCATGGTCTCAGGGTCATGGGAACAAGCCCTGCCCCAGGATCCACACTCAGCATGGAGTCTGCTTGGGAGTCCCTCTTTCCTTGCCCCTCTGCCCCTCCCCCTGCTTGTGCTTTCAAAATAAAATTAAATTAAATTAATTTAAATTAATAAAATATCAGAGTCCTTTAAGATTCGAGGAAATAAAGGAGAAGTAACTAGAGATTCTAATGTGCTGCCCTTCCCCCACCAGCTGGGATGAGAATGACTGTTGTAGGTGCTTTTCGTTCGAATATATCTGTAATGAGATATGTGAGATAAATATTATAATTAAAAATTACGTTTTGGCAAAACAATTACATTTTGGCAAGATAGACCATAATTCCACCCTTAAAGCACTATTGTTGGACTTGAATAAAAAAAGGTGCCAGAAAATATATTAAATAAATTGTATCTAAATCATTATAAGTATAACCATGACCAAAGATGGTTACAGTCAGAATTTAGTTTATCATCACCTCATCCCAGTAAAATGCAACTTCACCCTATTTTTTAAGGATTTTTTTAGTATAAAATATGTGGCCAGTTTAAATGAGCAGCATCCCCCCCAAAAAAAATTGACCATAGTGTGTGAATCTAAACCTGTATTTTTGTTTTGTGTGTCTATCTGTATATCAAATAGAATCATACGTAGTTACATAATCCCAGATCAAGAATTCAGAACTTATTATGGTAATTTTCTTAATTAATGCATCAATAATTAAACACACACACACGGAAACAATTCTCTACTGAGTTATTCGCTAGCAAAGTACTTCTCACCTTGTAAAAACCATGAACTGTATTTGGAACAGATTTAATTATAATTAACACATTTTTAGCTACTGTTGTGAGAAGGTGACTATGACCATCATCCTAGTTGTCAGTCTGACAATTGCAAGAACCTACTGGATCTTCCCCCTCACTCTCTGCCTGCCTCTCTGCCTACTTGTGTTCTCTCTGTCAAATAAATAAATAATCTTAAGAAAAAAAAAAAACAGAACTAGGTTAAACTAGAAGTATTACCTACTATGTGGTGACTGAGTACAGTGCTGGCCCAGTAGCTCCCCCAGTATCCCATCGCGTGTGCGACATTGTTGATCTCACCAGTCACCTGCTGGACTTAAAATTTTATTTAACAAAAACTACATGGTCATTTCCAAGGTGTCTCAGAATGGGTTTCCAGGAGTGGAATTCTGGGGTAAACAGCAACACTGCAAGCTGCAGTTTACAATAAAATCATCATCACGGAATCTTAAATACAAATGCCTAAAGACAGAAATGTGAGTGGACTTCAACTCTCATTGGTCACCATCCATTTTATTTCATTTTATAATAATAGTTTGTTACAAAAATCAAAATTACAAAAAAAAGCGTGTACAGCAGTGTACAGTGTACTGTACAGTATACAGTGTACAGTGTACCAGTGTATAGCAGCTGATTTATGGGATAAATCAGTCTAGTTCGGTCCACGGAATTTTGGGTTGTGATTTCTCAGCAATTCAGAATGCAACACAGAGTTAAAATCCTGCAGGTGAGTGTTTGACTGGAAAGATCGTTAACTTTGTCTCTTCTGTCTCTCAAACTCTTTGTCTGTCAAACTACAGCCTTTTTGTTGTTGTTGTTTCCAAATATCTCGAAAGTGCTCCAGCGTAAAGTTGATGGATTTCCGGTTTGCCAAACATTCAGAGAGTCAGCTACAAGGCAAACAGAAAACTGGAAGAAAACAACTACACGAAGTAAGTCAAAGAGTCAGTCAAGTGGATGTGTACAAGCTCGTTCTACTTGATATGAAGACACAAAAACCCCACCAGAAAAATGAACAAAGATGAAAAGAAGGAAAAGAAAAGAAGAAAAAAATTTTAGAAAAATAATTGACTAATAAATGCGTTGAAAAAATTGACCTCAGAAGTAATAGAACAAATTCAAACTGAAACAATGAGGTATCTGAAAAAAAAGAATCCATTCAACAATCTTTGAACTGGTCATGCTTACAGTCGGCTGAAATAGTATCTGTCCGCACACAAGAGCTTCCGGCAGCCTCCAACGGTACAACTTTTCCGGAAAGGAGTTTGGTAATACAGCCAATGCCTATTATTTATGGCTTCCTTCTTTGTTTATTCACCTTCTGGCTAAAATGTATTTGTAACCGCTTGAGGTCATTTGTGGACATGAACAGGGTGATGCAAATTCTGGGTCCCGGTGCGTTCAGACAAGACCATCTCTGCTGTCTCATTTCAGCTCTTACTCTGCAAACAGCATTGTAGGAGCCCAGGGCAGGCTCCCCAAATGTGCCACGTTCGCATGATTCTTTTAATCAAAGTTAGTTAAGAAACGGTTAGCGCAGGGTGCCTGGGTGGCTCAGTAGGTTAGTGTCTGCCTTCAGCTCAGGTCATGTTCCCAGGGGTCCTGGGTTCGAGCCCCCCATTGGACTCCCTGCTCAGCAGAGAACCTGCTTCTCTTCTTCTCCCCCTGCCCCTCCCCCTTCATGTGTTCTCTCTCTAATGAATAAATAAAATCTTAAAAAAAAAACAACTGGTGCAAGACACTTAGACCCTACTCTGTTCCCCTGAAAGCAGGAAACAAATCTCCCATATGAAAAATATCTTCCTTTTACTAAGAAGTAAAAAGCCTTCCTCGTCACCAGAGATAGTGACTTTAACGTCCAAAAACCTGAAGAAATAAACCTGGTCACTTTTTATTCTCCACTACCTCAGCAGCTTAGAATTCCACTTAGAATTCCTTAATTTCATTATTGGTCCTCTGTGTGCATGTAATAAAACTCTGTGGGTTTTCTTCTTTTTTTCTCCTGTTAATCTGTCCCTCCGCACCAGTGTTCCTTTTGTAGCCTACTTAGCACTGTTTTTCTCGCTTTTGTGCTTTTTGTGGGTGACTTTGCTGTTTAAAATGGCCCCCAAATGTGGTGTTGTCTAGTGCCTGCAAGCACGAGAGGCTGTTTGGTAAGCTTGGTTCAGGCGTGAGTTAGGCGGTGCTGCGGGCACGAGTTCCACGTTAGTGACTCAACAACATATATTAAGGAAAAGATTTTAAAGCCTAAACACATGAAAAACAAGGCATTGGTCAGTTAACGAAATGTGTGGAGCCGAGGCCTGTAGGACCCTGACCTGGTAATTCTTGCAGGAGCCGTGGCTCAGTATCTGCTAACTTGGTCTTTCTCCATGAATGTATGGAATATAACCACCGGAATCTAGAATATAGATCCGACTGACTCTCCTGGCAGCACTCTCACAAGGCCGTGCTCTTGACCCCCACACCTCCCCTCACCGCTGTATCTAGAAAACATAATTAGAAGGGTGGCCAGGAGTTTGTAGCAGTGTCCACGCAATAAAAATTAAAAATACTCAGTGGCGGTGGGAAGGTGTCTTGGATGCAGCCGTCCCTGCCAGAATGAGCAGTAGGGGAGGAGACAAAAGCAAACTTGAGCGGTCTCTAGAAGCTGGAAAAGGCAGGGGCAGCAGATGGAGTCTTCCTTGGAATCTCCAGAAAGAACCAATCCTGCCAACAAATGAGACTGATTGAGGACTTCTGACCTCAAACTCTAGGAGAGTAACTTTGTGTGGTTGTCAAGCACTAATTTTGCGATAGCTTGTTATGGCAGCAAGAGGAAGAAGGATAGGCCCATCTTACATGCACATGGTGGGAAACAAAGACCGAGCAGTCCCGCCATAGAGCATACACGCTGAATGGTTGGAACACTCTTGCCTCAACAGTTTTGCTATTTGTTGTACACCATAAATCTTTGTTTTATTTATCTTTTCAGTGTTCCAAGATTGTTTATGCACCACACCCAGTGCTCCATGCAATCCGTGCCCTCCTGAATACCCACCACCAGGCTCACCCAACCCCCCACTCCTCTCCCCTCCAAAACCCTCAGTTAGTTCCTCAGAGTCCACAGTCTCTCATGGTTCATCTCCTCCTCCCATTTCCCCCAATTCCCTTCTCCTCTCCATCTCCCAACGTCCTCTGTGTTATTCCTTATGCTCCACGAATAAGCAAAACCATATGATAATTGACTCTCTCTGCTTGACTTATTTCACTCAGCATAATCTCCTCCAGTCCCGTCCATGTTGCTACAAAAGTTGGGGATTCATCCTTTCTGATGGAGGCATCATACTCCACAGTGTATATGGACCACATCTTCCTTATCCATTCATCTGTTGAAGGGCATCTTAGTTCTTTCCGCAGTTTGGCAACTGTGGCCATTGCTGCTATGAACATTGGGGTACAGATGGCCCTTCTTTTCACTACATCTGCACCTTTGGGGTAAATACCCAGTAGTGCAATTACAAGGTCATAGAGTAGCTCTATTTTTAATTTTTTGAGGGATCTCCACACTGTTTTCCAAAGTGTACACCATAAATCTACAATTATTTATTTACTTTATTATTAATAAGTCTCATCAGAAGTAATAAACTCCAAAAATCTCTCTTTCTTTCCTCTCTTTTTAAGTAGGTTCCATGCCGAGCATGGAGCCCAATATGGTGCTTGAACTCATGACCCTGAGATCAAGACCTAAACTGAAATCAAGAGTTGGACAATTCACTGACTGTGCCACCTAGGTGCCCCAGGAAGCTCATTTTTAATAAAAAAAAATTATGTACTACTTTTCATTTATCAAGGAAGTTATGGATAAACATGCCACTTGATAAAAATATTTGTCCACATTTACATCCCTCTTTAGGATATCACTGACCATGTGAAAACCAGAAGGCACAAGTCTACTGAAGAAGCTCGGGCACCTATTTCAGAAGTTAACGGTTACTCCAAGAGACAGTGCTCAAGGATGACAACTTGAAATACGTTGCTGCAGGAAGGATCCTGATGTCTCACTTTGTGAAGCACGGCTTTTTTATTTACCTTCCATGAGCATCCTACGAAGCGGACTTCATTTGTTTTGGCTTGCAGGTTTTCTTGTGTGCAGAGCAGAAGAGAAGCCGTAACACCGTGCAGTTGTCCAGACCCATGGTGTGTGCAACACCAGGAGGGAACCCTCATGTAAACCATGGACTCTGGGTGACAATGATGTGCCAATATAGGGTCATCACTGGCACAGACATACCATCTGGTGTGGCAGAGTGATACTGGGGGAAGCTGTGCATGGGTAGACACATGTAGGGGGTAAATGGAGAATCTCTGTACTTTCCTCTCAATGTTGCTGTGAACCTAAAACCACTCAAACAAAAATAAAGTCTTTAAAAAGAAGTGAAGCCACAAGCTTGGGTTCATTCACCAGAGTTACATGGTGCCATCTTTGTATCAGTCACCGTGTCCCAAACAGGAATCCATGATCTCCAATAACGAGTGGAGGCTATTTTTGTTGGGGTGTTAGAGGTGAAATAGTATCATGAATCTTACTGTAAATGCTATTAAAAACTTCAACACTGAGGGGCGCCTGATTGGTTCAGTTGGTTGAGCTTACGACTCCTGGTTTTGGCTCAGGTCATCACTTCAGGGTGTTGGGATCAAGCCCTGTGTAAAGCTCCTTGCTCAGCACACAGTCTGCTTGAAAGTCTCTCCTCTCCCCCTTTCCCTCCCCCAACTCTCTCTCAAATAAACACATAAAATCTTTTTTTAAAAAAAGAGTTCAACATTGTGAATAAAGTTTTTTGATCTTGTAGCAATATAGATACTTATTTTCATTGAACACAGTGTGGTGGTTAAAAACGATGATTTCACTAGATTGTTCTCAACCTGTGGAGCAAGAGTGTACTTGGAACTGGTAGTGGTCTAAACACAATTCAAGCAAGCCGTGATAGCCTCCCAATTGATCTAGAAGACGTCAAAATATACAAACGTTACATATTTACTTCCTCAAACACTTCTGTGATGAAGTCCATGTTGAAAATAATTTCAGCTGGTGGGGCAAACACTTCCTCCAGCTTCTGAGGAATGACTTCGTAAATCATCCTAAGTGCCCTACAGTAGAACTGAAGTGTTGTAAGTGCACCTCCCACGCTGTAACCGCATTCTGTTCTCTATGTGGTGTACTATGACAAGTAACAGCTGTCAAGGAGGTCCAGGTCCTTCTTTCTAGATCCTTTGAATGTTCCTTCATATTGAAAAACAGGACTTCACAGGTGTGAGTAAGTAGAGGATCTCTGGATGGTCAGCTTGTCTTGGATTATCCAGGTGCACCTTAAAGGCAGACACTTGTACCTCGATTCTTAGAGACATGAACATTGGTCGCAGGCAGAAGAGGAAGCCATGTGAGCATGGGTTCAGAGAATGGGGTGATGCGGCCAGAGGCCAAGGATTGTTGGCAACCACCAGAGACTGAGATGCAAGAAGAGATTCTCTCTGGGAGCCCCAGGAGGGGTGCGGCCATAGAGACGCTGACTTTGGTCAATAAGATAGACTTCAGACTTGGGGCAACCAGAACTAAATGCACAGTGATTCATCGCCATAGCCACGGGAAACTAATACAGTTGGAGGTTTTTGATCAAGATACTTAATGAATGGAGCACCAGTAACTTTTTATTACAGCTCCTTAATTTGAATCGCAATGATTGAAAACAAAGCTCACAAACGTAAGACATTGAAATTTGCTCCAACAAAAACAAGAGAACTAAACAAATTCCATGAGAGCTCCAACCGTGCATGACTTCGGTGGGAGTGTCTCAACTTTTGAGAAAACTCTTTGTATGAAATTCCCACTTATGTGCAAACTGATATTTCATTTTGGAATAGGATTAATGGAGACATCCTATAATTTCACAGCATAACTTGGCAAAAAAATCATAAATAAGAATTTGTCTTTCTCGGTGTAAAAGCTTAGATGCTAAGTGTAATAAGTCAGACTGAGAAAGACAAAGACCATAGGATTTCACTCATTGTGGAGTCCAAAAATCAAAACAAAGGAATAAACAAACAAACAAAAAAAGGCAGAATCAGACTACAAACACCAAGAACAAACTGGTCATTGCCAGTGGGGAAGGGAGTGGGGGATGGGCAAAATGGGTGAAAGGGAGTGGGAAGTACAGGTTTCCAGTTATGGAAGGAGTAAGTCACGGGAACAGAGGCACAGCACAGGGAATATTATTGATGGTATTGTAATGGTGTTGGTGACAGAGGGCAGCATAACGTAGAGAGATATTGAATCACTATTATACACCTGAAACTAGTGTAACATTCTGTATCAGCTACACTCAAATTTAAAAAATTGAAAAAAAAAAACCCTTATTATAGTTAGTCTAAATAGAAGGGAAAAGATAATACTGAGTTGATATTTATACATTCCAAGATAAAAAAAATAGTATTATAAGTATCCTCCATTTAATAGAATCTGCTCTGAGCTTATCAGGTGTATCAGTAGCTCTATACAGAGAGACTAATTGCTCAATTAAAAATTATAGTCTACAAAGAAGAGCAAATTGAAAATGTCAGAATTTCAGTTACTGTTAATCCAATTTGTAAAGATCACAGGCAATTTTATATAAAAATTGAAAATAATAAGACCCTATTGGAAAAGAATACATTCTTTAAAAAAAATAAGTGACACTTTATTAGAAGGATAATAAGGAATTGACCAAGTTAAAAGAATAGGTACCAAGGGTTATTCCTTCTGCAATGTTTAAAGTTCAATCAGTAGAACCTTTAAAAATTTTGCTTTTTAATGTATGCACACATAAGTATGTGTTTTTTGTTTTTTTTATAATCATTTTTTTATTTATTTTCAGCATAACAGTATTGTTTTTGTACCACACCCAGTGCTCCAAGCAATCCGTGCCCTCTCTAATACCCACCACCTGGTTCCCCCAACCTCCCACCCCCCCACCTCTTCAAACCCTTCAGATTGTTTTTCAGAGTCCATAGTCTCTCATGGTTCATCTCCCCTTCCAATTTCCCCCAACTCCCTTCTAACTCCCCATGTCCTCCATGCTATTTGTTATGTTCCACAAATAAGTGAAACCATATGATAATTGACTCTCTCTGCTTGACTTATTTCACTCAGCATAATCTCTTCCAGTCCCGTCCATGTTGCTACAAAAGTTGGGTATTCATCCTTTCTGATGGAGGCATCATACTCCATAGAGTATATGGACCACATCTTCCTTATCCATTCGTCCGTTGAAGGGCATCTTGGTTCTTTCCACAGTTTGGTGACAGTGGCCATTGCTGCTGTAAACATTGGGGTACAGATGGCCCTTCTTTTCACTACATCTGCACCTTTGGGGTAAATACCCAGTAGTGCAATTGCAGGGCCATAGGGAAGTTCTATTTTTAATTTCTTGAGGAATCTCCACACTGTTCTCCAAAGAGGCTGCACCTACTTACATTCCCTTCAACAGTGTAAGAGGGTTCCCCTTTCTCCACATCCCCTCCAACACATGTTGTTTCCTGTCTTGCTAATTTTGGCCATTCTAACTGGTGTAAGGTGATATCTCAAAGTGGTTTTAATTTGAATCTCCCTGATGGCTAGTGATGATGAACATTTTTTCATGTGTCTGATAGCCATTTGTATGTCTTCATTGGAGAAGTGTCTGTTCATATCTTCTGCCCATTTTTTGATATGATTGTCTGTTTTGTGTGTGTTGAGTTTGAGGAGTTCTTTATAGATCCTGGATATCAATCTTTTGTCTGTACTGTCATTTGCAAATATCTTCTCCCATTCCGTGGGTTGCCTCTTTGTTTTCTTGACTGTTTCTTTTGCTGTGCAGAAGCTTTTGATTTTGATGAAGTCCCAAAAGCTTATTTTGGCTTTTGTTTCCTTTGCTTTTGGAGACATATCTTGAAAGAAGTTGCTGTGGCTGATATCGAAGAGATAACTGCCTATGTTCTCCTCTAGGAGTCTAATGGATTCCTGTCTCACGTTGAGGTCTTTTATCCATTTTGAATTTATCTTTGTGTACGGTGTAAGAGAATGGTCGAGTTTCATTCTTCTACATATAGCTGCCCAGTTTTCCCAGCACCATTTATTGAGGAGACTGTCTTTTTTCCACTGTATATTTTTCCTGTTTTGTCGAAGATTAACTGACCATAGAGTTGTGGGTCCATATCTGGGCTCTCTACTCTGTTCCACTGGTCTATGTGTCTGTTTTTATGCCAGTACCATGCTGTCTTGGTGATCACAGCTTTGTAGTAAAGCTTGAAATAAGGTAACGTGATGCCCCCATTTTATTTTTGCTTTTCAACATTTCCTTAGTGATTCGGGGTCTCTTCTGGTTCCATACAAATTTTTTGATTATTTGCTTCAGCTCTTTGAAGAGTACCGGTGGAATTTTGATTGGAATGGCATTAAAAGTATAGATTGCTCTAGGCAGTATAGACATTTTAACTGTTTATTCTTCTGATCCAAGAGCATGGAATGGTCTTCCATTTTTTTCTGTCTTCTTCAATTTCTTTCATGAGTGTTCTGTAGTTCCTCGAGTACAGATCCTTTACCTCTTTGGTTAGGTTTATTCCCAGGTATCTTATGGTTCTTGGTGCTATAGTAAATGGAAACGATTCTCTAATTTCCCTTTCTGTATTTTCATTGTTAGTGTATAAGAAAGCCACTGATTTCTGTACATTGACTTTGTATCCTGCCACGTTACTGAATTGCTGTATGAGTTCTAGTAGTTTGGGGGTGGAGTCTTTTGGGTTTTCCATATAAAGAATCACGTCATCTGCGAAGAGAGAGAGTTTGACTTCTTCATTGCCAATTTGGATACCTTTTATTTCTCTTTGTTGTCTGATTGCTGTTGCTAGGACTTCTAATACTATGTTGAACAAGAGGGGTGAGAGTGGGCATCCTTGTCATGTTCCTGATCTCAATGGGAAGGCTGAAAGCTTTTTCCCATTGAGGATGATATTTGCTGTGGGTTTTTCATAGATAGATTTGATGAAGTTCAGGAATGTTCCCTCTATCCCTATACTTTGAAGCGTTTTAATCAGGAACGGATGCTGGATTTTGTGAAATGCTTTTTCTGCATCAATTGAGAGGACCATGTGGTTCTTCTCTCTTTTCTTATTAATTTGTTCTATCACATTGATTGATTTGCGAATGTTGAACCATCCTTGTAGCCCAGGAATGAATCCCACCTGGTCATGGTGGATAATCTTTTTAATGTGCTGTTGGATCATGTTTGCTAGGATCTTGTCGAGAATCTTAGCATTCATATTCATCAGTGATATTGGTCTGAAATTCTCCTTTTTGGTAGGGTCTTTGCCTGGTTTGGGGATCAGGGTAATGCTGGCTTCATAGAAAGAGTCTGGAAATTTTCCTTCTGCTTCAATTTTTTGAAACAGCTTCAGGAGAATAGGTGTTATTTCTTCTTTGAAAGTTTGGTAGAATTCCCCAGGGAATCCATCAGGTCCTGGGCTCTTGTTTTTTGGGAGGTTTTTGATCACTGCTTCAATCTCGTTACTAGATATCAGTCTATTTAGATTGTCGATTTCTTCCTGGTTCGATTTTGAGTTTATAGTATGTGTTTTTATTACTTTGGAGAGAATTCTATTTTTGAAATTAGCCTTTGAGTAGCACCTACTGATAGGTCCACCAGTATGACAAAAACAATTGTTTGGTGCATACACATTTCAAACATTGTTATTTTATTGCTTCCTTAGTTCTACAGAGTGTTCCTGCTTAGATGAGAAATTACACAGCTGAACACTCTCGAAGGAACGAATGGCCAAGTCTGATTTCACCTCAGTCTCATCCTTCTAAAAATCTGCTCAGCATTTGGCAATGTTGCCGTTGTCCTTGGGGAATGAAATGGAGACACCAACTGGGGTGGGCATTGTGTCGGGTGCTTCATATATATGCACAAGTTTATACATATGTACCAAGACTTCCATTTTAAGGATAAGGAAATGGGTTTATAGGCATCAAGTTGTGGCCAGAAAGCTAATTGGGAGGCAGCAGAGATGGAACAGGACCCCACTGGAACTACGTGCTTTCTCTCCAAGTGTCTAGAGCACAAGCCACTCCAATTGCCCTCCACGGCCAAGTCTCTCTCCTTCGGTGCTTACCTCTCATTTGCCTTCTGCGTCTCGCTGGGCCATTCTCCAGCTTCGCATCTCACCTTCGCTTAAACATCCGATGTGCGGGCTAGTCCCAAGTTACTGATGCAAACATGCCACTCTCATCATGAACGGTGCACTCCTCCCTCACCAGACAGAAGCAAAATGAACAGTCTTGACCACAAATTCTAAAAGAGAAGGCTCCTCTGTTAGAGTGTCATGTTTGGTAGAGGAAACCACTATTCTCTCCTCCCCTTCAGTCCCGGGGATGGAAGACCTCTCGTTCCAGAGACTTACAAGTGGATATGCTTGATGCTAAGACAGCAGATGGGATGGAATGAGCTCTTCTGGTGCTGACCTTAGCATCCTGGTCTGTCGCTGGGTGCCCGTAGTCAGTCTCCGGGGAGAACCCTGAAGTGCAGGGTAGCGTCAGTGGGTGTCTCCAGGACCACCAGAAGATGCCAGCGTGGTGGCCTCAGCTGTCTGGCTTGACAGTGTTGCATGATCTCAGCGTTCTGCCTGCTGACGTCACACAAGGCCAACAATAATCAGCAGCTTCTTTCTCCCCACACAAATTGCAGGTAGAAGCTACTCTAGATCACTTACCGAAGCCAGTTGCTGAATGCAAATTTAGTAACTTTGCTCTAAGAAATCCCTTCCTAATAACTCTCCATGCAGTTAAGAGTTTCTGTTCCAAACTTCTAAAAAATTATCCAAGTATCATTGACTTGCAATATCCCATTCATTTCAGGTATACAGCATGATTAGGTATTTTTATACATTATAAAATGCTCCACACAAGTCTAGTTACCGGCTGTCTCCATGCAAAGTTATTAAAATAGTGCTTTATTGCTGTATTAAAATATTCCCTATGTTGTATCCTGCATTCCCATGACTTACTTACAACTGAGAGTTTGTACCTCTTAATCCCCCCGAACAAATTCATTCTTGATGACCAGTTTTAAGCTTACCTGTCTTTTAAAAATTATACTAAATTTGTGTATCTCCCAGATTTCTTGTTGCCATAGTTATAAATCAAAGGACAGTTGAGGAGGAAATGAAAGAGGCGTAACACAACTATAGTCAAGGACACGGTCGTTAAACGTGTGGGTATGAAATAGTCTTGTAAGTTTTTGTGAATACCTTTTTTCTGTCAACCAAATTAAACAGTTATATGAGCCAATTTCACTTACTATGAATTTACTTACTATGAATTTCTCTGACGCTTGTGTGTGTCAAGCTGGTGGTAGTTCCAGACTGATCAGTTTATAAATCCCATGGCTTTCCTCCCCTGAAACTAGTTTGCTCAAGAAAACCCCTGTCATTCTACATGTTTGTTCATATTCATGACACCTTCACAATCCATGGATTGTTTCTGGGTCCATTTCAAACATATTTAGCTGACATTTTAACCAAAAATGTCTCTAGATATTGTGAAGCATAGAGCGCCATGTGCAAAGCATGCAAAGCCACGGGTACAAAATGGCCCCAGTGTAAAAACACTTGAGGTTGGAGAGCCTGGGCGGCTCAGTCCATTAAGCATCTGCCTTCACCTCAGGTCATGACCTCAGGGTCCTGGGATCGAGCCCAGGGTCAGGCTCTCTGCTCAGCTGGGAGTTTGCTTCTCCCTTTCATTCGCCTTCTGTGCTTTCCCTCTCTCTCTCTCAAATAAACAAATAAAATCTTTAAAAAAAACAAAAACAAAACAAAACAAAATACAACACTGAGGTTGACTTTTAGTACAAACCTTCCCCAGGGAATCCTAAAACCCTTTTAAGGGATTATATCATAGAGCAGATTTTCCTTCAGAAACATCGCAGAGACCACCATCAGCTCACAGGATTCACTGGTGGCTCCTATCACGCTAGGACAGAGTGGAGAGCTGCGCAAAGACTGTTTGAGGCCAGGAACTCAATCTGCTGCTATCTCTGTTACGTAACTGCTGACGTCTCGAGCTGAGCCCTCACACGATGGCCTATTTAGACAGAGGACAGAGGACGCCTGCCTGGACAGACCATCCACGTCACCGAGTCCCACAACAACACGACAGTTGCCAGTTTGGATGTTGATTACCAGGCACTGCTAAGCCATTTAATTGATTTTATGATTTTTTCCAAAAAAAACCAAAAACTTTTGAAACAAAATAGATGGAGAATGCACGCTTTGTTTTAAAGCAAACTGTGCCAACATCACATCATCACCACCGTGAAGAACACTGGCAAAAAGTTACTGGTGGGGTGGGAAGCAGATCCTATAGGTTCCACATTCCACAAAAAAGCTGGGAAATCCTTTTTGTGGAAAAAAAAAAAAAGAGTGCTCACTCAGGCTTCAGAGATTGAAGAACATAATTTCATCTTTCATTACAAGGGTTCTAAAGCTCTCAATTACAGTCTTAGATGCTACGTACGCTGCCTTCTAAACACCACAGGGAATGGGTGTGGATCGCCAATTTTCCAAGAAAAAGTGAATCCCTGCTGAAAAATCCTGGCACATGCACAGAGATGATGGACAAGACTGCCTTTCACGACACGCTCTCTTCCCAAGTTCGGGCCCACACCCTGGTCCTAACGCACGTCCTCGGATTCCTGACCCACAGTCTGCCGCCCTCCACTCGTAACTGATCTAAGGTCAGGAGGAGGGTGTGTGTGTGTGTCATCGGCACATGGAGCATGTCTGCCCAATTTTTACACCTGCCCTACTTCCTAACAGAGACGTACGCACACGCACACACACGCACACACACTCACCCCCGTGCTGCAGGGCAAATGCTCGGTTACCGTATGTCCGGAAACCACGGGAAAAGAAAAATGTCTAAGTATATAAGGAACGAGGTAAGAAGTACCTTTTCATTAAAGGGGAATTGAAAACAGCACCAGCCAACAAAATTAAAACTCTTTAAAAATTGGTATGGCTCTTTTATAAAAGATATGAATAAACACACATACACAGAAATGAGATTTGACTATAAAACAATTAACATAAAAGAAAAATTAGTCTGTTTTTACTTTATACAATTTAATCACTTCATTTTACACTTTTCAAATTCACTTTTGGACCCAGCACATCCTGGGCTTTTATGTATCGACCAAGTTGTTCTGCTACAGACATTCAAGTTCAGGAGCCATTTCCTTGCACAGTCATCCATTTCTGTTTAAGAACAACAAGGAGTCTTTTTCATTTCTTTTATTGAACATAATTATTTTTATTATAAATTTATTAAATCACTTCGGACCCAGCATGTCCTTAGGTTTCACCCACTCATCAAACTGCTCTGCGGTGAGAAAGCCGAGTTCAACAGCAGCCGCCTTCAAGGTGGATCCGTTTTTGTGCGCCGTCTTCGCGATCTTTGCCGCCTTGTCATATCCTGAAGAAAAAAATAAAAAAGGCAACGTAGGAGTTCGTAGTAAAATCTGGTTTTCTAAAGCAAAAGGTAATCATTTACTCAACTGAGGCTACTGATCTCTTAAGTAACATTTTTAATCTTAAAAATATTTAACAGGGGCACCTGGATGACTCAGTCGGTTAAGCCTCCAAATCTTGATTTCAGCTCAGGTCATGATCTCAGTCATGAGATTGAGCCCCTTGATGGCTCTACATTCAGCATGGAGTCTGCTTAAGATTCTCTCTCTCTCGGGGTGCCTGGGTGGCTCAGTGGGTTAAAGCTTATGCCTTTGGCTCAGGTCATGGTCTCAGGGTCCTGGGATCGAGCTCCGCATCGGGCTCTCTGCTCAGCGGGGAGCCTGCTTCCTCCTCTCAATCTCTCTCTCTGCCTGCCTCTGCCTACTTGTGATCTCTGTCAAATAAATAAACAAAATCTTAAAAAAAAAAAAATTCTCTCTCTCCCCCTCTGCCTCTGCCCCAGTTTGTGCTAAATAAATAAGTAAAATCTTAAAAAAAAAAATTAACAGTGATTATCCTCGGAGCTGTGACTTCTGATGCAGCCTAAACCCTTTACTTTTCATAAGTGAGACAGACTTAAACGTACCTCACTTTCTATAACAGATTTGTTTCTAAGGGCAGTTGGCCACTTTAATCGTCTTTGGGTTCCCGTGTGTAGCTGTCTGGCTAAATGCTAACGTACAATAATTTTTAAAGGTTCAAAAACATATTAGCCAATCTCAACACTACACTGAGAACAACTCCTATCTTCACAGGGGGAAGAACAAAAACACAATATAGCACCAAGACATGAAAACACACTTCCGTATAGTAGACATATGTGTTTTTCCCAGAAACATGTTTAACTGGAAGCAATGATTCTACAAAAGAACCAGCTAAGTGTCGCAGTGCCACCAGCAGACAGCATCCCTGTGTGGGAGCTGTGGGGACTGGCTCTGAGGGGGAAGGGGCAGGGCTGGGAGGGACACACCTGCCAGCTGCTTCCAACACACTTGTCAGTACTTTGACCTCTTCCCAAACATCCCAAGGATACAGGGCGCAAGTTTTAGCAGAGATCTATTCTCATACCACACGCCACCACCAAACACATCTGTTTGCCTCAGATACTGCCTCTGCAATCAACAAAGGCAGGGACAGCTTTGCAAGTTGTCTTAACACAACTGAAAAAAAGGTCAGAAGGCAAGAGCAAGAAAGAACATAACAGAGTGCCTAGCTGGCTCCATCAGGTCGGCGTCGGCCTTTGGCTCAGGTCAGGATCCCGCTTCTCCACTTCCCTCTGCCCCGCCCCTCTGCTTGATCTCTCTCTCAAATAAATAAAATCTTAAAGAAAAAAAAAAAAGGAACAAAAATGAAACCAACAAAGGAGGAAAAAAACCCCAAATACCCCCAGATCAGAGGACTATTGTCAAAGGGACAAAAGCCTTGAGGCAACACGATCGTCAAGCGGGCAAGATGTGGCGCGTTATTGGCATGTACCTGTTAGCCACCCACGAACAAATGATGGGCGATTCCAGTATTCACCTGAACTGGTGAGGCTAAGCTTGTTGAAAAGGGCGTTTACTGATCAGAGTAACTTTGAGAAAGAATTTTCATCAGATGGTGAGGGTCACCATTAGGTATTGTGTAGCCTTATACCGAGGACGTTAGAGTCTAAGTCTTAACGCTAACCGTTCAGCTCTACTCTTCGGGTCCCACAAATCCCCATCCCCAGCCAGCCTGCTCCACGAGTGTGCAGAGAACCCGGGACAAGCAGCTACAAGGCTCAGGCTGTAGCAGCAAGGTGCGGTTTGCCCATTTATCCTCGTATGGCCTTTGGCTCACAGAGATCTGATTCCAAAGAAGACGAATCAATTACTTGGCCTTAGGAGCACTTGTAACTTAAGTGTTCTGAAGTACAGATGTGAGAGAACATTTCTCACATAAGCCTTTGGGTTCCCCTGTATAGCTCTCTGATTGAATGTGAAAGTACAATAATTTTTAAAGGATCAAAATATTATTACCAATCTCAATTCTACACCCCAGAACAGGCTATATTGCATGTCACAGCTACACACATATATGATATATACAGATATACATCCTATAAATATTTGAAACGGTCAAATGAGCTCTAAGTTTATAAAACAGAAATTACAGCTTGATGTGAAGCCAATAGTAGAAAATCTGCCTTGAAAGTTCGGCATTATAGAAGAGTATTTTAAACAGCAACCATATCGTGCCAATGACTGTATCATAACTTAGTATAAAATAGAAAATCGAAGAATATGTTAACAACCTCAGCTCATCAGTAAGAAGGTGGGAAAAGGCTTTCCAGGCACCATAACAATGCAGTGAGCGTCTCCAAACCTACGAGCTGAAACTGTGTGTTTGGTAAGGATCACTCTGGTCAGTCCCCAGTCTAAGCAGGGATGTTTGAATTTACACAATAAAATATTTATAGTTCTGGAAAAGGCTTGCAATGTAAGACTCATGGTTTTAAATATAGTATTTACATTTTCCTCCTTTCCCTACAAGCAATGAGTACTACTCTTTTTCTTCTTTTCTTATTGGTAACTCCCCATTTCTGAACTGAATCAAAGAACAAAACCGAAGTGTAGTAGAGCAGCTAGAGAAGGCAGAAAAATGAGTTCATCCCACACTGCTCACCGGCCAGTGCCACCTAGTGACGCTACCCGGTGAGGAGAGCTTTCCCAGGTAGAATGCACAGAACATTCAGCCTCTCAATACCACAGAGATTTGTGTAAGTTTGAACTGCTGAGTTTACCACATTTCAAATGAAACAAAGCTTCACTGACAGCATATTAATATATAACAGTGTCTTTCAACCCAGTTGCAAATATTTTGCGAGATTTTACTAAACAATGCCCGAAAGGAATTTGCTGTCCACCTTGATCCAACAATCTCTTAAAAATATTTTAGCTTTTTAATTTTGTAGTCGAAAATGGCGTAATTCCTTAAACCTTACCTATATGAGGATTAAGAGCTGTCACCAACATCAGAGATTCATTCATCAGCTTGTTGATCCTCTCTGTGTTGGCCTGGATTCCCACGATGCAGTTTTCAGTGAAAGAAACAGCTGCATCCCCCAGCAGCCGGGCTGAGTGTAACACGTTTTTGATCTGGGACAGGAGGGGTGAAGGGGAGAGGGAGAGACAGAAAGAGGGGTTTACTGAGCCTAACTTTTGTGCCCAGTAATATATATTATACACTGGTTCCTAAATGAGTATGTAATTTGATAAATATGGAGCACTCCTGTGGTGTGTAAAGCACCATCCCCCAGAAACAAATGTGAAAGAAATTATGAACCTTTGAGGACACGGAAATCTCAAAGACATAAAAGCCATAAACACAAAGAACTGGAACCCAAAAGACCTGTAATGTGAAAGAACACTGAGTAGTATAACATGTTAGCACCAGGAGAAAATTCAGTTGCAGCAATCAGTGAAGTCCTGTTTGATGGAAGGGACTTAGATAACCAGAGATGGAAAAAGAATCTTCTGGAAGAGAAGTAAAGATGCAGAGGTTAAAAAGTTCAGCCTATTTGAGGCATTCAGTGCAGAGAGGGCTTCCCAGGTCTTAATGGCCATCATGTCATTAATGCTTAACAAAACAAATATTCCCCAGACCCTTTAAAATAAACTTTCACACAGTATTTAAAATGAACATGAAATCAGTTAGTTTGGTTTAGAGTTTTTTTCCCCTTTTTTGTAACATTTCCAATACATATAAAGATATATCTGCATCCTACTCTCTTTTGGGTCTAAAAACTCAGGGTCTGAAAAGTACGGTCCCAAAAACGGACTCCAGTAGAAGGCTCAGAACTTCAAGGTTTGATTTGGCACTAATGATTTTAATGTAAGGCAAATGTTGGGGCGCCTGGGTAGCTTAGTCGGTTAAGCGTCTGCCTTTGGATCAGGTCATGATCCCAGAGTCCTGGGATCGAGCCCCACATGGGGCTCCCTGCTCAGCAGAGAGTCTGCTTCTCCTTCTTCCTCTACTTGATCCCCTACTCATGCTCGCTCTCTCACTACCTCAAAGAAATAAAATCTTAAAAAAATGTGTAAGGCAAATGTTGATTACCTTGATGGATTTTCTATAAAAGACAAAAAATCGATTTTTTTTTTTAAAACAAAAGATTAGCAAGACATTTGTTGCACACCTATATTGCCAGACAGCCGTATTTCCGGTTTGGAATCTGACATGCAAGCAAAGGCTTAGATGTCTGAGTTCTGCTTTGGCTTGGCTTGTATTTTTCATGAGATTGTGCATTTCACGAGGGCAAAAAAATATGTCTCGCTGGATGCGGAGAAAGGGGAACCCTCCTACACTGTTGGTGGGAATGCAAGCTGGTGCAACCACTCTGGAAAACAGCATGGAGGTTCCTCAAAATGTTGAAAATAGAACTACCCTATGACCCAGCAATTGCACTACTGGGTATTTACCCTAAAGATACAAACATAGTGATCCAAAGGGGCACGTGCACCCGAATGTTTATAGCAGCAATGTCTACAATAGCCAAACTATGGAAAGAACCTAGATGTCCATCCACAGACGAATGGATAAAGAAGATGTGGTATATATACACAATGGAATACTATGCAGCCATCAAAAGAAATGAAATCTTGCCATTTGCGACGACGTGGATGGAACTAGAGGGTATCATGCTTAGTGAAATAAGTCAATCGGAGAAAGACAAATATCATATGATCTCCCCGATATGAGGGAGAGGAGATGCAACATGGGGGGGTTAAAGAGGTAGGAGAAGAGTAAATGAAACAAGATGGGATTGGGAGGGAGACAAACCATAAGTGACTCTTAATCTCACAAAACAAACTGAGGGTTGATGGGGGGAGGGGGGTTGGGGGGGGTGGGGTTATGGACATTGGGGAGGGTATGTGCTATGGTGAGTGCTGTGAAATGTGTAAACCTGGCGATTCACAGACCTGTACCCCTGGGGATAAAAATATATGTTTAAAAAAAATAATAAAATAAAATTTATTAACAAAAAAAATATATGTCTCGCTTATTGTTCTATCACTAGTACCCAATATGGTGCCTGATAGAGATTTGACAAATGCACTGAATAAGAATATTAAGTGTTAAGAATATTAAGAATATTAAGGAGAGGGAGAGACAGAAATAACATATTAAGAATATTAAGAATATCTGTCATTTGCCTGTCTTTCTCAAATTAAAACCAGACTTTATACCAGATGCAAACTGGTAATAAGCTTCCAGTGTACTTTATATATAACACTTTACACAAATAAAGCACTCCAAAGGATGGCGGGTCCATCACCTGAAGCTGAGGAAAGCGGACGAAAGATAAAGATGATGCTCCCCGCTGCATCTTCATGAAGAGGAAGGTAAAGAACAGATTTTAGACGCACAAATGTTTTCCAGGTATGTGGAAAAGGGAAAACCGATGAAGGAAAGCCAGAGAGGGACAGTGAAGAGCACAGGAGGAGGGTGCTGAGGAAGCCAAGGAGAAGTGTTTCAAGGCCAAGGTCAGATGTCACCAAGTCTACGGGCCTGCGGAAATTCCAAATGACCAGGAGAATAATCCGAGGACCAGTCGGGGGCAGGAACTGGGAGCAGTGAATTTGCCGTAAAGCGAATGAGGGTTATCCTTCTAAGATGACGGAGTTTGAGGGAAGCAGCAGCAATGTGAGCAGGAGACAGGGTTGAGGGATGGCTCAAGGAGACCCGACTTATTTCTAGCCACTGGCATCTCCCCCACTGGGTGAGGGACAAGGAAGAAACCCGAGGGACAAGGAAGAAACCCACACCCTCTTTCCAGACTTTTTCTTCTTATTAAATAAAGCAAACCATCAAATCACTTGAGCTAAAAGTCACCTAATTAAATATCCAGGCTGAATCTTCTAATATTAACAAATGCTTGACTTCCAATCGCTACTTACATCATCCCAGTACCTAACGTGAAATCCTAGAAAACTTTATGAAAGAAAACACAAGACAATTAGCCTTCAGTCAAAAAACATTAAAAGCTGAACCTCGAACTTACCATCATTGGCTTGAAAACATTCAACTCAAAATGTCCGTTGCTGCCTCCAACTGTGACGGCGACGTGATTCCCCATGACCTGGGCGGCAACCATCGTCAGCGCCTCACACTGGGTAGGGTTCACCTTGCCTTCAAAAGAGCCACCAAGGAAAGATTCCACGTCAAACGTGCTCATGGTGTCGAGTGCCAGTTAAGATTACGTATCATGTCAACTGATCAAGAAAAGGAGGAAATCTAACTTCGTTAAATAAAGCAAGTCCCCCGTCATCAGGGCTGATACAATGAAACCAAGCAAGAGAGAGGGATGGGTGGCCCCAAACCGTGACCCATTGGCTCAGGGGCTCCTGAGTAATGAGTACCCACACCCACACAGGAAATGCGGCCCTCCCCATTTCCATGGCTTTCGTTCACTGTAGAACACCGGAGCCAGGCACTGAACACGCCACGGGGAGTGACGCAGCCCCTGGCCTGCAGAACCTGGAGGCCGGGGGAGAGAGCCGGCAATTACAGCACATGAGGGCTAACCACAGAGAAGCGGGCTGCAACGGGAACACTCATAAAATAAGCACCGGGCTGACATTCGGGAGACTTCTCAGAGGAAGCAGACATGAAGCAGAAATTCTCCTACTCGTCCTAAGTCTCCAGAGCCCCATCACCCTGGGAGCACCCCTCTGACGAGCTCAAGTCTAAACCAGACACTGCAGATGCCTCCGACCAGTACCAGGCGACACACCGGAAAGGTTACTTCCTTCTCTGTGAATCTGGGCTTCTCTTTTCTAGGCAATCACTTTGAATTTGCCGTCAACTAAACACATTATTTTTCAACGTAAACTATTCTAAAACCTCATCTCTTCTCGTTCTATACACGTGCATCGATTTCAGAGAACCTATAGTCAGGTCTTTCTTTCTCACTATTAAAAGTCACCTTGTCAGTTTTAGTTGAACCTACAGAGGACTTACCATATGAATCTTGATCCTGTCACCCGGTGTGCTGCTGTTTCCTTATCCACTGACGTGAGCCACTCGTACCCCCTGCCTTCGCCCTCAGTCACCAGTGAAGTAGTGGAGGGGCAGAACCCCTCAGCCTCCCATCTGAAGTCAACTCATTAGTGTCACTCCAGTGTCACTGTTCACCCACTACATTCATCTAACAAGGCTACCCACATGTCCCCACGGGACTCAGTGACAGTCACAAGAGTCTATCAAATGACTCGCTAGTGCCTGTGTCACTTCCCTTATCTGACAGGCCAAAACCCAAAGCAAAAAATGAACAGGCAGTTGAAAGAATTTGTTTCTATTCAACCCATGCTGATCACTTTAACAGCTGGTTTCAGAGTTCTCCTGGCTTTGGATTATGAAAGATGGAACTTACACATTTGCTCATGTAGGAACCAAAATACACGTGCTAACTCATTCTCTCTTCCTGTATTGCTGGGTGGTGTTCCCAGCTCGGATCACGGGGGGCCCGCACACATTCTGAAACGAGTGTGCAACACATCCCTATCCGTGTTTGGGATCAAACTCATGCTCAACACATAGAGACACGCTCTGTGTATGAGGATGCCCAGGTTCTTGTCAGTTGCAGTGCTCAGATTTACCAGCTATGTCATTACCTGGCATGATACTGCTTCCTGGTTCATTTTCAGGCAAGATCAGCTCTCCCAGACCTGAGCGGGGACCAGAACCCAGAAAGCGAATATCGTTGGCGATCTTCATCAGACTGCAGGCGCTGGTGTTCATCGCTCCACTGAGTTCGACCAAAGCATCGTGGGCGGCCAGAGCTTCAAATTTATTTGGAGCTGTGACAAAAGGCAAGCCTGAAGAAAAAAAAAGTATATCTATGAGTTAACAGGTAGAATTAATTTTTTTTTCTAATATCCGCAAGTTAAACGGAAAGTTCCAGGACACGAAAAGCAAACACAGAAGAAAAATTTTACTTCAAGAAAAAATGATTATCTTCTGATTCAAGCTTTGTCTAGGGTTAAGTCTTGAACAAGCAGGAAGAATCTGGAGATACTAGCATGTTTAAAGGATAAAGAAACAAAGGCAATAAAAGAAATGCACTGAAAGAAAAACACTGTTCTTCTGCGAACATGTGTATGATGCCTACTTCTGAGTAAGGAGGAAAAGGAGCTGAAGTTCACTTTATTCCACACTCTTTTACTAGTACAATTGTTCCCCACCTTAGGCTGTCCTAGTGCCTCCTTTAGCTGGGACCCCGCAGACCCCCTGAGATGGCAGGGAGCCAAAAGGAGTTAGAATTTCCACTCACTGTCGCCTGTGTTCAAATTTTAAAGATCACATATTCTAATTCCTATAATACGGTTCTTCTCAATTAAAACTTGACTGAAAAACCAATCTGTACTAGAGACCATCTAATTACGTCTGCCCTTTCAGCCAGTAACATCTACCTCTTCAGAAGAGTTTTCTGGAGATGACAACTCGCTGTAATAATAGTTATTATCGAGAACACAGCACTCTCTCTACTAAAGGAAAACAAGATTCAAAAAGGTCATTAACTCAGAGAAACGTCCCAGTATGATACAGGGAAAAAAGAAACTAAGCCTGTCAGTATCTCAACATATCTACCATTGAAAGCACTGTGTCGCAACCATCTGCTGATTTTGCCTGCTTTGAAAAGGGTATTTGAAACAGCTTTAAAGGGAAAATGACTGAGCATCACCATGACAGTACACAAGCCAGCACGGACGGATTTAACTGCACACCATATGAATCATAGATGGGAACCATGAAAGGCAGAAGGATGAATACTGCTACTTCTGAAGCAGACATAAGACACGTTTGATGGGAAAATATTATTTTTTAGCTTTAAAGTCACAAGAATTCAAAGCAGAAACACCTATAAAATATAGACCAGTGTAACGAAGAGGAGTCAGAATTCATATTCCCGCTGACCTGTGAGCGCGGCCACTTTGGCCGCCACCTTCTCTGCAAAGCCGATTCTAGTATTCAAGCCGGTGCCCACAGCGGTCCCTCCGGCCGCGAGCTCGTAGACCCTTGGCATGGCGGCTTTTATTCTCGCCATCGCGTATTTGACTTGTTGAACATAACCACTGAATTCCTGGAAAGAGAAGGAAATTAAGGAGAGAACATGTGATTTCCTAACAGCTTACAAGTGACTCTGACTGTGTTGAACAGAAGTTCTTTTAAATATGTTTCAGGTACTAAATTATGAGCTTCCAAGTGGCATGTGTAGCATTTTAATTCATACGATGATCAAAGTACAAGGAAGAATGAGGATTTATAAACCTATAAGGTGGGATGACACCACAGACGGTAACATGCAGCCTGTTTAGCTGTCTTCTTTTAATAGAAAGCAAAGAAAAACAACACAGGAAATAAGATTTTTTAAAGATTTTATTTATTTATTTCTGCAAAAGAGAGAGCAAGAGATAGGGAGAGAATGAGCAAGAGCGGAGGGGAGGGGCAGAGGGACAAGCAGACTCCCCACGGAGCAGGGAGCCAGCCCTACACGGCACTCGATCTCAGCACCCTGAGATCATGGTTGAGCTGAGGGCAGACATTTAACCGACTGAGCCACCCAGGCACCCAGGAAACAAGCTTTAAGAAAGAATTACTTCAGTACATTAAATTATTAGTCTGTTTGCAGGTGATGTTTTTTCTTGTTGTATCCCAGACAACTTCAAGAAAGAAAAAAAAAAAACCCTGAATCATTTCTCCAGACAAATACAAACACAGACATTTTCTCCACACAATTTCAGCTTAAAAACCTAACAGAGAACAGGAGGCTGAACGGCTCACTGAAGAGCATAAACAAGTAACAGGCCACAGCAAGACCAGAGCTTCCAGATGCAAGTTAATTCTGCTATTACTGTCACAGGGTTCCCAGAATGACACATGCTACAAAAGGTAGCCACAGCATGTATTGTCCGAACAGGACAGGGCCCCTTTTAAGAATTATGCTGAAACAATTTTAAGAATTATGCTGAGTGGGGCACCTGGGTGGCTCAGTGGGTTAAAGCCTCTGCCTTTGGCTCAGGTCATGATATCAGGGTCCTGGGATCGAGCCCCACATCGGGCTCTCTGCTCAGCAGGGAGCCTGCTTCCCCCTCTCTTTCTGCCTGCCTCTCTGCCTACTTGTGATCTCTGTTTGTCAAATAAATAAATAAAATCTTTAGGAAAAAAAAATAAAGAATTATGCAGGGACAAAAGGCATAAGCCAGAACTCAACTGAGCAAGCCAGACTGTATGGTTACACTAAAGCTCTTTTCCCTGCCTAAAAACATGGAAAAACCATGAACAGTTCTGATTAGTATTAGGATATCTTACTGTTTTAAAGAAAACATTTTAGAAGCTGTAACCCCTCTCAGGTAGACCGGATCCATCCAACCTAACGTCACTAATACATAACCAGCTGGGTGCACTGAAGAAGTTTCTTTTTATTGGGGAAAACCTGCATACACTCAAAAGGCAATTCCAGTCAAAGCAAGTGTAGGTGCTCCGGTAAGGTGAAGTCCACCAGAAAACTTGCTGATGTAACAGGGAGAATGATGATTTTACCCAGGAGGCTGTCATGGCCCCAAGAGACACTAGCTCAGTGG
This sequence comes from Lontra canadensis, assembly GCF_010015895.1. Lineage (NCBI taxonomy): Eukaryota > Metazoa > Chordata > Mammalia > Carnivora > Mustelidae > Lontra > Lontra canadensis. The sequence continues at coordinate 16,554,839 of NW_022631018.1, read as the reverse complement.
TTTTCCACCATGTGATACACACAACAAGGAAAATGTTAGAAACCAGAGGGACGCTGCTCCTCTGTGGAAACCATGCCAGGCACTAAGAACGTGCTGCAAAGAGAAGAGGCTTCAGGGACAAAGAAGGTAGGAGCTCCCTTCTCTCGCAGCACCTGTATTCCGATGAATCATTTTGTTTTCCTCGTCCCTTCTGTACTGAAATTAAGCTAAGCAATCAAGCTTCCTGCGCTGTTCATTTGAACAAAACTACAAATGAGCCTTTTCAAGTAAGCAGCCCCGCTCCCCTCGCCATCACCTGATACCGCATCTGAGCAACTCCCCATTCCCGAACCACGGGAGAGTTTTACCATCAAAAACCATTGCCTGGGGGCGCCTGGGTGGCTCAGTGGGTTAAAGTCTCTGCCTTCGGCTCAGGTCATGATCCCGGGGTCCTGGGATCGAGCCCCACATCGGGCTCTCTGCTCAGCAGGGAGCCTGCCTCCCCCACCTCACTGCCTGCCTCACTGCCTACTTGTGATCTCTGTCTGTCAAGTAAATAAATAAAATCCTAAAAAACAAACAAACAAACAAACAAAAAACAAAAACAAAACCATCACCTGATTCCCTTCGTGTCCTTCGTGGTGCGTGCTACTAGACATGCTCTGAGGCACTGATCAAGAAACACAAAAACACTTTCTGGTACTCGGGGGAAGAGAGTAATACCCCTTTCCCATACGGCCCAAAACAATCTTAGAAGTAGACAGGCCTTGCTTAATCAATTTAAAAGTAATTTTTATAGAGCCTACTCTGTACAGGAAGAGACAAAGGGAGACAGGATAATGGTCCTGGGACGATGAAGGCGGCGGTGACCGCTAACGCCAGTACGTGCTTATTACTACGTGTCGGCATGCTTCTACGCCCTTCACGCGAACCAATGAGAACCTCACAACTGGGCTAGGGTACAGATGTTATTTTCCTCATTTTAAAGCTCAGAAACCTGAGGAGCAGAAAAGCTCACTAATTTTCCCAGGGTCCCACGGTTTGTACGTAGCACAGCTAAGCTCTCAACCCGAGCCGACTGCCCAGAGACTGGCTCACTGTCCTCCCACTGTGCTCTTCCCCTCAGAAGCTGTCAGTGAAACTACTGACGGGTTAATACAGAAAAATCTCTGCCACTGAACTGTTATAACCTGGCTTTTATTTTTTATTTTATTATTTTTTAAAGAGTTTATTTATTGATTTGACAGAGAGAGAGAGACAGTGAGAGGGAAGACGAGCGGGGGAGTGGGATGGGAGAGGGAGAAGCAGACTCTCCGCTGGGCAGAGAGCCCAATGTGGGACTCAATCCCAGGACCCCGGGATCATGACCTGAGCCAAAGGCAGACGTTTAACGACCGAGCCACCCAGGTGCCCCTAACTTGGCCTTTTAAACAAGTATGATTTAGAGGGTAACATGCTGGCCACGGTACCAACCCCAAACTGAATCAACAGCTGCACTCGTCTACCTGCCCGAGGGTGAGAGGAACGGCGTCCTGCGTGTGCGTGCGCCCAATTTTGATGATCTGGGCAAACTCTTTCGACTTGGCATGGAGAGCATCGTGCAGCTTCTGGAGTCCCGGCAGGAGCACGTTGTGGACCTCTATGGCGGCGGCAATGTGCATTGCTGTGGGAAATGTGTCATTTGAGCTCTGTTGGAAAATTTACAAAAATGGTAAAATGTTACATCAGAAGCAACAAAAAACAAACTTGAATGTCTCCATTAAAAATGTCACTAAATGATTACACGAAACTCATGTCTTTAGTGCCTAATGACACTGACTTGTGGCAAGACGCAGCTCACTTAAGGTCCGAGAGCAGCAGTCGGGCTTAATAAGCACAGGACTGTATCATATATGCCACTACTCTTCCATACTATTAGGATATCTGCTAGTAAATGGCAGCAAGCAGGAAGGACAATTAACAAGTGCATGTAAGGATATCTTGCAGTTACCGATAGTCTTTTATTAAACTTGAGCAAAATTCTTGTGAGGTAGTTCATCACTTTAAAAAAGAGGAAACCCAAGCTCTCAAAGAAATGGTGTGACTTGCCAAAACAGTTAGGAACTGGCAGAACTGGGACCTAACCAGGAAGTCCATACTCCATGCTCTGTTTTCAACTGGAAACCCTATACTTTTAAATTATTATGCTACTTAAAAAAAAAAAAAAGTGTTATTTTTATAGGTTTTTACTGTGGAAAATATCAAACCATTTCCAAGAGCAGAATGAATGGTACAAGGAACATTCACGGCGCACACCGATCTCGCCTGCCACATAAGCGCCCCCAACTCGTACACATGTGATTACTCTCACTTGGATTTCAGACTTCAGTATACATAAAAAAGAAGTTTATATATTTAAACGCAAGTAATAAGTTTGAAAAATCCTTCATACGGTAACCTTGTATGAAAAAGCTTTCCCATTAATACTTTAAAATATATTAAAATACACCTAGCACCAGATCTTAATTTCTGAATATTTTCCAATGAGATCCTCCAAGAGTTCCCTGGAAAAATGGCACTGATGGAGCCCTGGGGCAGGGAAGCTACAGCATGATGAGCCTGGAGCATCTGGTAGAAGAAAGTAGAGAACTGCTTTAAAAAAAGAAAAAAGGAGCGGGGGGGAGGATACATCCAAAGGGATACATCCAAAGGACACAGGAGCCAACAGAGAGGACTCCCAAAGCTAGAACAATCTGAGCAACAACATCAGTAATAACAGTATCAGATTAGAGCCCTAAGAGTAAAATAAATATGCACAAATCCATGTTGATATACATAAACAGATACATAAGTGCGGAGGTAGAGAGAAGAGGACAAATCTTCTTTACGGAAAAGTTTCAATTAATACAAGCACAAGGAATGAGGGGAGTACAAAATCTTAGAGTCACCACTAAGACATCACAGTTGTAACTGCTATAGGCAAGATCCACTAGTGAACGATAAGCTTTGTGGACAAGTTTAAGGAGAAAGAGGGTATTTGCCCAGCATCAAAACTACTTATTAATTCTGTGTTGATTTTAGTACATGACCAAAAATTCCTTGATTCGCCTCCCTTTACAAAGTGAAGTTGAAGGGCAGTGCCCGAGCAGAGGCAGGCCTGCGTGGCTCACTTCTAGCAGAGAACGGAAGGTGGAGAAGCCCAATGGCCTAAACAGGGGTTGAAGCTCACATCACCAGTCCCAAGTCCTGGTGCTATCATGTACCCTGGCCATGACGCACTAAGAGGAGCCCTTCCCTTCTGAACAGTCTTCCCAAAATCCAGAGTCTCCACCTGATCATGAGAAAGCATCAAACAAATCCAAACCGAGGGATTCCACGAAATACGTGACCGCTACTTTCGAAAGTGTCAAGGTGACAAAAGACGAGAGTCAGAGACTGGAGGAGACTAAGGGAACACAGCAGCTAAGTGCAACATGTAATGTGGATTTTATCTTGGAAGAAAAAAGATGTTGGTAGAAGACTAGGGCCATCCTAGTAAAGTCTGTCTAGTTGAGGGTGCTATATACCAATGTTAATTTCACAGTGGAATAAATGTACCAGGGTGATGAAAAATGTTTAAGAGAAGCTGGGAGAAGGGTACACAGGCACTATGTATGAAGTACCTTTGTAATTCTTTTATAATTCTAAAATGATTTAAAAATAAAGCAACTTTTAAAAAACAAAACAATATAAATACACTTATATATTAAATTCGGGTTCCCCAATAGGGATTTTTATGAAGTTTAAGACACAGACCCAGGATTTCTAAAAGAAATAAGAACATATAAGAATTCTGGAACACTGAAAAGAAATACAATAAAATGGAAAAAATATATACTTCAAAGAAAAAAAATGTGGTATATGGACTTTCTTCATCTGGATTGAACCTGAATTTTGAAAAGTAGCTTTAAAATATTTTATTTTTACTACTCATACCTCTGTTGAAATAAGCCCTTTAAACTGTGAGTTGTTAAAATCAAAAGAAAATGCCACACAAACAAACAAAAAACACATCAGTCCTTTCCACTAAAGAATGTAAGCCAAAGGAATCTTCCTTGTCAAAAAGATAATTCCTGTTTTACGGACATAATATCAGGCATTCTTTTCAATTTATAACAAAGAAAAGATCATATACTTACCTGGCTTTTATTAACATGATCATTGGGATGCACGGGTTTCTTGCTACCAAGTTCACCTCCTAGCATTTCAATTGCTCTATTGCTAATGACTTCATTTACATTCATATTTGTCTGGGTTCCAGATCCAGTCTGCCACACCACAAGAGGAAAATGATCATTTAATTTGCCTTCGGCTACCTGCAGAAAAAAAGGTTTAAAAATGGGTTTTTAAAAATAAGAAGTATTTGATAACCATTTAGCTATTGTGATCAGCTATGATTAAGGAGTCACCTATCAAGTGCCGTTCTAAAGATGCTCACTTTTCTCATACACTAAATGATTTACGGATGGTGCCGCACAGCTCGTGCTTGTCCAGCGACTCCAGGCTTCTGCAGCAGCCCATGCTCCAACCACTGCTGCTCTACAAAGTGAAAGGTTATCTACTCTGAAAGATACAATTGCACGGATTGCAGGTGAAGACTGAATCAAAGCCATCTTTCTTCTGTATCTCCAACGGCCTCCTCTAACAATAACCAGACGGGGCCACCGTTAAGGCTGGCACACCTTAGATAGGTTTCCTGTGGTGCTCAGTAGGAATGTCCCACAGAAGTTACAGCTGGACTCAGCATGATAATGAACAAGTCACTTGAAAATGAGTTTGCTAACAGCTACTTCAGTGCACAGACGTCCAACATGTAGCAACTGCCAAGAGTAGAGACAAACACAGCCCAGATTTGTCCGTTTCTGTCGTGTAATTTTATGTGTTAGTTTTGGAATTATAAAGCTTTCTAAGAGAGTAGGTGCTGAACTTCATCTTCAAGAATGATTTTAGCTTAAAAAAATCAGTACACACCCTAGAAATTTATTACCTTAAACAGTCCCTTTTGAAATAAAACTTTTTTTCCTAGTTATGTAATAGACGTTCAGTGTGGAACATTTTGAGAAGTGAGAAAAGTGTAAGTTACGATAGCGCTGCCCCCCAGAAATGGTGACTCTTGGCATTTTGGCTTCTCCCTTTAGGCTTGCCCCAAGCAATGGGTGTGCAAACATGCACAATGGAAAACACATGTTCTCTGTTCATATTTTCCAAACACAAATAGGATCATAAAATACATACAGTTTGCTACCTCCCTGACCCATACTTCCTATATGGTGGGCTCCATCATAGGACATTCTGGACATTTTTTTTTTAATATTTTATTTATTTATTTGACAGACAGAGAGAGAGCACAAGTAAGCAGAGCAGCTGGCAGAGGGAGAGGGAGAAGCAGGCTCTCTGCTAAGCAGGGAGCCGGATGCGGGGCTTAATCCCAGGATGCTAGAATCATGACCTGAGCAGAAGGCAGCCGCTTAACCGACTGAGCCACCCAGGTGCCCCTATCATAGGACATTCCTAAGAAAGTAATTTTCGATGGCTCTATTATATAGTTTATATAAGCATCTGTTATGGTTGGGTACAGTCTAATTTGGTATTATCATAAATAGTACTACAATGAAAAACATTGTAAATATACATTTTTAACCATTATCTCTGATTACTTCCTTAAGATTACATGAGTGGATTAGTGAAATTACATTCTCCATACATATCATCAGATAACTGACTAGTTTTAAAAGGAACCATTTATACTTAAAAAATAAAATGTGGTATAAGTTTAACCATGTCTCTTTTCAGGTTTTCTTCAAACTGTGAAGAGAATGAAAAATAAAAGGTATGGGGTGCCTGAGTGGCGCAGTTGGTTAAGTGTCTGACTCTCGGATTCAGCTCAGATCATGATCTCAAGGTTGTAAGATCGAGCCCTGCATGGGGCTCAGTGAGGAATCGACTTGAGACTCTCTCTCCTTCTGCCCCTCCCCAACCTTCTCTCTCTCTAAAATAAGTAAGTATTTAAAAAATTAAAAAAAAAAAAATTTTTTTTAAAGGTACAGTATCATCCCAAAACTTTTGCCACAATATTTTAAGCCCCATATTAATATCCTCACCAAACAAGCTGCTGTCACCCTACCTTGAAATTCATTAACTCAGGAATTCAGCGCCCCTTTTCCCTACCAGAGCCTGACATCATCTAGCAGAGATGCGGGTCTGATGTCACTGAGTAAACAGCACACTTGTCACCTCCTACCTCATCTGCTGCCTTCATGATGGCCTCGGCAATCTTGGAATCGAGACCGTAATCCTGGTTTACTTCAGCAGCTGCTCGCTTCAAAATGCCAAAGGCTTTAATAACTGGGATCTAAAATTAATCAGAAAAAAATCACATAATTGCAGGTTTCATTAAGCAAAATTTAAGATTATTCTTTTATGCAAGTGGAAAAACTACATAAAACACTAAAGTAAGTAATGTTACAGTAACACTAAGATTACAGAGAAATATGTAATGAACCAAGATTCATCATGTATCTATTTAGGGAACCAAACAAAAGCAAATAGGTTGACTTTTTAATACATGTGTGTGTCTGACCGCACCCCCCCAAACACACAATGCACCACTTTTTTTTTTTATGAGCGATTAAAACAGACGTGTTTATTTCATATATACAAACACAAATGGCACTTGGTCATTTCACCAGCAAGTACCATTTTCCCTCACTGGATCTCATGACATATTATAATTTTTCCTTCTCCTCATTAGAAACAATAAAAGTAAAAATAATATTTAACTGCCAATAAGTTCTAAATAACTATTACTAAATGGGTATCACCTCATCCCAAAGCCAAAAAGCAAGTTCTTCTGGATCGTCAATGAGGCTTTGACATTCCTTAAGTCACTGGAATGTCCCTCAGAATATTTCTTTAACCCCAGGGTACTACATACGGACTTAGGGCTTACAGCTTCTGATGCATCATCTCACCCTATCTCAAACCCTTTCGGTTTGCAGATCTTTTCACTTCCTGCTCTGGATCACGTCACCAAATTTAAAGGATGAAATTCAGCAACTTTTCCTGACACACCAAGGAAGTGGAATCTGGTTTTTGTGAGATGAGAGAAGTATGTATTATTGCCAAAATTAATAATGCAGATTATAGTCTGGCTCCCACACGAGGTCTGAAGGGGGAAATGTGCAAGGAAGGAAGGAAGGGTGGGGAAAAATACAGGAGAAGCTACAGTCCTCACCCGGAATCAGGGGGGAAACTGAAGAAAAGGAAGGGGACATGTTAAAACCAGGCTGAAGGGAGGACATGCTGAAGGTCAAACAGAAAAGGAAATAACAAGAGAATATCCGTGTTTTGAATTCTAAGAAACCAGAATCAAAACATTTTGAGTGTTTTACCCCAATGAGATAGAAACAAATGGCACATAGCATTAGAAACTTAAAAACTTTAAACATGACATGGATGGGAATTTCAATTTCTACAGGAGGACACTGAAGTGGTGGCTTAAACCACGGCCAAGTCGTAACCGATGGGCCTCCCCACTCTGGCCACCCGAACGCAGCAACTGACCCCAGTGCCTGCGGACTCAGAAAATGAAAAGAGCGTCACAGCAGTTTCACTGACTACGATCACAATAAAATGGTAAAATGTCACTGGGGAGAAAAAGAAGGGTCTCATTATGCTTAATTTACTCACATTAGAAGTTCATAATCGTTTTTGGTTTTGCTTTCCTTTGGACCTCAGGTACAAAGGGCCAGATCAGGGCCCTGCTCAGATCAGGGCCCATCAGAGTCTGACTTGTATTTTAAAAAGTTCAGGATATTAATTGAGGTGAAGCAAACTGTGACAAAAAAACAGATACCCCACATGTCTGTCTTTTACAGGCGCCCAACAGAAGCAGCCGCTCCATCTCTGGAGCCGCGGCAGCAACCACACACCACTGAATCCCACCCCTGCCGCCAGAAGCAGGAGCATTAAACCTGAGCCCTGCTTACTGCCACCACTAGTGCCCTGCACTCACCTCCTCAGTCCCGGGAGCTGAACTCGAAGAGGACACTTTAGATCAGCTGCTACCCTCTGTCATCTCACCACGTCATCTGACCCTAGTTTGCCCCACCACCAGGCCGACTGGTGGAGGCAGTGACAAAAAAATTTTCTTTTCTACTGTAGAAGTGTATAAGCCTGTGAAGGTTCAGTCTTAAAGGCTTAGCAATGGGCTAAAATACGGAAGTTAAGATGACTGTAGGGTAAAAACTGTATTCGGAAGACAGTATTCCACAGTAGCTCCCCGGCCGAAGCCTGCCCACTCGCAGGCTCCGAGCCTAGGCTGCAGCCTGGTGCTAACCAGTGTTCACACCACGGCCAGGCCCCAGTAGCGTACAGAAGCCACTCGGTTAGTCCTTTCCACTTCTGACATCTCTGAAGCCAGAATGCGTCACCATATAGCCAATGACAGGGCCCAACTCCAACAGCCCTTCTCCTTCCTAGTGCTACTGAGTGCATCTTACCGGTGCATCTTCTAACTGAGGTCATCTTACACTTACCGAAATACGGTAGGAAAGTTTCCTAATCCTTCGGTCATTCACCTGGCACTGCGCGTGTACTTATGTATAGATAGGGTGAAGAAGAATAGTTTTATGTATTTGTGTACGCTTTTCTGGAAACCGAAACCAAGATAGACAGAAAGTATAATATTAAAGAAAAATCTGTTTCCTTTTCAATCAGTTTCTTAAAAATCTGTCTTAAATCAGCTTAAAAAACTAAGTATTGAAACGAAAAATGTTCAAACTAAAATTCTAATAAAAATCTGAAAAAAAAAAACCCAGCAAAAATAAAGAGACTCACAAAGCCAATTCCATAATAACTTTTTATTTTAACCCAGTAAGATATTTATTTGTAAAATAAAGTGACTCATTTGAATAAAGCCAATACTTCCATAAAACCACTTACTGGCATGCGTTCTGTCGCACCTCCAATCTTAAAATTCATTGTGGATCTCACCGTCTGGGCGCCATAATACTTATCTTTTGGGACCTTGAGTTCACCAAAGGTGTCAAACTCTATCCTAAAGGAATCTTGGCTCGCCTAAAGAGAAAAATTAAGACACCGTTTGAGCTTGAAAAGAAACTGAGTATCAAAGTAATAATATCCTATCAGCTTGTAAGGGGCAAGAAACCTAAATACCTACTAAAAAGATAAAAAACCCCACTGGATTCTCCTTCTGCTCTCCAGTTCTTTTCCAGACAAATTTCTGTCACACTTTTTTTTTTTTTGGAGTATAGGTGACACGCACAACGGTACACTAGTTTCAGGTGTAAAACACTGAGACTCAACTCTAGGTCCTGCTGTGCTTGCCACGGTGTAGCTATCACCTGTCACCACACAACGTTGTCACCACACAATCCACTATTTTCTGTATGCTGTAACTTCTACCCCAAGACTGACTTCATTCCTTAACAGGAAGCCTGTACCTCCCACTCCCCTTCAGCCATTCTGCGCATCCTCGCATCCTCTCATCCTCTTCCCTCTGGCAACCATCAGTTTGTTCTCTGTATTTATGGGTCTGCTTCTGCTTTGTGTTTGTTTACTCATTTGTTTTGATTTTTAAATTCCAAATATAAATGAAATCATATGGTATTCATCTTCTTCTGTCTTATTTCAGCTAGCATAATGCCCCTCTAGGTCTACACATGTTGTTGCAAATGGCAAAAACAAACAAACCTCATCTTTTTTACGGCTGAGTAATACTCGTGTGTGTGTGTGTGTGTGTGTGTGTGTAGTGTGTATACACCACAACACACCTTCTTTATCCATTCATCTCTCAGTGGACACTTGGGCCGCTTCCATAATTTGGCTATCGTAAATACTGCTGCCATAAACACAAGGGTGGATCTATCTTTTAAAATTAGTGTTTTTGCTTTCTTTGGGTAACCATCCAGTAGCAGAATTACTGAATCATATGGTATCTCTAATGTTTTGAGGGGCTGTTCCCCCACTGTTCTCCACAGTGGCTGCACTGATTTGCGTTCCCACCAACAGCACATGAGGGTTCGGTTTTTCTCTGTATCCTCCCCGACACCTGCTCTTTCTTAGCTTTTTGGTTCTGGTCATTATGACAGGTGGACGGTGATATGTAACTGTGGCTCTGAGGTGGAGTTCCTTGACAATTAGTGATGCCGTGCATCCTTTCATGCCTCTGTTGGCCATCTGTACATCAGGTCGTCTGCCCATTTTTCAATCAGATTATTTGGGTTTTTTGGTATCAATATATAAGTTCTTCATCTATTTTGGATTTAACCCCTTATCAGATATTATTTGCAAATAATGCAGATGTTAAAGACAGACAGACACACCTATGCAGAAGATAAAGGAAAGCCTCTGAAGTATCTCGAGTAATCTTTTCCAATCCAGGAGCATACCTCTTATCGGTTAAGCTTCAGCCAATTCAGTGCACTTGGGTTAATCTCTACCTCACTGGGAACTTTAGAAAATGGTCTAAGAATGATACTTTAAAATTTGTAAATATTAGATATTTAAGCAGAGCTTTGCCATGATCTACAAATACTACGTACGAGGCACGGCACAGTGGCTTTGCAAACAGCCCCCCACTCAGTCGCTGTGTCACCTTCAGTAAGTCAGTTTTTCTCATCTATAAATTAAATGTAGCGATAAGGGAGGATGGCTAGGTCAGTTCTTAACCTTTCCAGGGCAACTGAGCCCTCTGAGGATATGAGGAAAGCTATGGATCTCTTCTCTAGAAAAATGAACATAAATACATACATGAAAACTCTTACGTATGATTTTAGGGAGTTTATATCTTGAAGCCAATCCACCACCCTGAATAAGAACCCATGATCCAAAGTCCCTTCTATGGAGACCCTAGGATTCTACCAAGTACCTCAACTTTTGCTGATAAAAAAGTTAACAACTGCTCAACAAATATTTTAGAATACTATAAAAAAGATTTATTGTAAAACACTAAATAGCTGGAATTTACCTGTGACAATTTATATCAAGGAGATATCAGAAAGATACTCCGAGCTTTAATGTGCGTTAACTATGAAATAAACATGGTCAGATGATTCAAAAGATTTAAAAATCCAGGGCACCTGGGTGGCTCAGTGGGTTAAGCCTCTGCCTTCGGCTCAGGTCATGATCTCAGCATCCTGGGATCGAGTCCCGCATCGGGCTCTCTGCTCAGCGGGGAGCCTGCTTCCTCCTCTCTCTGCCTGCCTCTCTGCCTACTGGTGAACTCTCTGTCAAATAAATAAAAAAAAAATCTTAAAAAAAAAAAAAAGATTTACGAATACCTAGCCAAGTAATTCTGCTTTAGTAAATAGTCCTCTGGGGGGGAAAAAATTAATCTGTAGTTACCCTTTGGGACTAGACAGGTTTACAAAACCGTTTATATGTTAGAAAGCCTTCTGGATTGCATAAAACAGAAAGGTATGATTGTATCTAGGTAGAAATACAGTAATATTATCAATGAGGTACATTTTTTTCCTATGTCTAAAAGTCTACAGAAGACTGGCCTAAGCCAGTAAGCAGCAGCAGCTAATAAAAATAATCACACCTCAGCATTTACTGGGCTAATGTAGCAAATTCTTTCCAAGTATCATGTTATTTGACTTTTACAACCACTCTAGGAGATTTTACTATTACCATCTCCACCTTAGAGGAAATACTGGGGCTTGGAGAGATGAAATAATCTTGGGAGATCACCCAGTTAGCAAGAGGAACCCCCCAACCTTGGACTGTCAAAACCCGAGAACTGTTTGGATTACTACTTTTTTGTTACTACTTCCAAAAGCCAAGAAATGGAGGGAGTAACTTCAGATTGGTTCCAATCAGCCCTTGAGTTGTACCCCTAACCCTGGACAATAAGAGGACGAAAAGATGAGTAGTTAGATTTTTTTCTTTAGTAGGGCTTGGTTACACTGACACCACTATACACCCACTTGCTCCCTTCCCTGTAGACCAAAAGCACGTGGGGTTCTTCATTTCAAATGCACAAATAAAAATATTTTCCATTATGATCTAAGTTTTAGATAGCCTCAGGAAACATCCACGTATGTTGAAGTAGACTTTGGCCCAATAACACCAGCAATGACAGCAGTGACACTGGACACATGAGCTAGGTTTTCTTCCTCTTGTCACCTCGTTATGTGACAGCAATAAGAAATCAGCTCCAAACGGGAGGTCAGTTTCCATCAGTCACTTGAGGAATCAGGTTCAACTCCTTAGATTTACATCACTGCTTTCTGTGTTCAAAATTATTAAATTTTCATCATAAAACAGCAATAAGTTTGTCTCCTAAGTAACTGGTTTCTATGGTAAAACTCAGATCCATTCAAAGTTACTTGAAAAGATCTAGATGAATGTATTTTGCTGTGTTCTTCAGCTTAAACCTGAACAATTTTTTAAATTCCAAATCAAGAAACAGCAACCTCAATCAAATTCTAGGATCTTGACAGTGACCATTAAATTGTGAAGAGGTCAGTTGTGGCTGAAATCACAATCCCAGCAAAAACATCAAAAAACATGCTTATTGTCCTCATAATAAAAATTAACATCCCAAATTTGCAACAATAAACATTGTTTGCAGCAGCTTAGGTAGCTAATAACAAACTGTTGCAAAAAGCCAAACACTTATTTCTTTATTTGAACCCAAGGAAATATATACATTGCATCAATTTGTAAAACAGAAACTGAAGCAATGCTGTAAAACACTTTTTAAGACACCAGGAATGAGAGAAAACTGTCAGGAAGCTAGACATGGGGTCAGCATCTATTAGAGAAGCTCTAAGAGAGAGAGAGAGAAACAAGGAACCAGGTAACTTTGCCAAATCTCTTCAAACATTCTTTTAAGAAACCTACAGAAGCCAAATTTCTGTAAGTGTGCTTTACAGTAACCCACAGAAAAGACCTTTATACAGTGACCTGGTACGTACATCAACACATACATATACGCACACAAGGCTGAAACAAAAACCTCACGAAACAGTAGGAATATTTTCTCTTCCATGCCACTCTATTCTGTCAAAATAATAAGAAAAATGTTGGTAACTACCCACTACGTTGATTTCACCATCCACTAATCAGTCCACCTGAGGTCTGAAAAGCACCTATGTGGTTTTCAAGATTTTCCAAATTATCATGTACATTATCTCTTCCCAGTGTCGTGGGCAAGAAGAGGAGGGATGCTCACCCTGAAATACTGAGAAAATGATCAGTGCTTTTGATGAAAAATGAAGCGATGAATGGCATCTCTTAAATACATGTTTTTACTTCATACAATATAATCCAGTGTTACTAGAAAAGCTAGTGTTTCTGAAAATCGTGCCTTCATATGCCATAACTCAGATGAGTTTCTAACAGAAGGCAGTTTGTCACTTCAGGGTAACACCACGGTTTAAAGAGTTTAACCAGCCAGGCATGGGGCAGGCAAAAGTGCTACTTGCCACGGGCTCCTGTGAGATTCGTGCTCATTTAAAATCTCCTCCCTTCCAGGGAAGCATGAAGGGTCATGGTCCTGCAGTCGGATTGCCAGTAGGCCCTAGAAATACCAAGGACAATTGTTAATAGACACTAACCCCAGGAAACTCTCAAATTCAATGAGGTGTTCTCAAAATCTCAATGCCAGTCTAAACCTGAAAGGTCTCACGGTCCTGGGATCGAGCCCCGCATCAGGCTCTCTGGTCAGCAGGGAGCCCGCCTCCCCTTCTCTCTCTGCCTGCCTCTCTGCCTACTTGTGATCGCTCTGTGTGTCAAATAAATAAATAAAATCTTTAAAAAAAAAAAATATATATATAGGCCTTGAGCCTCTAAGATGTCCCCATGTATATTCATGTGTAAGATAACCATTAACTAAACCCTGGCATCTCCTGAAGAAATGAAATGCCTTTCAGATTCTCAGGTTAAAGTGGGTTAAAAGAGTATTTCAGTGTTCAAGAAAATCCAAATCATTTTTCCTGTAAAAGGACTATCCAAAGATATAAAAATCCAATATTTGACTTCACTGTGTTCGGGTTTTCGGTTTCTTTCTGAAAAAGTGTGTCTGGTCTTAAAAATGTAGGTAGGGCACGTGTTGTGATGAGCACTGGGTGTTATACGCAACTACTGAATCATTGAACACTACATCAAAAACTTAGGAGGTATCACACAGTGGCTAACTGATCATAATAAAAAAAAAAAGGGATTTCTCAAATTCATAAACTTCTGCTTCCTTCTAAAAAAAAATGTAGGATGACCACCAAGTCCTGCTATACTGGCAAAAATATAATAAATGTTTTATTGATATTACACTGCGATACAGAAGATATCATCTATGCTTCCAGACTTCATAGTCATTCTGCGGGTCATGAAGAAAATAAAAGTGACTTTAGGAGATGTAGGGCTTCCCCATCCATCATGCCAACAAGCCAGTATCAAAGCTACACTGTAGTTATTCTCCATGAGACATTCTCACCCTCACTGGGCTATTTCTCCTGGGTAGTTTTTATCACATCATAACTAACTGTGCATTGTTTCTTTGTTTATTTAATCTCCCCTGGTAGTCTCTAAATTCTATGCCTGTAGTGACTGTCCTTTTTCACAGGGCCCAATACACAATTCAATAAATACATTATCTTCCTATTGGATAAACATTTGTGTTCTTTTAGATAAAATGTAACTTAGGGCAGTCAGGGTTATGCAAATTCTCAACAGTAGCAATAAGAAAAACTTAATAAAATCAACACAAAGATTGTGGGGCAGAGCTGAGAGGGCAGAAGATAGATGTAGAATTAGGGGGGGCAATCTGTCTTCATTTGATCTTAGCTATCATTCCAACACTAAAAGCAAGGCAGTGCTAGTTTTGGAACCTTTAGAGCAGGGCAAATTCAGCTCTCCGGCCTCCGATTCCCTTTTACAAAACACCAAATTAGTAAAAACTAAATAAATTTTTAAAAGGCTCTAAAATGCATTAAAATTAGAGCAGGGAGTTGCAGGAACATAAAAGCACCCCGATTTTGTAGTTTCAGGCACAGTAATGCCGTGTTAATATCTTCAAGTTTATAGTTCAGAAAATATCTTGGACCTTTGAAATACATGGAGGCACGAATTTAAGTGCCCTATTTGCCAAACACAAAGTACTTGCACATGAGCAGTCTTGCCGGGTACCTGTTCTTACTCCCATTTTACACGCAGAAACCCAAGCGCAAAGACAAGCGGCCCCAATCCCCAGCTCTGAGGAGCAGCACAGGATCTGGAATCACAGACTGCAAAGCTCATACCGCGGCTCAGTGAACCGTGCGGAACTGTGACTCTTCCTCAACTACCATTTATTTCCCAAACTTGTCCTAACAATACCCGTGTGCCTACGTATTTAACAAGCTCCGTAAAGGGCGCCTGGGTGGCTCAGTGGGTTAAGCGTCTGCCTTCGGCTCAGGTCATGATCTCAGGGTCCTGGGATCGAGCCCCGCATCGGGCTCTCTGCTCAGCGGGGAGCCTGCTCCCCACCCCACCCCCGCCTGCCTCTCTGCCTACTTGTGATCTCTGTCAAATAAATAAACAAAATCTTCTAAAAAACAAATAAAATAAAACGCTCGTTAAAAAGCCCAAAGTACTGAAGGTGCCACTCTAAAGCGCAGAAGACCTGAGCTTGGACCGTTAAGTTCCTCAGGAATCTCTGAACAAAAAGTAGACGCGGCTGCACGTTAGCTCCTAACCAGTCCGCACCAACTTACTTCAGGGCACAGTGTTCAACACAAAGGGGGGGGGGAACCACAGCCCAACAAGCGACACAGGCCACTTCGCGAGAGGCAGAATCTTCTCCGTTCCCCACAGCCTGCAGCCCCACCGGAGGCCTGCAAGCCGCTCGCCACACAGCGGGGGGCGGAGGCGACCGTCCGCAGCGGCCCTCGGCCCCGCCTGCAGCCCCGCACAGTCGCCAGCGCAGCGGCCAAGGTGGGGGCTCCGCCCGCCCCGGAACGCCGGACCGACCCCGCAGGACCCTCGCCGCCGGACGCCGCCCCTGCCCGAGCGCTCCCTGCGGGCGGAGGCGGGGGCGGCACGGCGGGGCCGGGACGCCAGCCACGCGGGCACGCAGCCCACGCCGGGCTCTGCCGGGACGCCCCGGGAATGCCTCCCGCCTGCCCGGCGGCCAGCGGAGGACTGAAGGTCACGGCCGGGAGGCCGGGGCTCGGACGGCCCGCGCTCACCATTCGGGCGGAGTTCGGGGTCCGCGGCGGGAGGACGGCCGCCTCTCCGAGGCCGGGAGCGGAGGCTGAGACCGGAGGCCGCACTAGGCGACGCGAGCGCGCGAGAAGCCGAACGCCGCGATACATGATGCAGCGGCTGCCTGGGTAGAATTTGGGGGTGGTTGAGGCCACGCCCCTGTGCGGGCTGTCACCATCCATTCCGCCCATGGCGCCTCGCTCTTATCCAATCAACAGCCTCAAACTCAGCGGGTGGGGCGGGACCAATCATGAATGGCCAGTAAAGAATGAGGGGTGGGGTTAACTTCGAGCTGAGGAGCGGACCCTTGACTCCCTCGGACTCATGGGAAACCAGTGAGAAGGGAATTATGGGGAGGGAAGTTCAGGTTCCTCTGAAGCAGTTGGGTCGCGGTGTGAGGCGGGCGGAGCGGGGAACTGACCGGCGAAGCCCCGGTTTGGGCCATACGTATTCCAGAAAGAAATATTTATTTATCGTGTAACCCGTCATTACTGCTTCTCTCTTTGCAATCTTTTAAAATTTCTTCCAGATGACATCTTCCGTGTAGAAATTGTGGAAATGGGAGCAAGGTATGAACAATGAGATAGTCCTCACGATGATGATTAAGAAAGTCGTTTTGAGGTCTCTGCGGTTGCCTTTTCTTTTTTTCTCGAACTGTTTTTTTTAATTGTTTTTTTAAGATTTTATTTATTTATTGACAGAGAGAGATCACAAGGAGGCAGAGAGGCAGGCAGAGAGAGGGGGAAGCAGGCTCCCCGCCGAGCAGAGAGCCCGATGTGGGGCTCGATCCCAGGACCCTGAGATCATGACCTGAGCTGAAGGCAGAGGCTTAACCCACTGAGCCACCCAGGCGCCCTCAGCCTGTTTTTTTCAAGTGTAGTGAGGGCGAGGTCTATAGTTACAGGTGATTTTAGATTTCTGTTATTTACATTTACGTTCTCCGGGGTTTTTGCACTGATAATGTACATGTTCACATTAAAGGCGTATTGTTTTCGTATAATAGGTGGGGACAGAAAAGCACGAGCTGATACGAAATTGCTTCTGACCCACAGTTTTATCTCGTCTTGCTTCTCTTTGTTGCTTGAAACTAGTTGATGAAATAAACCACTGGATGATGTCTGGAAGTCCGAAGTCCAGGACCTGCAAAGCCGGGCTCACAAGAGGTAGTCGCTGCCAGACCTCTGGGTCGCACTGCTTATGTTATTCTGTGGCTTATGAATTTGACTTACATATATTTCAAAGAAGAAAATTTAAATGAGTGAGCATGATAGTTGCACTACGGTCAGAACTCCCAAACCTCACCCGAACTCTATACCTCAGCGTTTCTTCCCTCTGTCAGCTGATTCAGAAATTACTAGAATGCTTTATGAAAAAGGGAAACCAAGAGTTACGGAGAAGTTAGAAGGTCAGAATACAAGAAATATTGTAATTCAGAATCAAAGGATAATGCGGGACACCTGGGTGGCTCAGTGGGTTAAAGTCTCTGCCTTCGGCTCATGTCATGATCTCAGGGTCCTGGGATCGAACCCCGCATCGGGCTCTCTGCTCAGCGGGGAGCCTGCTTCCCCCTCTGCCTCTGCCTGCCTCTCTGCCTATTTGTGATATCTGTCTGCCAAATAAATAAGTAAAATCTTAAAAAAAAAAAAAAGGGTAATGCAATGGTTTTACGAAACAACCTATCCCACACACTTAGGCTTCTCACCATTAGAAGCAAACCACACAAAAGTTAGTGTGAAGACAGTAGTAGTGTCAGTGTCATCAGTTTGACAGAAAGCTGCAGGAACATCACCAACAATCCCTAGCACTGCGCATATGTTTGAAAGTTCTTGATTTCCCACTTTTTTTTTATATCTCTTTTTCCTTTCTTCATTACACTTTGTCACCTTTCCGCAGCAGAAATATTAGATGGCGTAAAACTGAGATTCTAAATTAAACCTTTTGCTCAGCATTCACAACATTATGTCCCATTTTCAGAATTTCACCTTTGACTGCCATTCCCAGGTTGAGTTTCATAGGTTTAGTTCCAGTCTGGACTGAACATGGTGTACAGTTGTACTTGTCATTAGGAGGGGAGCATTTTCAATTTTATTCTTCATTCTCATCTCTATTCAAGGTCTTTGCCTGCTTCAGGAAGATCAAGACTCTTTAGATAAGGAGTCATGTGTGTAAATCCCTGTTGTCTGGCAACCCTGTGGGGTAGTCCGGAGACACTGGATTACTTCCCCCTAGGTTTCCCTCTGTTCTGCTACCCATCTAGCCCACCTCTTCCTAGGTCTCCAAGCCCGAGTTATCTTTACCCTGTTTGCTGTTCCTCTTAAGCCCTAGGAATATTGCATATTGGTTTTATAGAACTCATAAAAGTAATTTTTGAAAAGTTGTAACTGGTTGTTCTAGACACTTTTTAAATTTCCCATGACTTCTGGCAAGCCTATTTTTCAGAGTAGAGAAAAGGCAGTCATCACTGGGAGTTTGTTAGCGGAGGAGCCCAGCTCCTCTTCCCATGATAATTTAAATTTTCTAGATGGAATTATGGGTTCATATATCAACTCTTTTTTTCAGTTTTTTAACATGCACTTTTTTGGTTAATTTATTCTTATTTTCACTTAGTTCATTGTGTGTGTGTGTGTGTGTGTGTGTGTGTGTGTTTCCCAATCTCCTGACTTGAAATCTAGTTCAGAGTTTCTGCAAGGGTGGGATGTAAATGGTACCTGGTGATTGTAGGTGGGACAGGAATGTAACATTAAGTAATATTGATCATTATCCCATTTTCAATTTTCTTCTAACCCTACTGATTTAGTAAGAAAGAGTCCTTTTTTGGTGCTGGTGTATACTGTATACCTCTCTAACACTTGCTAATATCCTTTTGTAAAAATAGAGTGGGGGCGCCTGGGTGGCTCAGTGGGGACCTGCCTTTGGCTCAGGTCATGATCTTAGGGTCCTGGGATCCAGCCCCTGGCTCTCTGCTCAGCCTGCTTCCCCCTCTCTCTCTGCCTGCCTCTCTGCCTAGTTGTGATCTCTCTCTCTCTCTCCCTCTGTCAAATAAATAAATAAAGTATTTAAAAATATCAGAAAAGTCTTTGGTGAAACTTCATCTATAGGTATAGAATTCAGCTACAATTTCTTTATTTTTCTATTTTTTTGAAGATTTTATTTTAGAGAGAGAGTGCACAAGCTTGCGAGCAGGGGGAAGGGCAGAGGGAGAGGGAGAGAATCTCAAGCAAACTCCATGCGCAGCATGGAGCCCAATGCAGGGCTCGGTCCCACACCCCTGAGGTCGTGACCTGAGCAGAAACCAATAATTGGACACTTAACGAACTCAGCCACCCAGACGCCCCTCAGCTATAATTTCTGTGTTTCCCTTCTACTCATCAATGAAACCGATTTTTCCATTTGCAACCATAATTTAATTTACATTTTTATTTAAATAAAATGTACATCAATTTGAAACAAAATATTAAGTATACTCTGAAGGCGTTATGCAATAATTGAAATTTCGGATACAGTGACTAGTTCAATTATTATATTACTTAATAATGAAAATGTAATGTAAATACCTTTATGTTAATCATTGACACCGTTTATTTTCATTTTTGCATACAACCTTTTATCCATGTGGAATGAGTTTTTTGTTTTGTGTTTTTTTCATTTATTTTTTTTTACCTTGAACTTTGTCCATAATAATATTGACCTGTTTTCTTCTTGTTGACATTTGTGTAGTTTGTATCTCTGTTTTCTTTATTTGTGCTCAAGTTATGGGACTCTATGTCCTCCTGTGAAAGCCAAGTGAACAATATAATAGTTTTCTTCTTCCTCTATTCTAAATCTAAAACCTTGTTGACAAAATTGATAGTAACTTTTGATTCTTATCAGTCTTAATATCTTCATTATCCTAAGTAAAGACTTTGAAAATTCAAATTTAGGTTACCTCCAAGCCTGCGAGATTACTAAGGAATTTTTAAGTAGAAGCTTGGTAGAAATGTTGGAAGATTTAACTGTAAAAGTCTTCCAGAAAGTAGGGCAAATACTCAAAGAGAGGAAAATATGAGACATGTATTAATAAAATTAGAGAAACAGGTCAGTATGTCCAACATCTCAATAATTTTGGTAAACAATATGCCAAAACCATTAAACAACTAAATTTAAGACAATATCTTAAAACTACCAGATGTGAGTTTTCATAATAAAAGCCTACCAAGTGCCCAGAACAACTGGGAACACAGGGCAGAGTAAGTCATATCATATCATCAAGAAATGTTAGAACTCTGTGAACTCTTCTCTTTAGAAGAGTTTCCAGAAAGAAAATTAAACAAGCCACCTACAGAGGATTAGGAATATTTACGACTTCTAAGTAATAACAGTGGAAGCTAGAGGGCAGTGGATTGATGTCTTCAAATTGTTGAAAGAAAATAATTTTAATATTCTATACCCAGCCAAATCACATGTGAGTCTAGAATAAAAATATTTTTACATGGGCAAGTCTCAAAAATTTACTTCCCATCTATCTTTTTTCAGAAAATCCCCAGAGAAAATGTTCTACCAACACTGGGGAGTAAACCAAGGGAAAGGCAGGCATGAGCTTCTGAAAAGAGAGTCCAACATAGGAAACATGGACATGGAAAATTCTCTAAATGAATTTACGACAGCTTGCACTTAGCATAAAGAGCAGCCATGGCAGACTGAAGCAAATCAGAGCCTTCAGGAGATTATTTCTCCCAGAATACAAATTGTTTAAAGCCTTGAATATATATTCATGAAAGATTTAGACAATTGAGGAAGAATTTGGAAATTGAATTTCTGGTAAGTCTTAGAAAATTCAGCAAAGGAAAAAAAAAGACAACTCTTAAGCCAAGAAATAAAAATAGTTGTATTTTTCAGGAAAGGAAAAATAATCATTATTAAATTTGAATGTCACCATTATAATAAATCCAATATTGAATACGGACCTAACCAAAATTAAGAAAAGAGAAATGGAAACACATTAATCCTCATTTCGAATAGTGTGAAGTCATGACCTAAAACCACAAACTAAAAGAAATAAGAAATAATAAAATAGTACTGGCATGTTACTGAGAGTCACAGACATGTACCTGGAGCTGGAAATGGTGGATCTTTGTGGGGACAAATGGCAGAAGGGTAGAGAGTGACCACTGCCTATATAGAATGTCTAGAACTTCTTAATTCTTAAAGTTATGTGCACATACAATAACCTTGAAAAACACTAAAATTAGCAGTAACAACAACACAAGCTAATGTACTCTCCCTGTTTTAAGAAAATAAAGGGAAAAAATCAGTTCTTCTACTAATGTGCTGGATTCCCTACCCTCACAAAGACATGTTCCTTATATTTTCACCCTTTTCCTTCTGTCATCAGTTTATTTCTCTTTATGGGACCATTGCCAGAATTAATACTGTAAAGTTGCTGTGTTATCGCTCATGTTTAGAAAAACAAACCTGCTTTGAATTTGCATCCCACTCCAACCACCTCCCCATTTCTAGGACATACTGTATTCATGCACCTCTTCTTGGCTTCACCTCTCATTATCTCAATAAAAGGGTCCTCTTCCGTCACCAGCTGCCTTCAGTAAGCATCACTGCCCTGAAAGTGCTCTTGTCAAGGTCACCAATCCCTTTCAGTAACCCCGTGCAGGTCCAACGGACAGTCTTCTCTATTTTCAGCAATACCGATGCAATTGACATTAGACATATTTTTCCTGATCTTTGTAATTTTGAACTCTCCCCTGAATTCATTGTCTACTTCTTCATAGTATTCCTTTCCAGCTCTTCACTCATGAGTGAGGAAGTGACTCAGGGCTCAGTCCCAGAAGACCTTTCTTTTTTCTTTAAAATTTTTTAGTAGATCTACCATAGAGAGGGTTGAGTTAACCATGCTCTTAACTTTACAGCACATTATGGAGTAGAAGGTTCATTCATATTTGATTTCACCATTTATTATCTCCTTTTCTATTCATCCCCTACACCTTTTCTCCTTTTGGTCCCCAGAAAACTACTATAATGTGGTTATTTCTATCATTTTATTCATATATATTCTTGTAAAATACATACAGTTGTTTTGTGCATTTAAAAGATTTTATGTAAATAGTAAGGAAATACACATTTTTCTTTCTCAGCCATCTTCCCAGCCATTCCTCTATCATGAAGTGAGTTATCCATTCATATGGTTTTCAATACAATCTTCATGTTGATGTATTTGTTGCCTCCAGACTTAATTTTTCCAGCCTAGACTCCTTCTCTGTGTTTCAGATGTATGTATCCAACTGTATACTTACTATCCCTCTTTATTTACCTAACTCAATACTCATATCTCAAACTCAATAATACCCCAAAGGATAAGTCTCAGTTGCCATCCCCACCTCATTTTTTCATACTCAGTAAATGGTACCATCAGTTATTCAAGCTAGAAACCTGGGAGTCTTCTTTGATTCCTAAACTCTGTTCCCATTCCCCAACCAACGCAGACACAATGCCCAATTTACCAAGAAATACGGGCCATTCTACCACAAAATTATATCTGACTCCATCTACTTTCCTCCCTCTCCACTTCCACTATTATCTGTTTGCTAATGAAACAAGTAAATGAATAAACCAGTGTTCATATAATAGTAAATTTCATGTACTAGTAAATGTAATAAAAGAAGCAAGCTGGATGATGTTTAGAGAAAGATGGAGGGACGCGCATCTTTTATGCGGAGAGATCAACCTGAGGAGATTATGTTTGAGCTGAGACCCGAATGCTGAGAAGTAGGCACACAAACACACAGGAGTGTTCCGGGCAGATAGCTGCAGGCATGAGGGCTGTGGTAACATGAATAAACAATTATTGAGCAAGCCGAGTTCATCAAACAAATATCGCCAACTTCAACTCTACAAGAATGACGAAAACGGCAAAGCAAATATTATATTAACCTCTGCTAAATTTTAAATTTCTTACAAACTTTTCTTTTTCCCAATAATACCAATTTATTAGGTGTATCAATATATGCAGAGAGAAGTGGAAATATTCAGTGTCTCTTGTAAAGCATACTATAAATTATGCTCTTCTTGGAGTCATTCTGTTGGAAAGGACTGGTTTTAGGGGTTAACAAGTAACTGAATCCCCATGAGGAGAAATTATTTCTGCCTCTGACACAGCTGTTACCCTGTAAATCTCTAGCTCGTCCCATTGCCTCAAGTTCTTCAAGCTCAGAGAATGGAGGAAAACCAGTTTCTTAATTTCTCTTCGCCCTCAAGAAAGCCCTATAGAGAGCGAAGGTGTGATAATCTTTAACTTTCCTGAGGCCTCTCTAAGGCTACTCATTTGGACTTTTAGGAAGACTAGAGGGATAAGTAGCTATGCTCAAAATTGTAGCTTTGTAATCTTTTTTTTTTTTAAGATTTTATTTATTTATTTATTTGACAGAGAGAGATCACAAGTAGACAGAGAGGCAGGCAGAGAGAGAGGGAAGCAGGCTCCCTACTGAGCAGAGAGCCCGATGCGGGACCCGATCCCAGGACCCTGAGATCATGACCTAAGCAGAAGGCAGCGGCTTAACCCACTGAGCCACCCAGGCGCCCTATTTAAGCTTTTTTTAAAAAAGATTTTATTTATTTATTTGACAGAGAGAGGTCACAAGTAGACAAGAGAGGCAGGCAGGGAGAGAGGAGGAAGCAGGCTCCCTGCTGAGCAGAGAGCCCGACGCAGGGCTCGATCCTAGGACCCTGAAATCATAACCTGAGCCAAAGGCCGAGGCTTAACCCATTGAGCCACCTAGGCGCCCCTATTTAAGCTTTTGATACCCTCTTCTCTTACTGGGCACCCAAGGGCCCTCATGCTATCCTTCAATTTCTAAAAGTTAACAGAATGTTGTTCTACCCAAATCTGTTTTCTCCCAGCCAGCCTTATACAGAAAGTTGATTATCTCTTCCTTCTTATAACCCACAGAACATCAAATCCGCAGTATTCAGATATTGTTATAAAATGTAGCTACTTTATAAACTCAAATTTCATTTAGATTTGAATTATCCAAAAAAAAAAAAAAAGGCAAGATGAGGCTTGAAAATTGTCATCTACCAGGAGGAATAGTCATGTAATATTCACTCTTCCTATTACAGGGGCTGGGGAAACTCCTGGAAGTTATAGTACAAAGTAATTTTATCTGTTCCACTAAGAGTGAAATGAGAAAAGAGCTAAGACTTATAGCAAAATAATAATAATTGCTACCTGTCCAGTCTATCAGCATGTTGTTTATAGGCTACAAAGAAATGTATGATTCATTGTTAATCTCTTTTATCTCTTATACTTGCTTGAAATGTTTCCCTGGCCCATAACTGAAAAGTAATTTGACCCACCTTATACATAATCTAGAAATGTCATAGAACAACCGCTACCAGCGTCCTTATAGTCAATCTCAGTGTCATAAGTCATTTTAATGATATCATTTGTAAGGTGGGTCAACAATGCCACTCATAACAATTAAAGTATCAAAATTTAAAAAGTTATTTTTAAATAATTAAATTAGATACTATGTAACTATTACTCAGATAATAATATACTATCAGATGTACTTTTTTGAGTAGAAGTGAAAGGATGTGTTTCCAGCTATTAAATAGGGAATTCCATGTAAACATCAGGATATATTATCTGTGCCCAACCCCCAGTATGAATATTGCCATGAGTTTGTCTTCCAGGTGAGTAATATTCAAAATGGGCATATCACATGTTGTGAAAAAAGTTTTGACTCCCTAGGATGAAAGAGAGCAAACAGAATGAAAGTCACTAGTTTAATCTCATCTGGGCCAGTACAGATACCAAAGGAAGAACTTTTCTAGAGACAGACAGATCCTGCTAACTTTACCCAGCAAGTAAATTCTGGATCACCCACAGGAAAATGGCAGAAGCAAAAATAAAACCTCTCTAAAGCATTATACTGATATCTGAGGCTTCAAACTACTCCTATTTCTTTTCTTTCAAATACGATTTTGAGCACTCAGTTTAAAATGAGCACATGGAGGGGCACCTGAGTGGCTCAGTCAGTTAAGCAACTAACTCTTGATTTTAGCTTGGGCCATGATCTTGGAGTCTTGAGATTGAGCCCTGCATCCATGCTGGGTATGGAGTCAGCTTGGGATTCTCTCTCTCCTTATCCTCTGGCCCTCCCCCTGTGCTTCCGCTCATGTGCACGCACGCTCTAAGAGAAATAAATGAATAAATGAATAAATAGATAAACAAAAATGTGTACATGGAAAATAGACATGATGGGTATCTATCCACCCCCCCAAAATAAGTAAATAACCATAGAATAAACCCACAATAAGAATTATAGACATGCATCCTAAGATAATCATGTTTGTTATGTTAACTTACAAAAGCCAAGCTTCAGAATTTTGTCAAGGATACTAGAAATAAATACTAGAAACTAAAAATAATGCAATATATAAAAGAATCAAATAAAAATTCCAGAACTCAACATTACAATAGTCAAAATTGAGACCTCCCTAGATGGGTTTATCAACTAATTAGACACAGAAGAAGAGAGAATTGGTAAATTGGATTATATTAAAAGAAGTTATGCATAAGGAAGCACAAAAAGGCAAAAAATAAAAGTAAAGATGAAAGGGTAACAGCATGGAAGACTAAACAATATTTGGAGAGGTAGTAGCTGAGAATATTCTAGAATTGATTAAAGAAACCCAGTGATTCCTTACTGGGATACACAATCTTTATATATTTACAACTTAGTGAGATCCCAGAAAACCAAAGACTCAATTTAAAAGGTAACAATTGTAGATTGGATTTTTAAAATATTCAAATGAATGCTGTTCCCAAAGCCCACATTAAAAACACACAGATCCAAGATAGCTGAAATGGAAAGGTTGGAAAAGGTATAATATGTAAATACTACACAAATACAGAAAAGTAACACTGATATCAAGCAATTAAACTTTAAGACAAAAATCATACCTTGAGATAAAGATTCCTTCATTATGATAAAAGCTTTGTTTTGCCAGTAGCATATAGCAATTTAATTTTAATTTTAATTTTTTAGAGAGGAGGGGATGAGAGGGAGAGGGAGAGAAAGAATCAAGCAGGCTCCATATTCAGCATAGAGCCCAACACGGGGCTCAATCTCATGACCCTGAGATCATGACCTGAGCAGAAATCAAGTTGGGTGCACTTAACTGACTGAACTACCCAGGAACCCCAGAATATAGGCATTTCAAATGTGGATTGTTTCATGTAGAGAGAAACTCTTGAGGAAATAGACAAATACTAATCAAACATGAGATTTTTTAACACACCTCTTTCAGTAATTGACCAAATGAGCAATCCAAATTTTGAACACATGATTACTAGATTTGACATAACAAATATGTATAGGAAATTGCACACAGGAACTCAGAGCACACTTTTTTCCCCACACAGGCAAAGAAAAGCATTTATACAGATTTACCTTTTCTGACCATAAAATGAGCCTCAACTAATTTCAAAAGTTTAAAGATGCATAGAGCATATTCTCTGACCTCAGTGAAATTTTGCTAAAAATGAGTACTGGTAGGATAACTAGGAAATTCCATCTACTTAAAATGGAAGAAATATATTGCTATTCCATTGAACTGTGGGACTAGCTAAAACAGTAGGGCAATCATTCAACTGGTAGGAAAGAAAAGAAAAGAATAAAACACTGTCATGATGACTATGGTGGGGAAAAAACACAAAAGAAGCTAGAGGTTGTGATTATTCATAAGAGTTTAGAAATGTTGCTAGATATAAACTCAACAAACAGAAATAAATTGTATTTCTATATACCATCAATAGCAGAAAATGAATTTAAGATATCATTTACAATAAAATGAGAAACAAAACAATAATTATCTAGAAATAAATCTAAGAAAAGAAGAGTGAAACTCCTTTCATATTTTGTATAAAACTGTAGAGACTTTGGAGAAGACCCAAACAAATGGAGAGACAGCCATGTTTCTGGATTGAAAAACTCAAATGTGCTAAATATGGTATGCTTCTCAGATAGAAATCCTCTCAGTTAAAAAAAAAAAAAAAATCCCAGCAGGGTTCCTTGGTTTTGGTTTTGGCTCTTTGTTTTTGTTTTTGTGGAATTCACTGATTCGTTCTAAAACTTAGATGGAAATGCAAAACAAATAGTCACATAGATTATTGAAGAAGGATGAAGCAGGCGAAATTCTTTAAGATATCAAAGCTTATTTCCTGGGCGCCTGGGTGTCAGTAAGTTAAACATCTGGCTTCAGGTCAGGTCATGATCTCAGGGTCTTAGGATTAAGCCCTACATTTGGGTTCCTGCTTAATGGGGAATCTGCTTCACCCTTTGTCCCTCTCCATGCTCCTGCTCTCTCTCTTTTATTTACTTATTTATTTTGTTTATTTATTTATCATTAACATATAATGTGTTATTTGTTTCAGGAGTACACATCTGTGATTCATCAGTTTTACACAATTCACAGCACTCACTATAGCACATACCCTCCCCAATGTCCATCATGCAGCCACCCAATTCTTCCCATCACCCTCCCCTCCAGCAACCCTCAGTTTGATTCCTGAGATTAAGGGTCTCTTATGGTTTGTCTCCCTCTCTGGTTTCATCTTCCCTGCCTTCCCCTATGATCCTCTGTCTTGTTTCTCAAATTACTCATATCACTGAGATCATATGATAATTGTCCTTCTCTAATTGACTTATTTCATTTAGCATAATACCCTCTAGTTCCATCCATGTCATTGCAAATGGCAAGATTTCAGGGCTTTTTAATGGCAGCATAGTATTCCATTGCATATATGTCTATCACATCTTCTCTATCCATTCAACTGTTCGTGGATATCTACACTCTTTCCATCATTTGGCTATTGTGGACTTTGCTGCTACAAACATTCAGGTGCATGTGTCCATTCGGATCACTACATTTGTATCTTTAGGGTAAATACCCAGTAGTGTGATTGCTGGGTCAGTCATAGGGTAGCCCTATTTTCAACTTTTTGAGGAACCTCCATACTGTTTTCCAGAGTGGATGCATCAGCTTGCATTCCCACCAACAGTGGAGGATGGTTCCCCTTTCTCCACATCCTCTCCAATACCTGTCAGTTTCCTGACTGGTTAATTTTAGCCATTCTGACTGGTGTGAGGTGGTGTCTCATTGTAGTTTTGGTTTGTATTTCCATGATGCCGAGTGGTGAGCACTTTTTATGAATCTGTTGGTCATTTGGAGGTCTTCTTTGTGGACATGTCTGTTCATGTCTTCTGTGCATTCCTTGATTGGATTATTTGTTCTTTGGGTGTTGAGTTTGATAAATTCATTATAGATTTTGGATAGAAGCCCTTTATCTGATATGTCATTTGATAATATCTTTTCACATTGTCTTGGTTGTCATTTGGTTTTGTTGACTGTTTCCTTTGCTGTGCAAAAGCTTTTGATCTTGATGAGTCCCAATAGTTCATTTTTGCCCTTGCTTCCCTTGCCTTTGGCAATATTTCTAGGAGGAAGTTGCTGCAGCTAAGGTCGAATAGGTTGCTGCCTGTGTTCTCTTCAAGGATTTTGATGGATTCCTGTCTCACATTGAGTCCATTTTTGTGTGTGGTGTAAGAAAATGATCCAGTTTCATTTTTCTGCACGTGGCTGTCCAATTTTCCCAACACCATTTGTTGAAGAGACTGTCTTTTTTCCATTGGCATTCTTTCCTGCTTTGTCAAAGATTAGTTGACCATAGAGTTGATGTCCATTTCTGGGCTCTCTTATTCTGTTCTACTGATCTGTGTGTCTGTTTTTGTGCCAATACCATGCTGTCTTGATGATTCCAGCTCTGTAATAGAGCTTGAATTCTGGAACTGTGATGCTGCCAGCTTTGGTTTTCTTTTTCAACATTCCTCTGGCTATTCGGGGTCTTTTCTGGTTCCATATAAATTTTAGGATTATTTGTTTCATTTCTTTGAAAAAAGTCATTGGAATTTTGAT
Organism: Lontra canadensis; assembly: GCF_010015895.1. NCBI lineage: Eukaryota > Metazoa > Chordata > Mammalia > Carnivora > Mustelidae > Lontra > Lontra canadensis. Next base: position 16,525,661 of record NW_022631018.1, on the reverse strand, counting down.
AGGGATTGCATTAAATGTGTAGATTACTCTAGGTAGCATAGACATTTTCACAATATTTGTTCTTCCAATCCATCAGCATGGAACATTTTTCCATTTCTTCATGTCTTCCTCAATTTCTTTCATGAGTACTCTATAGTTTTCTGAGTACAGATTCTTTGCCTCTTTGGTTAGCTTTAGTCCTAGGTATCTTATGACTTTGAGTACAACTGTAAATGAGATCAACTCCTTAATTTCTCTTTCTTCTGTCTTGTTGTTTGTGTATAGAAATATAACTGACTTCTGTGCAATGATTTTATATCCTGACACTTCACTGAATTCTTCCTGTATGAGTTCTAGCAGTTTGGGAGTGGAGTCTTTTGGGTTTTCCACATAAAGTACCATATCATCTGCAAAGAGTGAGAGTTTGACTTCTTTGTCAGTTTGGATGCCTTTTATTTCTTTTTGTTGTCTAATTGCTTAGGTTAGGTTTTCTAGTACTATGTTGAATAGCCATGGTGATAGTGGACAACCCTGTAATCTTCCTGACCCTAGGGGGAAAGCTCTTGGTTTTTCCCCATTGAGAATGATATTTTCTGTGGGCTTTTCATAGATGGCTTTGATGATATTGAGGCATGTACCCTCTATCCCTCCACTGTGAAGAGTTTTGACCAAGAAAGTATGCTGTACTTTGTCAAATGCTTTTTCAGCATCTATTGAGAGTATCATATGTTTCTTGTTATTTCTTTTTTTACTGTACTGTATCACATTAATTTTTGCAGTTGTTGAACCAACCTTGCAGCCCAGGAATAAATCCCACTTGGTTGTGGTGAGTAATCCTTTTGATGTACTGCTGGATCCTTTTGGCTAGTATTTTGGTGAGAATTTTTGGATCCAAGTTCATCAGGGATATTGGTGTGTAATTCTCCTTTTTCATGGGGTCTTTGTTTTTGGGATCAAGGTGATGGTGGCCTCATAAAATGAATTTGGACATTTTCCTTCTATTTCTTTTTTTTGGAGCAGTTTCAGATGAATAGGTATTATTTCTTTAATATTTGGTAGAATTCCCCTGGGAAGCCATCTGGCCCGGGGCTCTCGTTCGTTGGGAGATTTTTGATGACTCCTTCAATCTCCTTATTGGGTATGGGTCTGTTCAGGTTTTCTATTTCCTCCTGGTTCAGTTTTGGTAGTTTATATGTCTCTAGGAATACATCCATTTTTTCCAGATTGTCAAGTTTGCTGGTGTAGAGTTGCTCATAATATGTTCTTATAATTGTTTGTATTTCTTTGGTATTGGTTGTGATCACTCTTTCATTCATAATTTTATTAATTTGGTTCCTTTCTCTTTTTTGTTTTTGTTTTTGGATAAGTCTAGCCCAGGGCTAATCAATCAATCAATCTTAATTCTTTCAAGGAACTAGTTCCTAGTTTCATTGATCTGTTCTACTGTTCTTTTGGTTTCTATTTCATTGGTTTTTGCTCTTGTCTTTATTATTCCTCCTCTTCTGCTGGGGTTAGGCTTTCTTTGCCATTCTTTCTCTCTAGCACCTTTAGGTGTAGGGTTAGGTTGTGTATTTAAGACCTTTCTTGTTTTTTGAGAAAGCCTTGTATTGCTATATACTTTCCTCTCACGATGACCTTTGTTGCATTCCAAAGATTTTGAACAATTGTGTTTTCATTTTCATTTGTTTCCATGAATTTTTTAAAATTCCTTTTCAATTTCCTGGTTGACCCATTCATTCATTAGTAGGTTGCTCTTTAGTCTCCATATATTTGAGTTCTTTCCAACTTCCCTCTTGTGATTGAGTTCTAGTTTCAAAGCATTGTGGTCTGAAAATATTCAGGGAATGAACTCAATCTTTTGGTACTGGTTGAGACCTGATTTGTGACCCAGGATGTGATCTATTCTGGAGAATGTTCCATGTGTTCTAGAGAAGAATGTATTGTAGTCTGTTGCTTTGGGATGGCATGTTTTGAATATTTCTGTAATGTCCATGTGGTCCAGTCATGTAAAGCCTTTATTTCCTTGTTGATCTTTTGCTAAGATGATCTGTTCATTTCTGTGATGGGGGTGTTAAAGTCCTCTACTATTATTGTATTGTTATCAATATGTTTCTTTGATTTTGTTTTAATTGGTTTATATAATTGGCTATTTCCTATGGGCATAGATATTTTAAATTGTTAGATCTTCTTGTTGGATGGACCCTTTAAGTATGATATAGTGTTCTGCCTTATCTCTTATTATAGTCTTTGGCTTAAAATCTAATTTGTTTCATATAAGGATTGCCACCCCAGGTTTCTTTTGATGTCCATTAGCAGTGTAAATTGTTTTCCATCCCCTCACTTTAAATCTGGAGGTGTCTTTGGGTGTAAAGTGAGTTTCTTACAGACAGTATAACAATGGGTCTTGTATTTTTTATCCAATTCTGATACCCTGTGTCTTTTGATTGGGGTATGTAGCCCATTTACATTCAGGGTAACTATTGAAAGATGAATTTAGTGCCACTGTGTTGCCTGTAAGGTGACTATTCCTGTATATTGTCTCTGTTCCTTTCTGGCCTGTTACTTCTAGGCTTTCTCTTCACTTAGAGGACCCCTTTCGATATTTTCTGTAGGGCTGGCTTGGTGTTTTCAAATTCTTTTTGTTTTTATTTGTCCTGGAAGCTTTTTATCTCTCCTTCTATTTTCAATGACAGCCTAGCTGGATATAGTATTCTTGGCTGCCTATTTTTCTCATTTAGTGCTCCGAATACATCATGCCAATCCTTTCTGGCCTGCCAGGTCTCTGTGGATAGGTCTGCTGCCAATCTAATATTTCTGCCATTGTAGGTTATAGACTTCTTGTCCAGAGATGCTTTCAGGGTCTTCTCTTTGTCACTGAGACTTGTAAGTCTTACTATTAGATGATGTGGTGTTGACATATTTTTATGGATTTTGAGGATGGATTCTCTTTTCCCCTAGATTTTGATGTTTGTTCCCTTCCCCAAATTGGGGAAGTTCTCTGCTATAATTTGCTCCAATATACCTTCTGCCTCATTCTCTCTTTATTCTTCTTCTGGGATCCCAATTATTCTAATATTGTTTTGTTTTATGATATCACTTATCTCTTGAAATCTCTCCCCATGGTCCAGTGGTTGTTTACTTCTCTTTTTCTCAGCTTCTTTTTTCTCCATCCTTAGGTCTTCTATATCACTAATTCTCTCTTCTGCCTCATTTATCCTAACAGTTAGAGCCTCCATTTTTTATTGCATCTCCTTAATAGCTTTCTTGATTTAAACTTGGTTAGATTTTAGTTCTTTTATTTCTCCAGAAAGGGATTCTCTACTGTCTTCTATGGGTTTTTTCCAAGACCAGTTAGCATCTTTATAATTGTCATTTTGAACTCTAGTTATGACATCTTAATAATGTCATATCAATTAGGTCCCTAGCCATTGGTACTGGCTCTTGTCTTTTTTTTGAGGTGAGTTTTTCTGCCTTGTCATTTCATCCAGAGAAGAAAGGATAAATGAGGGAACAAAATACTAAAAGGCTAGCAATGTCCCCCCAAAAATGTACACTCACCAAAACAGAAGAGACCCAAAACTGGGGAGAGAAGAAAGGAGAAAAATAATATATGATTAGGCTGGTGAACAGACCAGAGCCACACACTTGGTTTTGGGTGTATTTTGGTCTGTTAGAAGAGACTGCCTCCCAAAATTTTAAAGAAAGAAAAGCATATATATACAAAAATAAGGGTAAACAATGATGGAGGGTTGGAATATGACTGTAGGGATGAAAATTTTAAAAGATTTTAAAAAGGAATTGATAAGATAAAAGTTCATTGAAAAAAGAAAAAAAAAAGAGAGAGAGAGAGAATGTGATCAGGATGGATAGTAGAACAAAGCCATATCCTAGATATAGGTTGTATTTGGTCTGTTAGAAGAAAGTGTATCCCAAAATTTTAAAGAAATAAAAACTTATATGTATACAAATAATAAAGTTAAATACAATGAAGGGATAGAATATGACCATAAACATAAAAATTAAAAAGGATTTTTAAAAAAGTATTTAGAAGATAAAATAGTTAAATAGGTTAAAATAAGAAAGAGGAAAATTTTAAAAATAGAAAAGGAAATAATAATAAAAATTTTTAAAATTTAACTTTGAGAGACTAAAGAATCATGGAAAAAAGCCATGCATTCTATGTGCTGTGTTCCTGTAGCTCTGAATTGGTGGGTGAACTTGGTCTGTCTGGATGTTCTTGCTGATCTTCTGCGGGAGGGGCCTGTTGCTGTGATTCTCAAATGTCCTTGCCCGACGCCCTTGCCAGGGGCCCGGGCTAAGCAATGTGCTCCGGTTCGCGCTCGGAGCTTTTGTTCCCTGAGCGCTTTCCGTACCGCTTGGGAGGACGGGAATGAAGATGGCGGCTGCCCAGTTTCAGGCCCAGATTGCCAAGAGCTTGGCCCCGCTCCTCAGTGCACCTCGGAGAAAAGCCATCAGTCCCTCCCGTCTCCCTGGTCTCCGGACATGCTCCGAGCTCCCCCAGCCTGTGGCGGACTGTTTCTATCTCTAGCACCCGGCCCCATTTAGAGTCTCCAAACCCAGCAGATTCCTGCCACACTCCTGCGCCACTCCTCCTAGAGAAGGTGAGTCTCCCTGGATCTGCCACTCGTGGGGTCCCTGCTCAAGGAGTAGTGCCCCGACTGTGCATCAGATCATGGTTTAAGGTAACCCCAAGCTGAGAGCCCTCTCCTTCGCTCTGTCTTTGCCCCCAGCTTCCCCACTCCGATACCTGGGAGCTCTGCCGCACTCAGACACGCCCAGTCTTTCTGTGACCCCGTGGGTCCTGAGACCACACTGTCCCCGTGAGGGCTCCACCCCCTGCTTAGCCTCTGGAGTGACGTCCCTCAGTGGAGCAGACTTGTACAAGTTCTGATTTTGTGCCTTGTTGCTCCACCGCTTGCCGGGATCCAGCCCCCCGCCCCACGGTTTAGCTTCCCGTATATCACCTTGCATTCACTTCTCTGCATGTCCTACCTTCCAGAAAGTGGTCATTTTTGTCTTTGTAAAGTTGCTGCTGTTCTTCTCTTCGATCTGTTGAGCTTGTAGGTGTTCAGGATGGTTTGATCAGCATCTAGCTGAACTCCTGGGACCAGACGATACTTAGGTCTCTTGCTCCATCTCGTGCCATCTTACTTCTTCCACCTCCTGCTCTCTCTTCCTCCCAAATAAATAAATAAATAAAAATTTAAAAGCTTATTTTACAGTTACAGTAATTTGGCTGTACCACCGGCTCCATAGGGGCACGTGTGGAATAGATGGAATAAACCAGAATAGAAACCTAGAACCAGGTCCAGGCACGCATGAACCCTGGACAAACCCAACAGTGGCAGAAGGAAAGTCTTTCACTAAATAGTACTGGGGGAAAGTTTGTATTCATTTGGAAAAGAAAAAGAAATTCGACCTATCGAAAACATTTATAAAACCTGACATAAAGGAAAAGCCAAAAAGAGAGAGTGACAAATTTGCCTATGCCAAAATTAAGAGTGTCTTATCACCAAGGAAGGCCACTAAGAAAACAAAAAGGAAAAATGTATCAGAGTATAAGAAGGAAAGTAATTATTTGCAACATACATAGAGAATAAAACTCAAATCCTTTTTTTAAAAAAGGTCCACTGATAAGAGAAGAAGCATATGCAAAAGAAGAAAAGCAAATTGTGAACAACAGATGAAAAAGTACCCAACTTCATCCATAATGAGTACAAATTAAATTGATCATGAGCGAGAGCACGAACTCACCGGACATTCACAACCTAACACTTGTACATGTCAAGTAAAAGTGAGTACCACACTTCTGTATATAACTCTGGTTTATTTAGAAAAATTAAAAATGTGCACAACAAGCCTCTGTTTCTGGACATACTCATACATATGTGCACTGCAGTGTATATAAAAAATTAATCAGGGTAGCGGGATTATTCATAATATTAAAATATTTGAAATACCTAAGTGTTCATCCACAATAGAACGGATAAATAACAAGCGATGATAAAGATGAACTAGAACTACATGCAGAAGCTTGGGTGGAGGGGCCCCTGGGTGGCTCAGTGGGTTAAGCTTCTGCCTTCGGCTCAGGTCATGATCCCAGGGTCCTGGGATGGAGTCCCACATCGGGCTCCTTGCTCCACAGGGAGCTTGCTTCTCTCTCCGCCTCTGCCGGCCTCTCCGCCTGCTTGTGTGCGCGCTCTCTCTCTCTCTTTCTGACAAATAAATAAATAAAATCTTAAAAAAAAAAAAAGGCTTGGAAGGAGCTTAAGCATGATTGTGAGAAAAAGAAACAAGTCACCAAGAAAAAAAGCATGAGTTTGGTAAAGTTTAGTAAAGTTCTTCAAGAGGTAAAATGAAACTGTTTTAGGGATGCATATATGTCAGTGAAATTATAAATAATACAAGAAAGTGATAAAGTCAGGATGGTAATTGCCTCTGTGAAGGAGGGGTGGTAGGCAAAGGCCTCATATAGATCTCCAGGGTTCCCACAGTGTTCTTTTTCTGGACCTAAGTGATGGGTACTTTACAGTAAGTTATTGCACCTACTGTATACTGCTTTGTGTACTTTACTTTTTTGCATTATGGCCCATGATTTAAAAAAAGAGAGAGCACTGTACATATTGCTATGGAAGAATTCTCCAGCTATACATTGTGAAAAAATAGGGTATAGGAAAGTATAAAAGTGTACAGAATTTACTACTATTTATGGACAGGAGTGGAGGGGGCGAGGTTTTAGAAGGACAGACAGCATGACCCAGACACCAAAACACTGGTTGTCTCTGGGCAGGAGAAACAGGAGGCCAAGGGACAGGGTCAGAAGACTTACTAACTCTAAGACCTTTTTGTTGTGTCTTTTGAATTTCATATCATGTGAATGTGTTACCTTTTCAAAATAAGTAAATAAAAAAACCGAAGGGCAAAGTACTTTTCTAACAACACTAACCATCCTTGTCCACAAGGGGCCGCTGTTCAATGGCTTTTAACTAGTTCCTCACCAGGGAGAAACCTGCAGGCTCCCTGATCTCACCAGAAGGTGAGGAAGTCGTCATTCTTACTTTATATTACACATCATGTTCCAGGAAAAAAAAAAAAAAAAAAAAAAAAAATATATATATATATATATTTGATATATATATATCAAACAACAACAACAAAAAAAACCGCACAAGAACCCTCAATTCACAAAAATGCACCCAAAGTAGATAATATGCATGTAAATTGGGATGAAAGAAGACAAAGTGGAGAGATCATAGGAATTCAGGGATGAGGTGTTTGTTTGTTTGTTTGTTTGTTTTTAAGATTTTATTTATTTATTTGACAGAGAGAGACAGATCACAAGTAGGCAGAGAGGCAGGCAGAGAGTGAGGGGATGCAGGGCTCGATCCCAGGACCCTGAGATCATGACCTGAGTAGAAGGCAGAGCCTTAACCCACTGAGCCACCCAGGCGCCCCTGTTTTTTGTTTCTTTGTTTGTTTTTGTTTTAATTTTTTTTTTTAGGGATGAGTTTTTTTTAAAGAACAGCATTAAACATCTCCCCTGGACTCAATGCACACATTAGATTCTAAAGTTTCTAGCATCTGATGCCAAAAAAGGGAAGTATGGTTAGTAACAAATTCAAAATCTCGCTTGGGAGACTATTAATATGAAAAAAAAAAAATCTTCCTGGCGGTCTGTTAGAGACAATCCGTGAGGACCCTCAAGGTGTGCTTCCTGACTGGTTTTAATAACCAGAATAAATCATATAGCAGTTGTGACACCAAAACGACCTCACTCTCCCAGAGAATTGTAAGATGCTTTAGGACTTCAGATGGGGGAAGTTTCATTCATGGTTAATCGTGAATGAAAAAGAAAGTAAGTATCCATGCTGCAGAATACAGAAGAAGAAAAGCCGGAAGACCACGCTTTAAAAAAAATTCCCCGTCTTACATGCAAGACAGAGAGTGGCTGTCTTCACGCAGCTGGATTTTTCAAAATTTGTTTATTGCAATGAATTCTTTTTGCTTCAGGTTGAGCTGATTGTGCTTCGAGCCACTAAGGAGTTAAATGCTGTCCTCTAAGTTCAAGGGGAAATTAGCCCTGCTCAAACACAGAGCTGGCTCACAGGACAGGGCTCTGGGCAATATAAAGGCAGGGAACCAGCAGCCAGGAGACACAGTCTCCTTTGTGACAGGAGCTACAACAATCACAAAAATACTTTGGCAGTTATGGATTCATCTGACATTCCAAGGAAAAAAATAGCTGTCATTGGTGGTGGCTTGGTAAGACTCTATTTAGATACATTATTCCTATTAGTGGTAATTATATTACTATTAGTCTTAATAATTATTGTAAGTTGCTTGCACTGACTGTCCATCTTCTTGTGAAACTTCTCTGATATTTAAACAGACCTATTTTAAATATGGTATTAGTGGTAATTTGCTCTTTTCTGCAAAAGGTATTTTTATTTCCATTAAATACAAAGGTGTCTGTTTTCCCTGGTTATTTTGGTTTAGCAATTCTTAAAAACAGAAAATCAGAGCAAATTGAATTTGATGTATCTTCATGTTGGCTATGTTTTTAAAACAGAAGTTAGTGTGAGTCGTCATTTTAATCCAAGCGTTTGCCTCCTTTGGTGAATAACTCAATTTATACTAATAATAAGAATAAAAGTGAATTCAAAATTGTTATGTAGGATGTTGGCTAGTTATTTATTTGGATCATGGGGAATAGCACCTGTTTGGTGTCCTGATTTATTTGGGTGATCCCACGGAGAATGTTAGGTGGTGGAGTGAGGGGCTCCCCTGTCACTGGGCACAAGAGACGAAACTGCAGAGCCTTACCCCACACCCAGAAGACGTGGCAGGGGTCTCTTATCTGCTGCCATTGTTATCTTACCAAAGCTGGTCTGTTTCATGTGGTGCTGCCCCAAGTAGACTGTATTTTTCTCCCCTCAACAGAACTCTCTTATTTTGGAATAAAATAATATCACCATTGGTAAAAGCTTAACCATTTCGTTTTCGCCTTTGCTGTACCCATTTATAGGCTTTTAGCTCCTAGGTATTCATTTATTCATTTACTCAACAAAAAATTCTTCTTCTTTTTTTTTTTCAACAAAAATTTCTTAAGATCCTAGTATGTGTCAGACACTGTTCAAGGCTACATAGAAATTAGTGTAGTTCATTTATTTATTTATCAAGTCTATGCTAATTTTTGTCTTTCATTCTGCCTTTCTTAGGAGCTTTTCACCCAAAGCACTATGACAGTTCCTCTAACATTTCTGGTTCTAGATTTCAATTTGCTAACGAATGCTGTCACATGCCATGTTGGTCAATGCATGTGACATATGTTGTCATTTCTTTATACTGGGTCTCAGTCCAAGTCTTTCCCATAAAAATTTTGCAGGAAGTGAGATGTATGTATTCACCAAAATGTCACTGCATGCCCACTATTTGCCAACACTGTTTTAGTTACCAGGAATACAGTGGTGAACATTCCTGGAAAGTGAAAGAGCGGAGAAGAAAACAAATAAATCATTTCAGTGAGAGATAGACATTGTAAAGAAATGCAAATAGGGCAGGACTGCAGAAAGTCTTTGCGGGTATCTGTTTAGAGTCTGGTCAGGGACGGCCTCTCTGAGGGGGTTATATGACCAGAGACCTGAATAGAAGAAAGCAACCTCGTGAGGGGCTACAGAAAGCATTCCAGAGAGAGGAAATATCTAGAAGAGAAACCCTGAGGTGTTCAAGGAGCAGACAGAAAGGCAGAGAGAGTGAGGCTGGAGAAGAGGGGCTCCTGAGGAAGGTGAGCTGAGTCAGGTCCCCTCGGGTCTTACAGGACAGGGCAAGAAGACTGGATTTCACCCTGAGCTTGATGCAAAACCACTGGAGGACATTAGGCAGGAAAGTGAGCTGTGATTTCCAAAAGATCCCTTGAGCTAGTGTGTGGCGAAGGAGTGGAAATTTTAAGACAAGATAGACTAGTTAAGACACTGTTGTGTTTGTCTAAGACTCAGACTATGGGAGCAGCAGGGACACCTCTTAGAATGCCTCTTAGCAAAGGGGAGGTGACAAATACGTGATTGCATAGATGATTTGGGGAGGCATAAAAATGTGGGTGTCACCCATGGATTTCTTGCTGAGTAACACTTAAAGTCTTTGTCATGTAACCAGTTCATTATCTGGGCACATACCTGTGCTGGAACATAGAAGATATGTATTAGAAGCAACTAAAATTCCAAGCACCTGGGTGGCTCAGTTGGTTAAGTGCCTGACTCTTGATTCTGACTCAAGTCATGATCTCAGGGTTGTCAGATCCAACCCTGAGTTGAGCTCTGCACTGAGCGTGGAGCCTGCTTAAGATTGTCTCTCTCCCTCTCCTCGTCCTTGCTCATGCTCTCTCTCTCTCTAAAAGAAAAAACAAACAAAAAAACAAAAACGAAAAAACCCCAAAACAAAAACTGACTAAAATTCCTCTGCAAAGAAATTCATCCACCTCATCGCAGAGGCTCATGCCCAGGAATCGTGTTTGAGTCCCCTTTTCATTTTATGCGCAAACCTCCCTTCCTCTTTTACTCCACTTGTAAACCTTTGTGGCGCTACCTCCAACATCGGTGTCAACTCTGGCCCTTGCCACCACCTGTCCAGACCATCATCAGCCCTCATCCACCTCCTGTATGGTCCCCCAGCTTCTACTCTTATCCACGGACAGTCCATTCTCCACCTAGCAGCCACAATCATCCTCCTAAAACCTAAGTCTGGTAACTATAACTCTTTGCCAATACCTCGCGATGGTTTCCCCTTGCAAATGAGACAAAACCCAACTCTTTACCAAAGGCCCCACTAGAACTGAACCTGTCTACTGCTTGGCTTCATCATTTCCCTGTTTTACGTTTTTGTTGTTTGTTTTTTTTTTTTACTATTATCCATCAGCACCAGAAGTTACATACCTTATTTATTTTTGAATTTTAGCCTATTAACTATCTACTCCAACTAGAACACAAGCTTATATTTACAAATGCATCCCTGTGGCTGGAACCATGTCCAACATGACTTACTGTTATTATTTAGTTAGTATTTGATAGATGAATGAACCAGAGGGATGGAAAACTCTCTTAAGAATAGGACGATGAAGGAAATGTTGCAATAGACAAAACCTTGAATACTGAGCATATAATGAAACAAGGTATTAAATAAAGCAATTCAAGAAGGTTAAATTAAAACACAGAGGAAAACTAATCTTCTCACTCAACTTCTTTCTTGTATCTTTCTGTTCACCTTTCCCAATCTCTTCCTGCCAATGGGCCATATCCTAGTGTCTTACACTGTCTAATGCATTAAAGGCTCTCCCCAGCCCCTAAAGGGAAAAATGCAACAGACTTGAGAACTTTTCCTTTGAAGTCCAAAGGAAGGCACCTGGGTGGTGCAGTCAGTTAAGTGTCCAACTCTTGATTTCAGCTCAGGTCATGATTTCAGGGTCAAGAGATCAAACCTGATGTCAGGCTTCCTACTCAGTGTGGAGTCTGCTTGAGATTCTCTCTCCCTCTGTCCCTCCCACTCATTCTCATTCTCTTTCAAATAAATAAGAAAATCTCAAAAAAAAAAAAAAAGGGCCAAAGGATACAGTGAATTCATGTTATTTTTTTCAGTAGTAGCCTTGCCCACTGAAAAATCACCCTAAGAATTTGCCCTTGCCCCACTATAAGAGATCATCTGACCCCGTGATAGACCAAATAATTTCTTTTCTTTAAAGACCTGTCAAGTCAAGGAGGTCAGAAATCAACAGATCAAGGAAGGAACTCTTACTGAGAAATGAAAGGTGACAGAAACTAAACCATGATCTTAAGCTGGTGAAAGTTGTTTAAAAAAAAAAAAAACTTTAATCTGAATATTGAGAAAGATCACTGTATCAACTTAGAATGTCTTTTCCTCGTGTGCAACACTGCTCCCCAAGCCCCCAGCGAATGTCATTACCAAAGGGTCATTTCAACCTGTGAAGACCTCTTCTCTCCTGGAAATTTCCACAAAGTTGTTTGCCTTTATCACACGCTGCGTCCTACAAAAGTTATTCATATGCATGGTTTATTTGCCCATAAAATGTATTTAATTTTCTAAATCTTGAGATTGTTTTATCTTTGGGTCCCGCTCCCTTCCCTTTTATAAAGGTTATCTCAGTGCCTTATACTGTCAAACACACAAAATATTTTGTGTGTGTGAGTTTGCTTTCAGAAATGCGGAATCGTGTGCTTACAAGTTGTGGGCAATTAAAAGAAAGACAATGTTTTCCACCAGGATGGTGTCATAAGGAATGTAGTCCTTGAAGGATGATCTTGAAAACAGATTTGAAAAACAACCACTCCCTTTCAGGCTGGAAGAAAGTCTATGGGGGTAGCTTTCTGATTCTGTAGCCTCTGGCGGTGGAGGCAGGAGGAGGAAAACAGCCACATTAGTGGCCTTACTCTGTTAGTGATCTCTTTCCTGTTTTTACAAAGTGGCAAACCAGTGAAGTCAAAAGAAAGTCTAACTAACCTGTCTGGTATCCTGAAGCTATGTTCATACTCAGGTCTGTGGTTTTCAAAAATGCTGCTCCTGGTGACTATTTGCAGTGTTTACCTGTAGGGTAGAAACAAGCAGAGCCATGGGACACTTTCAGCAACAGCTACAGCATCTCGAGCCTCATTTTTGGGGGAAAGCCAAGAGCTTTAGCTGGAAGAGCTACTGAGGATTCCAGGCTCAGCTGTAGACTGCTGTCCAAGCACACGTTCAAATTTCAAAGAGGTATCACAGGGTAGCCTTGAAGTCTTTCTTCTGTCTCCCCTGCCCACAAGCGGCCCCACTACACATTGTTTGGTGATCCATCATCCCTGTGTTTGACCAGCAAAATTCTCCTTGGAAAAGTATTGAGAGGGTGGTCTTTTAGACCATCAGAATGAGGAGACACGTTTGTGATCCTTATGACTTGGTGTCCATAATCGTGCCCGTCTCCTAGGATTCGAGTCAGGTTAGTGACCTCTGTTCATGAAATTGCCTTTGAAGCAACTTCACCTTGACTCTGAGAGAGTGTGTCACAGGCATATTCGCTGAAGTCCCTCGTGGGTTTATAGGGTCAGAGTGGTCTTGATGCTGGGCTGGCCCTAGACTGTGTTTTGTCCTGGGTTCCTAGGATCTCTCCACCTCACTGCTCACTCTCTACTCACCTGAATGGGACAAAGCAGTTTCTGATAGTGAGGGTAAGGCATCAGCTGGAAGCCCAGAAAATCACTCAGAACACCAGATCGCTATGTCTTTTAACTCCGAAATTCGACTGCTTCCTTTTCACACTTCCTTATCCACTCATCTCTAGCTTTGTTCTCAATCTAGCCGTTATAAAAACAGAAATCAAATATCACCCAGAATTTTCCCTTTTGCCAAAGTCAATATCCTAGACACACAGAAACCATCAAATGTTTTATAGTCTTGGGTCAAGGCCTCTATTTCATTCTTCTGCAAAGGTTAATGAGGCAAACCGTGTAAAGGACATAATTACTATGAGCCTTTATTGTTATTTTATTGATATGAAAGTAAATTAAACTCTGTTCACTCCACTCTTGATTTCCACCCCCCAGACACCGAGCCCTGTATGTGAGAAACGCTCGCTTCACTTCTGCACTAGTATCTAGGACCTTCTGCCAACAGAAGGGGAGTGGGTTTCTCTGTGGCTGTAGAGGTCATCCTGAATTTGCTGCAAGCTAAGGACAAGTCTTGATCCCATGCTCTAGTTCTTCTCAATCTCTTGGGTAGCTTTCCTTGTGCTCCGATCCGACTCACCAGAGGAATTTATTCTAGCTGTCTCCCTTCTTATCCAGCCAGATCTCTGCTTCTTTGGGAGGTTTGACTAATGCCTTGAGATTTTTTTGCTCCCCAGACAGATCGTTAAGGTGTCTTGTAAATTCGGCTGTTACCTGTGTGACACAGAGAACTCACCCTTCAGAGCCTGCTTCATTTACTGCCTTGTGAGCTGCACCTGAGATGAAACCAGGAACTTGAGGCAGCTCGAAGCTTAACTGCCTGTTTTTCTTTCCTTGTCGTTTGGCCCCAGATATGGTCAGTCCGTCTGTCCACGATCCACGTGTGCATCTGCTCATGACTCTGTCCACTCAAAGAGGCCAGCTACCCCTGTCTTGAAGCTGGCCTCAGGGAGGCATTGGCTTGAGACAAACAACTGTCCTTCAAAATAAAACAAAATGCAATGAAGAATCTTTAACATGGTCTCTCAGAAACACCTGGTCTGGAGACTGTTCAAAACTCACCGCAAAACTGTAAAAATAACTCGTCCCGCGCACCCTCGGTTTCTCCCACCTGCTTTGCAGCTATTCCAAAAACAAACCCAGAGACCAGACCCACTCCTCCAGCCCTCGAGGCTGGCAGCGTCCTCTCCCAGCTCCTTTGTTTGCCTGCCTCCTCTCCTCTCTGTCCGCGTTCGTTCTGCTGTTCTCTTTATTTCCGCCTGGTGCTAGGGCCCAGCCGCTGCTGGGGCACCATTTCATTACTGCAATCCAAAAAAATTACATATTAAATATAATTAAATTAAAATAAAATAACTTCAATGTCCAAATATAAGGGCATTGCAGACAATGAACTGTAAAGCTGTTGTTTCAAATTCCGATTTAAAATATGTTCTGCAACGGAAATATATTCACAGTATCCTATTTATTTTTTAAAACAAAATCACAAAATAAAATATATGACATGGTACCATTTTTAAAAGAAGTATTATATACTTATATATAATACTTTATATATATAATATATATCTATATATAATCCATATATGGATATATAACATATATCCATAAATATCCAACAATTTATATTCATAGAAAATTTTAACACCGTAAGATTGTGGAACATTACTTTTTTCCTTCATGTTTATCTAATTTTCTAATTTTTTTATTAAAAAATGCTGGGTTCTTACTAAGTATCAGGTATTATGGTTTGGACTAGAAATAGAAAGAGTGATAAAATATAAGCCTTAGAAAAATTATTACTCTCAGGGCACTTACAGCTTGTGGGAAAGTCAGACGGGAATGTAAATAATTCAGTTCTTTGTGGGAGATATCAAAACACATATTCATACAGACGTCTGTGGAATTACAGAAGAAAAGGCAAATAAGTCTTTTGGAGGAAGAGAGGTATCAAGAAGAATTGTACTGAGAATATGAGTCTTTTTTTCTTTTGAAGATTTTATTTATTTATTTGACAGACAGAGATCACAAGTAGGCAGAGAGGCAGACAGCGAGAGAGGAGGAAGCAGGCTCCCCGCCAAGCAGAGAGCCCAATGCCAGGCTTGATTCCAGGACCCTGAGATCATGACCTGAGCCAAAGGCAGAGGCTTTAACCCACTGAGCCACCCAGGTGCCCGAGAATATGAGTCTTAAAAGAAGACAAAACCTTTTCCAGATGGAGAAAGGATTGTTCAGGCAAAGGGAACATTGTATTCAAAGGCATCTAAAATGTAAAAATACATGGTATATTCAGGAAATAAGCAGTGACTTTGGTATGCCTATTACAGATAGGGAATGGCAAAAAATGAACGGAATGAAAAAGAGAAGTTGCGGTCACATATAAGGATCTTTTAGGTCATATTGAAAATTTGGTACTTTTCCCCGCAGATTTCTGTGGAGCAAATAAAGGACTATAAGACAGAAAATGCATCCTCTGATTTTTGTTTCCGGAGACACCCAGTCTATGGAGCGTGGCGTGGATAGGTAGAGACTGGGAAGCCGACACCGTCATTCAGGTGAAAGGTCATGAGAGCCCTGAAAAGAGAATGGAGGGTAGGATAGGGAGTCTGTTTGAGAAAGCCTCAAGGGGATCAACAAGACTTGTTGTCTGATTAAATATTTATTGGCAAGTAGAGCGGGATGTTTAGCATTCCCTGAAGTGTCCTGGTTGGGTGAACTAGAGGGCAGCGCTGCCAGCCTCTAAGCTATGCAATCCAGAAGGAGGAGGAGGAGGTTTGAAGTTCGAGGGAAGGGAATGAGTTGGACTTGAGGCACGCTGAGGTGGAGAAACCTGTAAGATCCCCCAGGTAGAAAGAGGTTCTCTAGTCAGAGATGAGTTCACGAGATGGATCAAGGCTGGAGAAAAAGTCCTAAGAGCCCCCGCAGAAAGCATCACGGAGGGAGGAAGGTTGAGACTGCTGCTTGCCCTCAAAGACCACATCCAGGTGATACAAGCTGGCGTATTCAGGGTAAGGTTTAAATATAAAAACTCAGAACATATGCAGTTCTGGCAGATGGAATCATTACCAACAAAGTGTGAAGACATTTTTATGTGCTTATTTCATGGAAAGTGCAGTTAACATTCTGGTTCTTTTCTTTCCATTCATATGTTCAAAGATCAAATTCTTGAGAAATCAAAATATAGTTGGATGAGTGGGAGGTATAAACAGGCTTTTCTGTTTGGGCACAAACTCAGAAAAGCCTAGGAATCTTAGGGTGAGTTTTATATGCTTCATAAAGTCAAAAGGAGTTGACATGTGTTTAACATGCTATCAGGTTAATTTCAAACACATTATAATCATGAGGCATAAAATGCATGACATTTTTATAGTCACAGTGCCCCTTGCTACTAGGATCAGCATTTATAAATTAAAAGGTACAGTTTTCTCCTTATCATTGGACACCTGAATGATCATTGCTGGAGAGGTCACATGGGAACCCACAGAAATTTGGCAAATCCTCTTGATAAAAGCAGGCTGGCAGTGGGGCACCTGGATGGTTTGGTTGTTAAGCTTCTGCCTTTGGTTCAGGTCTTAATCCCCGGGTCCTGGGATTGAGCCCTGAGACCAGCTTCCTGCTCATCGGGGAATCTGCTTCTCCCTCTCCCTCTATGCCACTCCCTCTCCCTCCCCACGGCTCCTGTGCTCTCTCTGTGTCAAACAAATAAATAAAATATTTAAAAAAAAAAAATAAAAGGCAGTCCGGCGAAACACTGGAGCATTTACATAGAAGAAATTTTGAAACAATGTTTCTAAATGGTAAGTTAGGTGCCCATAGAGCAGGCCAGGGTGGGGTCAACCAAAACCCATGACTTACAGAGAAGGAAGTAAGAGGAGACAGGAAAAGAAGGCAGAAAAACAGAAGAACTGGGTCAAACCATAATTATATAACCGAGGAATCTCCCCAGAGCTCTGCTTATGCACAAACAGGCTAGACTAGTTGTTATTAAAGCTTTCAATTTGCAGGGACACCTGGGTGACTCAGTGGGGTCATGATCCAGGGGTCCTGGGATCGAGCCCCACATCGGGCTCCCTGCTCAGCGGGAAGCCTGCTTCCTCCTCTCTCTCTGCCTGCCTCTCTGCCTACTTGTGATCTCTGTCTGTCAAATAAATAAATAAATAAAATCTTAAAAAAAAAAAGCTTTTAATTTGCAGATTATCCTATGATCAAAACAATCTACTCTTGTGGACTTTGGATGCCTCAGAACAAATAGACACTTCATCATTGCCCGTGAACTTGAGAGAGCTGTCCTATCCCTGTCAAGGCAGAACTCCCAGAACTTCCATCACACAAAGTGCGGATTGCTCCCAAGGGTCCAACCCTGTCCCATTTCCTCTCTCCCCTCACCATCCTCATCTCTGGTTATGCTCAGAAGCCGACTGAGCCTTAACGGAGAGTTTGTGGTGGGCTCACCATGGTGTACACACGTTTTCCTTCCCATTTGTATCTTCATGTGTAATTAGCCTTCCTACCCAGCATAACGCTAAAGAGGCCGCTGACCGTCCCCACAAAGCACATTTTGTAGAAAGAGAGGAGGGGAAATAAAAGTAAAGTGGAAAAAGCACTTTATCAGCCATGTTACTAATCCTTCTGGCTGGACCATTATAGTATCTACCAGTATGCTTTCGTTTTAGCTTTAGTCGAACTTTAGTTACACAGATTGGAATTACAATCTTTGTTGTTGTTGTTTTAAAGATTTTATTTACTTATTTGTGATAGAACACAAGCAGGGGGACCAGCAGGCAGAGGGAGAAGCAGGCTTCCCACCGAGCCCAATGCAAGACTTAATCCCAGAACTCTGGGATCATGACCTGAGCTGAAGACAGACGCTTAACCAACTGAGTCACCCAGGCGCCCCTGGAATTATAATCTTTGTTTCAGGACATATTCTGAACATATCGTGGTCTTGGAGAAGAATTTTATTGATTTTTTAAAATTAATATTAAAAAGCAGCAGCAGCAACTGAACTCGCCACTCAACCCTAGAATCAGCACATTCTGGTGACTTGTATTAACCTCTGCTTCTCCCTCACTCATTGTAAGCATATAAGCATTGCCTGGAATCTTGTGTTTATGATTCTCTTGCATATGTGCATGTGTGTGTTTTATGTATATACGATATATTTATCTCATATATGTACACATAAATAATATACATACTCCTAAAAATTAGGTAGATACATGTATCTGGGATTCAGCTTTACTCATCCTTATTTTGTCAGAGTATCATGCAGGATGAAGTCATCTGGGACTTACTCTTCTCATTTATAGCATTACTAAAATACTCATACCATTGCCTTTCGTTGTGTGAATATACCGTAATTGATTTGTTCACTCCTCCCTGATGGCCCTTTGGGCTGTTTCCAGTGTTTTTGTTTGTCTGTTAGTTATGAAAAGTGCTCTTCTGAGCATTCTGGCATGTGTCTTCCCAGTACATGCCCTGAGGAGACAAGGCAGATTTGTTGGGGATGTGGTTGACGAGGTCATTGCTAGTGGTGCGTAAGAGCTGCTCCTGGCCCTCATTCTCTCCAGCACTTGATTTTTCATGAACCAAGATTATATTTAACCTTACTTCCAAATTACTTCATGTAGCTTTATTCCAACATTCCTGACCCTGCGGGTCTCCTGATTAGTATCCCTCCCCGTCCCGCTCCGCACCATGAGAGGAGCAGTGAGTGTTACAGGCCGTGGAAGAAAGGGGAGCTTCTGAAGCCTCTCTCCTTCCCTAAATGGACACTGACTCCACTTAGCCTTTAGTTGCTTCCTTAATTGTTTCTTAAATGCCACAGAACAATTTAGCCGTTGGAAGAGATTAATTTTATTGTATCAACTTCACTGTAACCTTCCAGTTTCCTTTTCCCTAAAGCAAACTGGCTAGTGCTATTGCCTTTACTAGATATTCTTTAACACACACATGGAAGGAATGTAGATAGACTGGCAAGTTTTCATAAATCAAAAGAAAGCAGAGAAGGAAGAAAGAGATTTAAGATGTCTGTGTTTACCAGGAGGAAATCCTCTGTGGTTGAAATCAAAGGAGCTGTGATTAGTGAAACATAAAAGGGTCCAGGGCTGTGCTGGAAAAGAGTGAGAAGTGAAGGAAAAGCTGTTGAGACACACAGTATTCTGTGCCGGGCACCAAGTCATGCTGTTGGTTGAGACGGCTTGACCCCTGTTGGGAAAGTGATGCCAGCAGTTGGAGAGGAAGTCATTTCAGATTAAGGAATTGAAAGCAATCAGATGGACGGATTAAAAGGAATGCAATTTGTCATGATCTCTTCTGATACATCAATTCTGTTAATGAGCTCATAATTTCAGGAGTTGCTGTACAGGGTGAACTGGTTTATTATGATTTTTGTTTAGAGCAGTTTTAGGTTCACAGCAAAATCAAGAGGAAGGTATAGAGATTTTCCAATATCTCCACCTCCCACACATACTAGTGTCCCCTATTATCAACATCTTCCCCCAGAGTGGGATATTTTGTGCAAGTGATGACCCTACATGGACACGTCACCCCTCAAAGTCCGTAGTGTACATTGAGCTGCACTCTGTGTATTTGGACGAATGCATGGTGACATGAAGTTACCATTAGGGTATCATACAGAGTATGATCCGTTTGTTTATCCCCGACTCCAACCCTGGCATATTTATTTTAACAAAATAATTGAACATGGATTTCTTGGTTGGCCTTACATAATAAAAATATGTATTGCTTTGCAAAAATTAAATTTGAAACCTTTCCACACACTTAATGGTTTAAATAGGGACTAAGTTCTTAAAATAACTATCATCAGTCTACAGAAATGGAATGATAGGAACAAAATTTGGTGGCCACAGTATCAGTGAATGGTGAGAGGAGCTCATGCTTGAATCACTGGATTATTTAAAAAACAAAAAATCCAAGAGAAACCAAACAAAACCCAAACATAAGTGCTCAATGTCAAGGTGCCCTGGAGCAGAGGAGTTAAACCTGGAGGAAATAGAAGAGGAATCGGGTCTGCCTGTGCCCACACCTGGCCTGACCCATAGGCCCTAAACTCTGACCAGGTGCATGGCCCCCTCCTCAGCCCCCACATATACCAGGGAGCTGCTGAGAACCTCGGAGGCCTCCCACCTCCCAGATGTGCCCCCAGCTAGCTCTGTGATTTTTCTCTCCCACATCTCACTGCTACCTTCCCTTCCAAAGCCATCCTCCCTCCTGTTGCCATCAGTCAACCCCTGAGCCACTTCCTCCCAGTCCTGAAGACTTCTGCACATTCACATCATCTTTTATCTATATCCCAGCACTGCCATCACCCTTAGTGACTATCAAAGTTCACATTGTTGACCCACATGAATCTCTAGCCCCTTTGTCCTTGACCTGCATGCTTCCAGTATCTTCCATCTCCACCATACTTCAGCCTCCAAGTCCCATGGCCCATGTTGGGTTTGGACCTTGTCATCCCACAGAACTGCTCCATCGAATATAATAGAGCTAGACCTTGGACTCTGATTAAAAACCTCCTAACTCCCTCCTTCAGTGGCCGGTGCTACGTCTGCTCTTCACAGGGACCGCCTACTTCCCGTTCAGAAGACTTCCTCTGTCTGCCTTCCATTTCATCCAACTTGGTGTTACTGTCCCTCAATCCACCTAAAATCTTCAAGTCCTTGCTTTCCAACCCATCCACATGGCCAAAACCCACCCTGCTTGGTTTCAACCCTCTGTAGAGAAATCCAGGTGGTCCAATGCTGTAAGAAAAAATAGACCTAACCTCACATCTTGGTGTCACTATAAATTCATAGTCTTTACCTTCAACTGTATCTTCAATGGTATTCAAACACGCTTCTAATTTATTGATGAAGAGCTCATGTTCTGGAACCAGACCGGATCCACTTGTTGTCTTAGGTAAGACACTTCACCTCTCTGTGCCTCAGTGACAGTGCCTGTAGGACAAGAAAATAGCAGTACCTCCTTCATAAGGCTGAAAAGATGAAGTCGAGTAGAGTGGTGAACATAACAACCACTTCGTGGCTATCGTGCATGAGCGTTATGATTTCCTAAATGTCATCTCTCTGTTTCCTTCTTTCTAGTAGATACTTTCAATCTTTGTCATGTGCTCCTTCTGCTTACAACCCTTCTCTTGACTCACTCACCCTTATTTGGCACATTCTTTCAGTCTCAGTTTATAGTTTGTTTTTTTCCAGGAAGTCATACCCCATCCCACTCCACTTCCCTTACTTGGCTTGAAGGTCCGTTTTCAAACTGCTGCTCTCGTTGTGTTATAATCGACTCTAACCCTCTTGAGAAGCCTGCATTTAACTTGCTGTCTGTAGTATCTCTAGCACTTAGCACAGGGACGGTATATAGGAAAAAATTAATGTATATGTGTATTAACTATAAATATACAAAAAATATTAGAAAAAATGAAGACCTAGACAGGACCGTGAACTCCCTGATTGTTGCTATTTTCTCTGGATCACTTTTTTTTTTTTTAAAGATTTTATTTATTTATTTGACAGATGGAGATCACAAGTAGGCAGAGAGGCAGGCAGAGGGAGAGAGAGAGAGAGGAGGAAGCAGGCTCCCTGCCAAGCAGAGAGCCCAGTGCGAAACTCAATCCCAGGACCCTGAGATCATGACCTGAGCCAAAGGCAGAGGCTTAACCCACTGAGCCACCCAGGTGCCCTCCACTATCCATTCTTTTTTATTTTTTTAAGGTGATGTTTTCTTTTTCTTTTTTTTTTTTAAGATTTTATTTATTTATTTGACAGACAGAGATCACAAGTAGGCAGAAAGGCAAGCAGAGAGAGAGACAGAGAGAGGAGGAAGCAGGCTCCCTGCTAAGCAGAGAGCCCGATGCGGGACTCGATCCCAGGATCCTGGGATCATGACCTGAGCTGAAGGCAGATGCTTTAACCCACTGAGCCACCCAGGCACCCCTCTGGATCACTTTTAATGCCTAGCAAGGAATCTTGTAATACTTAGGAATTAATAAACATTTGTCAAGTAATAATTTTTCTGTATCTCTTGAGAGTTGTTTCTAAATTTCCAAAAGGATTCCTAGTTTTATCAACTTGCTTTCCCTCTACATGTCAAAACAGTCTCACTCTAAAAGCTCAACTCAAAAGTAATGTTTTCCAGGAAGCTTGTTTTGCCAATCCCTTTGTTCTGGCTATCTGTTGCTATGTAACAAACCACCCCAAAACCTAGTGGCCTAAAACAACGCTCTATCCCTATGCCTTGTGTTTCTGAAGATGGTCTGTCCTCTGGCTGCCATCATCAGAGAGCTTGACCAGGCTGAATGTCCAACATAGCAGACGCCCGTGGAGGTACTTGCTGTGGGATGTTGGCGAGTAAAGAACTCAGAACGGCTGCAAGTGGCCTGTCCCTGTGGTTTAGGTTTTTCATTACATGACAGCCTCCTGTTATTTACTTTTCCCATGATCACTGGCTTCCAAAAGGCAGGAAGCACAGGTAGTTTTCAGGAAGTCAAAATTCATAGGTGAATTTTCACCTGTGCGGGGGGTCAAGACCCCTGAGCCCCATGCTGTTCAAGAGTCAACTATAATTACTATTGAAGTATATGTAAAAGATTTTTATTTATTTGAGAGAGAGAGAGGGAGCGCAAGTAGGGGGAGGGGTCGAGGGACAAGTCTACTCTCCACTGAGCATGGATACCAGGACCCTGAGATCATGACCTGAGCCAAAGTCAGATGCTTAACTAACTGAGACACCAGGTGCCCCAGTATATGTAAATGTTTAATGATTAAATTCATTATGTATTTTTTAACCACCCATATTAAAAATTTAAGTAATGCTGGAGATCTGCAAGGTTATTACGTAAAAAGTGGGCCTTTATACTCAAAAGTGGCTTGCTAAGTAAGCGTTGATTGACTTATCTGTTTGTCTCTTCTTAACTGAATTAGGCGTCATTGAGCCCAAGGACTTAGCTGGATAATCTTTAGACCCCTAAAGTTTAGTTGATTAAATCATACATCATAAATGGTCAATAAATTTTGACTTGGTTTCATTACAAATTTTATTTAACAATGTAATCTCTCTCTCATTCATTTATACATTTGACAAATACTGATCAGGTACTTATTATGTTGTGGACACAATGGTAGAGGCTAGGGATCAAATGGTAAGCAAACCAGTTTGCAGCCCACTGGGGTAGACAGATATTGACCATACAATCACCCTAAAGATGTTAAATTTCGATCGGGATAAGCTCTTGGTATTATTTTCCAGGGGCTGCCATAACTAAGTATCACAAACCAAGCAGCTTAAAGAACAGATTGTTATAATCTCACAGTCGTAGAGGCTAGAAGTTCAAGATCAAAGCATCGCCATATCGGTTCCTCTTGAGGACTGTGAGAGAGGGATGTGTTCCAGGCCTCTCTCCTGGGCTTACAGAGGCCCAGCTTCTTCCCATGTCTCTTAATATCATCTTCCCTCTCTGATGTCAATGTCCAAATTCCCTTTATAGAAGGACACCAGTTGGGTTACGGCCAATCCTAATGACCTAATTTTAACTCAATTATCTCTGTAAAGACCCCCTCTTCAAAGAAGTCATACCCTAAGGTACCAGGGTAGGACTGCACAATGTGAGCTCGGGGATGCACAAGTCAACCCCTAGCATTTTTCAAAGGAAAAGCGTGTAGCATTGTGAGAACTCAAGGAACTCAAGGAAGGCTTCCTTGGGGAAGATATCCAAATAGCCAGTCAGTATATGGAAAAGAGGTTAACCTTTTTAGCAATCATTCATGTGCAAATTAAAACCACACACATTCCTATTTTACCTACCGCAAGATTTAAAAGTTTGAGAACACCAGGTGCTGACAAAGATAGATTCTTGGAAGCTGCTGGTAAGAAAACACATTGATACAAAATTTCGAAACACTTTGGCATAATAAATGTGAAGATACATAAACCTTTGACGAGGGATAAAGCTTCCATGTATAAAAACCTAGAGAAAAATTACACAGGTGTGTAATAGGATACAGGTACAAAAATATTCTTTGCAGCATTGCTTTTTATTTATTTTTGAGAAAGAGAGAGAGACAGTTAGTGAGCAGGGGAAAGGGCAGAGGAGAGGGAGAGAGAGAACCTTAAGC
Organism: Lontra canadensis; assembly: GCF_010015895.1. NCBI lineage: Eukaryota > Metazoa > Chordata > Mammalia > Carnivora > Mustelidae > Lontra > Lontra canadensis. The sequence continues at coordinate 16,501,327 of NW_022631018.1, read as the reverse complement.
AGGCTCTGTGCTCAGGGTAGAGCCCAGCTCTGGGATCAACTCAAGACCCTGAGATCATGACCTGAGCTAAGATCAAAAGTCAGAAGTTTAAATGACAGAGACACACAGGCACCCCTGCAGCTTTTTTTTTTTTTAATTTAAAATCAATTAACATATAGTATATTATTAGTTTCAGAGGTAGAGGTCAGTGATTCATCATTTGCATATAATACCCAGTGCTCATTCCATCACGTGCCCTCCTTAATACCCATCACCCACTTTACTCCCCCACCCACCTCCTGTCCAGCAACCCTCAGTTTGTTTCCTATAGTTAGGAGTCTTATAGGGTTTTTTTTCCCTCTCTGATTTTATCTTATTTTATTCCCCCCCTTCCCCTCTGTTCATTTATTTTGTTTCTTAAATTCCATATATGTGTGAAATCATATGCTATTTGTCTTTCTCTGACTTATTTCACTTAACATAATACCCTCTAGTTCCATCCATGTCATTTCTGGCAAGATTTCTTTCTTTCTGATGGCTGAGTAATATTCCTCTGTGTGTGTGTGTGTGTGTGTGTGTGTGTGTGTGTGTGTAGATACTACATCTTCTTTATCCATTCATCTATTGATGGACATCTGGGCTCTTTCCATAGTTAGGTTATTGTGGACATTGCTGCTATAAACATTCGGGTACATGTGCCCCCTCGGGTAACTGCATCTGTATCTTTGGGGTAAATACCCAGTAGTGCAATTGCTGGGGTATAGGGTAGCTCTATTTTTAACTTCTTGAGGAACCCCCATACTGTTTTCCAGGGTGGCTGCAACAGCTTGCATTTCTACCAACAATGGAGGAGGGTTCCCTTTTCTCTGCATCCTCGCCAACATCTGATGTTTCCTGAGTTCATTTTAGCCATTTTGACTGGTGTGAGGTTGTATCTCATTCCTGCAGTGTTGTTAATAATATCCCCAGGCCATGTTTCATAATATAAACATTTATCAAATCATTATATTATATACATTAAATTTGTACAATGTAACATTATACAGTTATATAATGTCAATTACATATCAGTAAACATGGGAAAAATATCCTCAGACCAGAAACTAATGTCCTTCAACAGCACAACAGCTAAATAACCTGAGATTGTATGCAATGAAGAACCATAGAACAATGAAAGTGGATGGCCTGGAGTTTATGTACAATCATATAAATGAATCTCAGAAGCGTTTTGTTGAGTTAAATAGAGAAGATACACAAATATGATTCTAATTATGTGATTCAAAGGCAAGGATGGGTTATTACCAGAGTCAGAATAACATTTACTCCTAGGTGAAAGGTTGGGGGTCATAACTGGAGAGCAGGTGGTGGGAGCCATGGAGGGTGGGCTGTGATACTCTGTTTTCACCCCAAGTGGTAGTTATATGGATGTTTGCCTTCTAAGTATTCTATAAAATGGACACATGATATTTCTGTATGAAAGTCATATTTCACTATAAAAAAGTTAAAAAAGAAAAACACCAAAGCTACCTCTGAAATCATACCATTTAATCTTGAGTTCATCCCATTATTTTTGCAAATGATACTTTCCACTAGGGATTAAGTAAATGAGTTGCACAGCCAAGGTTAATACAAGTATCACTGTGCACAATGTTGCATTTTGTCAGTAAAAATTCCCTATATTTGTGGAATCAAATAAAAATATGAAAAAAACCTGCTTTGATTCTCAGGTCGGATCATTAAATGCATGCTTCTTTGCAAAGAGGAATTTCCAAGTTGACGTGTATGAAGCTAGGGAAGGTAAGACAATACTGAAAATCGTGAGCTGTGAAAATTCTGATTCTCTGACATCTTTCTCTTTAGATTTTTAAAAAAAAGTTTTTTTTTAGGAAGAGGAGATTAGTTTTGTTTTGGTTTGGTTTTTTGCAGCCTCAGCTATCTAAATTTAATTTAATACAAAATCACAACTATTAGTGTTTTCTTTTAAGGAGATAACAGTTCTTTTAATTTGGTTCTGATTACACCAGTTCTTCAGGTCCTGTATTCTTATCCTGTCCTAAAATATAACACGGAGTCTACTTTCAATGTCTTAGATATCCGAGTGGCTAAATTTGCACGGGGAAGAAGCATTAACTTGGCCCTTTCTTATAGAGGACGGCAAGCCTTGAACGCCATTGGCCTGGAAGATCAGGTACCTTGTTAATGCCTTTTCCTTGTAAAAGATAATAACTTGCTATTTTCCAACAACTGCGTGCTCTTGATTTCAGCCTGGCTCGAAGCACGGCGTGATGCCAAGAACCTTTGATGAAAATGCATTCCGCAAAGGTTTTCAAACTTCTAAATTTGGTCAAGAGGGTGAACATTTGACACTTGAGGCAGCTGGGGGAACTGGAGCATGATGGGGAGAAGGCGGAGCCTGCCACCCCCCACCCCCTCGATGATGGCCTCTGACACTGGGTTCGCAATGGGCTGTTGGGTCTCGGCCCACAGGATGTGCAACTGAGGTGGTATCTGGGTGAGAAGAGGATTGCGAATCCCCCCCCCCTTTTTTTTTTTTTTTTGGTTACCACACAGGTCCATTATCTCCTCTCCACAATTCTGAACTCCGAAAAGCTCTGGAAACAGAAAGCTTTTCATCACCCATTCAGCAATAAAGTTGACCTGATGTGAGGCCTTCCATGGCCTTTTAAATATTCTCATGTAGTGTGAATTTTCGCTACAGGTATCTTCTGCTCAGGATGGGGTGCTGACCCAAAGTCCGTGGGGTGTTCTGCGCATGGGCATGCGCACTCCATTACCTATCTAAAATTTGAAAACTTCGAACCTGGAAACCAAAGGGTCCCAAGGATTTGGATAAGGACTGTGGGGGCTGTAGATTTTCCCAATGGGGTCTCAACATTGCCCAACTTCTCACTGTCTAGAGTGTCACTTGGAAATGTAAACAGAAGTCATATATTTTGCTGATGGTACTTTTGCTGACAACGTGTCTTTGAGATGGTAACAAGGTGCCAGTTCTAGTTCCACAGATTTCCTTAGATATGCGTGTAGGAAAACACTCTGCATGGGGCTTCAGGGGTCCTGGGTTTTCCTCCTCATGCATAGCTCACTCTGTTTTGTGATCATGAGAATATCGCTTATAACCTCCTTGATGCTGAACCCTTTTCCTTAATCATAATAGGTGATTTAGACCAGATACAATTTAAGTCAATTCCAAAATCTAATTTAAAAAAAAAAAATCAAAACCTAGAATTTGCAGGAACATACTTTTCGTCTGTTAATCCTTTGCATTAATTTTTAATTTTTTTGAAAATATCCGAAACATCACATTTTGAAATGGATATCTATCTGATTTGTGTGATGCTGCACTGTTGTCATTGAAATTGGTGTTTCTGGTTTTATTTCAGATTGTATCCCAAGGCATTCCCATGAGAGGAAGAATGATTCACTCTCTCTCGGGGAAAAAGTCTCCACTTCTGTATGGGACCAAGTCGCAGGTCAGTTGACCCTGAAGATAGTGTTTGCTTCCAGTTGAGTCTAACATCTGGAACATGACACTTGCTTATTGGTCCTTCCTTTCCTCTCTGGTCCTATCTTTGGCCTTGTCTGTGTCAGTCTACCATTCAGAAACTATACTAGTTAACAAGTTAATTGATAGGGAACCTTTAAAATAGGGCCCGTTTGCCAATAACCATTCAAAAAGAGTTAGTTAGGGTCTTATGTTCCATTAGGCTCTTTTTTGCCTATAGACATCAGTCACAGTGACCTGGGACCCCTTTCTCTCCCATCTCCTCTCAGCTACATAGAGAAGATCACCAATGTATTTATGGCCAAGCATAAAATGCAAGAACAACTCAAGAGGGTTTTCCCCAAACTGACTCTCTTGCCCCAAATTTAATTATAATGGAATTTATAGGATGAACCAGAAGTGTTTTCAGTGCTGTATAATTTCTACAACAACAGAGGCCAGATGGTGAGGTAGTTGACCAAAGAAAATACATTTTCTGCTTTGTGTTCTTCTTGTCTTTACATAGTAACACACAGAGTTGGGGAAAGTATGTATTTTTATCTAATATTTACACCTTCTAAGTTTATTGCTTTGAGAGAGAATGAATGTACCAAACATCTATCAACCAGAGAAAAACCCAACTTGCTTTTCCAACAAGGCCTCATTTTAGGAAGTGCAGAACCCAAGGGAGGTTTGTGTTGAGTCTCTGCGCTCCCACACATCTCCCACTGCAGGTGGCTCAGCAGTTCTCAGATTCCGCTGGGATCTTATTAAAATGCAGAGTCCAATTCTGTAGGGCCAGGATGGAAGCTGAGATTAGACGTCCCAAACACATACGGTGATGTTCGTGCTGCTGGTCTGTGGGCCACATGCTGGGCAGCAAGAGACAAAACACAGGTGCCCATGGGAACGAGTCTGTGTGGGCTTGAAGCACCTCACTCCTATTAGGATGCTACTGTAAGAAAACAGAAACAGAAAATAGTTATTGTTGGGAAAGATACGGAGAAGCTGGAACGCCTGTGCACTGTTGATAGGAATAGAAAATGGTGCAGCCAGTATGGAAAACAGTCTAATGTTTCCTCCAAAAATTAAAAATAGGATTTCCATATGACACAGCAGTTCCCCTTCTGGGTGCATATCCAACAGAACTGGAGGCAGGGACTTGAAGAAATATTTGAACCCTCATGATCATAGCAATATTATTCACAACAGTCAAAAAGCAAAAGTGACCCAAATGTCCATCAAGGGATGGATGGATATAAACACAATGTGGTGTACACAAATGTAAAGGTAACAGAAAATATATATTGTTTCCTGCCCCTGGTTCCTGGGCCCACAGAACTCCTAAAACTCTTGTAGTTTCCTGAAGGATAAAAGTACTAGGAGATCTTTTGTTCTAATATTTGGTCTTTGACTGTGGTTCCTAACACAGAGCTCCTAAATCCCTTGGAATTTCCTGGGTGATAAGAGTATCTTTTGTTCTAATGGGGTAACTGTTAGTGGGCTCCTGGATGGGGGGTGGTCACCAGAAAGACCAAGACATAATTAGAAGCTTGGAATTTTCCCCAGACGTGGGAGAGGGGCTGGGAGGGGAGTTAATGATCCATCACGTCCCTGTGAGGGAGTCTCCATAAAAATCCCCCAAAGTATGGAGTTAAGAGAGCTTCCAGATTCACGAACACACAGAGGTGCCAGTGGAAGGGTAGCCCACCCACCCGTAGAAGGCAAACACATCCCTTGCAAACACATCTTTCCATCTAGATGTTTCATCTGTGGCCTTGATCATATCCTTTTCTAATAAACTGATAAACAGTAAATCAACTGTTTTCCTGAGTTCTGTGAGATGCTCTAGAAAGTTCTTTCAACCTGAAAAGGGGGTCATGGGAACCTCTGACTTAAGCCGACCAGTTAGAAGCTCAGGTGTAAGCTACATTGCCATTGGCCTTTGGTGTGTGTGTGATGGGGGGAGGGGTGCAGTCTCTTGGGACTGAGTCCTTAACCTTTGGAATCTGAGGCTATCTCCAGGCAGATGGTGTAAGGACAAATTGTGGCACAGCCGGCTTGTGTCACTGAGAAATTTCTTCATGGAGGAACCACCCCCACTGCCACATCTGTTATCCGAGTGTCCTGCGTGTGGTAGTAGGTGAGAGTAAGGAAGACATTCCCCAGAGGAGAAGGGGGAGGGTTTTCTACATGACATGCTTTAGAATACTATTCAGCCTTAAAAAAAAAAAAAAGAAAGAAAGAAAGGAAGAAAGAAAGAAAGAAAAAAGAGGAAATCCTGACACCTGCTACAACATGATTGGAACTGGAGGGCTTTATATTAAGTGAAATAAGCCAGTCGCAGAAGGATAAGTGCCATATTACATTTATGGGAGGGATCTAGAGGAGAGAAGTGCATGGTGGTTGCCAGGGCCTGGAGGGAGGGATAAATGGGGAGCAAGAGAGTTTCCGCTGTGTAAGATGAAGTGTTCCGTGGATGGAGGTACAGACGGTCATGCCACCGGAACACTTAAAAAGAGTTAAGATGGTAAATGTTATATCGTGTGTGTTTTACTACAATGACAGTTCGCTTAAAAAGTGGTTGAAAAGAAAAACGCTCCAACAACGAAGTGGTCAGGGGGTTGCAGGGGAGGTGGTGGGGAAGGATCAAAATTTTCCATTTAGCAACTTTCTCAAATAATAACCCCACTGATTTGGGCATTATAAAAACATAGGTACCGAGGTAATGCATGAGCCAGGCAGGAGGAGGAAGCGGAAGCAAATCTACTGACCATCCACAGAAAGATAAGCATCATTGGGTAGTTAATACGCCCTGTTTCATGGGCCCCAACTTGGGCACAACTGTCCTCTTGTGCACCATGACCCGTGCTTGTGCTACTTACCCAGGACGGGGAGAGGAGCTTGCAACCTTGTGAGGACAGCCGGTGTTCGAGTCCTCGAGGAAAGAACGCTTCGGAGGGAGGCAGCGGGGTGGTTCGGAGAGGAGGTAGCTTTAGTTTTCAGGGATCTCACAGAGAAGGTGAGCTTGGAGAGGGACATTTTATTTAAATATCAAATTGGCGCCAAAATAGCATTTTCCCAATTAAATGAGGGTCTATTGAAGGGGAGTAGGGTGAGACCAAAATTCTAAAAACAAAACAATACAAAACAAAAACCCGAAATCTTTATGTGCCCAGTGTGTATTGGTAAGAAACATCTAGCGCGCGTTGGCATAACAGAATCTTACAGCAATGGGCAACCTTGGGCTCCTCGAATCCAACCACCCTGCTTCACTGATGAAGAAATAGGCTGCGTGGTACGCAAGGTCAACGTCAAGGGAGACGCAGGGCCGGTGGTCTCATGCACAGTCGCCAGGGCAGCACACTGCGGAAGGCGCTCCCAGGCACGCTGGGCAGGCCTGACTGGTTGCACTCTTGCTTTTGCTACATTGAGAGCGACCATAGTAATCCGCCCACTTTGTCTTGGATTCACAGGGAATTAGCCAAGTAGACCAATTCCAGCATCATGCCCCCTGAGCCCCCGAGAGATTGAACCAATAAAGTGTGAGTAGACCGCGGAGGAAGACATGGTGCAGAACATCAGGGAAGTTAGACGAACAGAGCGACTTAGACTTGAGCCTCAAACTGGCTTCCTTACCCCCAGCTCCAGGGGAGGTGGGAGGGGGCAGCTTCCTCTCCACCGACGCCCAAGAGGGTGAAGGCGTTGGTGGGACTTTCCATTTGGGGTCTTCAACACATTAGAGGAAGTAGGAAATGATCGCTTGCCCACATATCCTGCCCTTCTCAATTCTTAAGAACTCGGTGAATGCTAAATTTGCGGCCACCTCTTTCTTTGGTTTGCGTTGTTACTTTTATAACAGGGTTGAACACGGAACATCCTTTAAGAACATAAAATTGGTTTTGAATCGCTCAATTCCACAGCCTGTCGAAATGCAAAGCCCTCCCGGTGACCCCAGGATTTCTGCAAATCCTCAGGGAGCTCACCCTCCATTGGCCTCCCCACTTCTCTGAGCCTCCCTCCTCCACCTGTTTTGTCTGCCCTTTCTCCCTGGCCGGGTCCAGACTCTTCCAGTCTTGCTGGATCCTGCCAGGTCTCTCCCAAATTGCTCTGGGAACTATCAAAATATTCCCTGATAGACAGAGCAGGTCAGAAATCCCCATTTTTTTTTAATGATGCAGAAAAATGTATTTTATTTTATTTTATTTTATTTTATTTTATTTTATTTTATTTTATTTTATTTTATTTTATTCCAGTGTATTAACATACAGCATTACCAGTTTCAGTTGTACAATACAGTTATTTGGCAATTCCCCGTAATCCCTTGTATAATCCCCTTCACCAATGTCACCCATCCCCCACCCACCCTAGCTCCCCAAGTCTTGCCCTAACCTCCTAGCGCCCCCCTTACTAGAAAACATCCGCATTTGCAGGCTTTCGGAATATAGAGCAGAAGCATGTTTTTCTAATATATTCGAAAGTCTGCTGCAACCACTCTTGTACAAATATCCAAAGGAGATTCTCAAACTTCCTTTAGGTTTTATTAATAATGTTTTTGATTACCATGGCCACTTATCCTTCCTCACTTATTTGTTCTTTTTTTTTTTTTTCTTCCCGTGACTACTGCTTAATTTTATTAAGGACCTTCATGAAGGTTCATTTGAAACAACTTAGTCTGTCAGATGCAGTTGAATCACTAGGCGGCAACAGCAAGTACTTTCAGTGTTGGATTAATAATGTCCCACGCATTGATAATTACTCCACTAGCTGGCTAGGAAGAATACACAGAATTGTACAAAACACACTGTGATGAGGAAGGACCATTGATACATGACTCATAAAACAGGTTAAATTGTCATCATTTGAACTGTTACTTGAAACATACGGCTGCCAGAAGGCGACCAGTGTTCTTTTTGTTCCTGTTTTTGTCTTGATAAATAAATTCGATAATGCTATCCAGATCGGAAATCTGGAGCAGGAATATGAGAATTACTTCTCTGTAGCCTTCATCAGAGATGAGGGTTTTTCCCCCAGTTTTATTGAGAGACAATTGCCCAAGTTCAAGGAGAACCGCATGATGGTTTGATTGGTATGTGCTGTGAAGACTAACCTGTTCTCATTCATATTTTTTCTTCATACGATCAACCTTTTAGAAGAGGCATTGGAGAAGTGAGGCATGATGGGGGAGGCTCTAACTTTTGCTTATAACACAAGGCTGATCCCGGACCCCAGGGGGAATGGACAGGGCCTCTCTGAACAGGACCGGTTCCCAGATGATACAGGTGTCAACCACGCCTCCCGACTGAGATGGAAAGACTATTTCCCCCACGTAAATGAGCCTTCCTAATTTAAATGTTTCCTAGCATACTCTGAATAACAAGCGTGGTTTCCACTGAAATGAGGGATTAATGACACAGAAGAGTGGAAACCAGAACAAAGAGGCAAAGAATGAAGAAGTCCTCTTAATATTAATTTATAGCAAAGACACAGGAAGTTGTGTCTTCAGTCATTGTCTTTGTAGCATGACAGAGTTATTTTTACACCAACTCTAGATTTAGCTGTTAATATTAAATGTCTACTTCTGGATGAGCTGAAGATTTATAAAGTAGCATATTTGCATTAAATGATGTAATGTTTCTAAATTTGGGAGACACATGCTTTAAATTTGTAAAGACTTGACTCACCCTGAATTGCAAGTCCCCATTTCGACTTTTGTGGGCTCTGGGTGGGCACTTTTGTTTTTGTGGGTCTGTCTCTCTCTGAAACAATAAATATTAAAAATTAGCTTTTATGAGTGCATTGGTATAGAGATTAATCAGGCTGGATTTATTCTCATGTATTCATTATGTTTTTTTCTTCTGATTTTAGTATCAACTAAAATTAGAACATTTTCATGGACCCCTAAAAGTATGTTCCCTCTGTGCCTCAGGCACAGTCGGCCCTGCCGAATTGTCCCATAAAGTCAGAAAAAACAAACATGGGTCCCAGGCAGGGCTGATCCTACTTCTACCAGTACTTCCCCTCCCCACTTCTTTCACGTTGAAATGAGTGCCTTCAAAGTAGTCTCTTTAGGGGCCTCTGGGTGGCTCAGTTAAGCAATTTCCTTCCATTCAGGTCATGATCCCAGGGTCCTGGGACTGAGCCCTTCATGGGGCTCCCTGCTCAGGGGGGAGTCTGCTTCTCTTTCTGCCTCTGCTTCTCCCCTCCAGCTCATGCTCTCTCTCTCTCACTTACTCCCTTCACCTCAAATCAATTAAAAAAAAATCTTTAAAACAAAAACAAAGTAGTGTCTTTAGGAAATAGTATACTTATGCTAGTGATGCTGTCATTACGGAAGTTTTTCCAGCAGCTCTATTTGGAGCCCTAGGATGAAAATAGGTTTATGAAATGTCAGCATAAAACTATCTCAGTGAAAATAACATGTTTTTGCTTATAAGATGAGGATTTGGTTTTTGTGGTATCAAACCTGAAAAATCCTGAGTTTAAACTTGAACATTGTTTTGTATGTATTTGGTTAAAGTGCTTTTTTTTTTTAAAGGCTCCTTAGCTAAATGACTACAAAACTAAGCTTGCAACCCTCTGCTAGGTATTTCCTATTGCTGAGCGAATAATGTGAAACGTTATCTGTCCATTCTCCAGAAGCAAACGGTATCAACTGTGTTTTTCTTGCAGTACATTCTTTCTGTAAGCAGAGCAGATCTAAACAAGGAACTTTTGACGGGTAAGTCCAACACTTTATTCAGCTATTGTCATTTCAGTAAAGTACATGAGCCTAACTCAGCTTGTCCCATGATTTACTGGGATTTGCTTTTATGACTCCTTTTCCTGGGTTACCCATGGGTTATTTGCACAGGCTATGTACAGCCCAAAGCCCTTCTTGACACAGAGTAGCGCTGGATCCTTCTGCGTCTCTGTCTCTCTCATCTTACGGCTGATCTAAATAAAAATCATTTGTCCACCACACATTAAAGTCCTGCTGTCTTCTCAGTACTAGAACGAGTGAGTGCTCACTCCCTGAAGACCTCGTGGACTGGAAGAAGAGCAGATACCCTCGAAGGACTTGCCCAGGGGCGCAATCAGCCCCACACTACAGACACATGAAAAGCAGTAGCTGGAGGCTAAATAGGGTGGTGGTCTTTAGGGTATGTCGATAATTCCCGGGTGCAGCAACCAAGCGGTAGACTGAGCTAGAGCCCGGGGGTGGGGGGGCACCAGTGCTGAAGCTGGAGGCACGTGCTTTTGTAGGAGACCAAGGAGATAGACGGCCAAGGAGGCTGAGAAAGAAGTTGTGACATCCTCTCTGAGACTTTGATGTCTTACAGACCAAGCCATTCATGGACAAGCCGCTGAACTGCAAATTAAATCTGTAGCTTGGATAATTGGATTGATAATCCAGTCACCTTCCAGGTAGCCCTTGATCACAACAGTTTTTTTCCTCTTCCTCAGCGTTTGTGCTAATCAGTTCCATTCCCCGCAGAGCATAACCCTTGAGTAATTCTACCATCAGTTCCTCCTTGCAGTCCAGCAGCCTCTGAGTTTTGGAGAGCAGCGATGCTCCGTGATTTACCTGTGTTTTTCCACGGCCCCCGATCCAGCGTGAGTTTGCAGCATGTCTGTTGAACGCTGAACTGGCAGGAGTCATCTGCGGAGCTCACTCCTGCTGACTCACCAGGGACTTCAGAAATAGGGCTTAGTATTCTTCCTAATTCCACTTCTTTACTTATATTTGTAAGACTATCCTTTGGATGAGTAAATGTTGGGGGGTTGGGGGGGGTGTAGGTAGTTGCTAGATATACTCATACTGATCTCCAGAAGTCCCAAAACAGCTTTTTAAAAAGTAGCCTACAGCAGACCTAAGACAATCCCTTTAGAACATCCTCTGAATTTATTAAGATAAAAACGAGAGCAAACATTCACTGAGGCCCCAGAAGTATGTTCATTGCTCTATATGCATTGATTTATAGACCCTCCCAACAGCTCAGTGAGGTGGGAGCTCTTTTCCCTCTGTTTTACAGGTGGTGAAGGAGGTTTCCAGAGCTCCCCCCCAACCCCCCAGCAGCCCACATGGTTAATAAGTGATAGAGTCCAGGCTGGAGCTTGGGCCCCTACTCCAAAGTCCATGCCCTTATCCACGAACGTCAGTGCCTCCCGCATGACACACGACACATCTGCTGAACAGCAGGAGCCACAGCCTGGGAAGAACTGACCTTGTGGACAGACCAGAAGCTCCCAGCCCTGGTTTTCCTTAGGAATGTGCTGCACACTGTGTGATTTCAGAAATGCCACAAACTTGTGAATGAAATGAACACGGCCTCTCTTCGCTCCCAAACATCATTTGGCATATAAGTTCTTTCATACGGCTTTCATTCCTTTACACAAACGTGTGAGCCACCGCCTCCAGGTGCAAACGCGGGCTCTGGACCCAACAGCACCCCGCCCCCCACTCCTAAGCCTCAAGAACGAAGTCACTGCCCTGCACTCCATGTAGGATTGTTCCATGGTTCACTGTGTATGTTGGGGGGGGGGTGTTAATAATTGTTAAGCAAAGCAAGCAGAAAAAGGCTTGTGGTCAAGAAAATGTGGTAAATTCTGCACGAAACAAGTTTTGTAAGTTTTCTTACAGTCTTTCTCTGATGGTCTGCATTGTGGATTTTCTAGAGCAGCACTGTCCAAGACCCAGCCACAGATGGCAGACTCATGTATAATTTAAACTTTTTTAGTAACCACATGTAAAAAACAAAAAAGAACCAAGTTAACTTTAACAATATATTTTAACCTGATATATCCAAAATATTATCATTTCAATGTGTAATCAACAGAACACAGTTATTCATGAGACATTTTTTTTGAGGGGGGGGAATATTGAGTTGCCCAAACCCCCTGTGTGCAATTCATCTCCATTCAGACTAGCCACGTGTGGCTGAGGACCAGGACCGCACAGCTCAGGGGTCAGACTGTTAGCATCTTGCTAATGGCTTTGACCACAAAATGGTTTTTATTAGGAAGCATATTCCAGGACTATTGTTCTGTGGAAACTTCTTTGAGCTGTCTTAGTATACATTTAAGTAAAAAATAGATTTTTTTTTTTTTTTAGATTTTATTTATTTGACAGAGAGCACGAGCCGGGGAAGGGGCAGCAGGTAGAGGGAGAAGCTGGCTTCCTGAGGAGCAGACAGCCAATGCAGGGCTCGATCCCAGGTTTGTAGGAACAGGACCTGAGCCAAAGGCAGACACTTAACTGACTGAGCCACCCAGGTGCCCCCCCTCAAAATTAAATTAAATTAAATTTTTTAAAAGCTTGATTTCACAAACATATTTTGAGTTTATAAAAGGTATCCATCATGGTTCGGATAAACTCTGTTTTCTCCAAAGTTATTTTCCAAAAGATTTCTTAAACATAGATAGATAGATCTGATGTGTAGCCTTAACAACAATAAATAGCCTGTAATTATAGATCTCCTAACCATGAGAATTAATAGGGACAAAAATAACATTTTACTGTTATGACAAGAATATGATGAATTCACTACTTTCTACTGATTGTTAGCAGGCAAAATTCAAAAAGCACCAAAATAATTTGATTCTATTTATTGAGAAATTTTAAATCTTCTTACTCAGTGTTTTCCCCTAAGTGTTCCGGTGTTTGATTACAAAAAGAATTAGTGTCAAAAACTTATATTTGTGGGGTGCCTGGGGGGCTCAATCATTAACCATCTGCCTTGGGCTCAGGTCATAATCCCAGTGTCCTGGGATGGAGGCCCATATTGGGAAGCCTGTTTCTCCCTCTCCAACTCCCCCTGTTTGTGTTCCCTCTCTAGCTATCTCTCTCTGTCATAAATAAATAAAACCTTTAAAAAAAAAATCTGTATTTGTGACAACGTGACTCCAAAGTTCGGAGACTTACTAAAAAGAGATAAAGAATCAGGCATAGCTTGAGAAAAGGAGTTTCGCTGCATATTTCTTTCTCTCTTTTTTAATGAGAGAATGTTTTTAAAAAATATTTTATTTATTGATTTGACAGAGAGAGAGAGAGCACAAGCAGGCAGAGAGGCAGGCAGAGAGAGAAGCAGGCTCCTCGCTGAGCAGGGAGCTGGATGCAGGACTCGATCCCAGGACCCTGGGTTCATGACCTGAGCCAAAAGCAGACGCTTCACCAACTGAGCCACCCAGACGCCCCTAGCTGAGTATTTCTAATCACAAGTAAGGTCTTAGGTCAGAGGCAACTTTTAAAATACGTGCCGCCTCTTTCTTTTCCAGGGTTACAGCCATCATAGCAATGTGAAAATTTGCATATTGGAATTGTTTTTTTTTTTTTTTTAGATGAGGATAGTTGATTTGTATTCATCACTTTTATTACCAGATGATCCTGGAACATTCGAGAAATAGCTGTCAAAAGACTGTTTTAACCGATTCATTTTTCCCTTCTTGAGAATAAACATCTCTATCCTACTGTTCTCGGAAAACGATGACTATTTCAATTTGATTAAGTGACACGAGAATTGGAATTTCATTTCTATTTGGTTTTCTTCTTTGTCTCCTCAGCCGTTGAGAAATACCCCAATGCGAAGGTGCACTTTGGCCACAGGCTGTTGAAGTGTAATCCTGAGGAGGGCACGATCACGGTGCTCAGGTAATCCCCGGGGAGGGGGGGGTTGCTGACTGCGGAGGTGAAGGCTTTGGAGTGGAGAACTGGACCTGTACACTTTGTTCTCTGGCTTCTTTGGAAGAGTTAAATGATTACTAAAAGAGATTCAAAGAATCAGATCGAAAACCAGCCTGGGCTGCCTTCTGAACACCAACACCAGTGGTTCTTCTTGATTCTTGTGCTGGTTCAGTGTCCTGCCATGTCCCACACCAGCGCCCGCCGCTCCCCAAAGGCTCTCTGTCCTTGAAACAGATGACCCCCCGCGGCCCGGCGTTTCCTCTCTTCTTTTGGAAACGATTTGGCTGCCTCTTTGGCTGCCTGCGTTTCCTCTGAAGCTCCTAGCCCCGTGTCCCATTCTTGGCATGTGCCATGGATTCCCACTCTGTTCGCAACCACTTAGAGGGTCCCTTCGCTAAAACGAGCCTCTCTAGTCCGTTCCTCTGTCTTCACTCTCATCACTCTCCGTCCTTATTTCGACCCTAATCCGTGCTCTTTTCCTGTTTGGCACCTTCACAGATACCTCTTGCCGTGATCTCAAATGCATCTTAAAACTTGACCATCTTGGGGCACTTGGGTGGCAGCAGAGCAGTGGCCCCCCTGAGCTGCTGCTTTTTATACCCGAGTAGATGAACATCACCATTTTTACCACTAGACAGTTTTTTTTTTTTTAAGATTTTATTTATTATGTATTTGACAGACAGAGATCACAAGTAGGCAGAGAGGCAGAGAGAGAGAGAGAGGTTAAGCAGGCTGCCTGCTGAGCAGAGAGCCGAATGCGGGGCTCGATCCCAGGACTCTGGGATCGTGACCTGAGCCGAAGGCAGAGGCTTTAACCCAATTGAGCCACCCAGGTGCCCCTAGACGTTTTCTTTTAATGGTACATGTTATTTTTCAGATCTGACGAAGTTCCCATAGATGTCACTTATGACCTCATTGTAGGATGTGATGGAGCCTATTCCACTGTCCGAAGCCACCTCATGAAGAAGCCCCGCTTTGATTACAGTCAGCTGTACATTCCTCACGGGTACATGGAGCTCACGATCCCACCCAGGAACGGGGATGTAAGTCCTTAC
Organism: Lontra canadensis; assembly: GCF_010015895.1. Lineage (NCBI taxonomy): Eukaryota > Metazoa > Chordata > Mammalia > Carnivora > Mustelidae > Lontra > Lontra canadensis. The sequence continues at coordinate 16,486,128 of NW_022631018.1, read as the reverse complement.
CCTTCTTTGGCTCCTTCCCACAGCCCTCCCACCCCTGGGACCAGGGAAGACACAGAACCTAGTGCACTTGTTCTTGGCTAAACATGTGGATGAATTCTGGGGTCTGTCGTAGTCCTCGTAAGGCGTAACAAGTTGGGTGTGCAAATATCCCCTTAGTAATATCACTTCTCTCCCTTGCCTACGTTTTCCTGAGTGGGCAGGAAAGAAGAGGCATCACCAGTGCCCTACTGAAAATGCACAGGGAATTTGTCTGATATAATCATGTCATTTTTCTATTTTTTCTTGGTGTGTGTGTAATGTGTATGTATATACATGTATGTGGGGTGTGTGTGTGTGTCTGTGTGTGTGTGATTGAATTTTGTCTAGTATTGAGAACCCACATAAGTTATATGAATTTCTAAAGACAGGACAGAAAGCATTTTTAAGATAATTTCTACCTTAAGTGGGTTTGGAATCTTTCTGTATACCAACAATCCAGACCTCTTATACTCATGATTGTTTCAAATAATAGTCATTCGATAAAGCAAATAGCAAGTCATTACAGAAAGATTTCCATGCATTTTCCTCATTTCTGGGTTCCCAAGTTTGGCCCTCTTTGGCCTGAGGCAAGTACAGCCTAGGTATGTTTAATATTGTCCTAAGCAAATAAATGTAGGAACTTACTAAGGGAAATTAAAGTATTAACAAAACCAGTAAGGATCTTGGCTTATAGGTAAATATAAGTAAATAGCATTTGTTAAAACTTGATTTGCATAGAAAACATCTGTTTTTAAGGTACAGGTGTGATCTCTCCTATTTGAAATTCAGACATCTATAAAATTAGTCAGTCTGTGACGGTGATATTAACATACCGGCTATGCGCCAAACTGTATCAGCCAGGCCGATCCATATTAACATTGAATCACTGTTTATATCTTCCTCCCGGTCGCAAAAGTATTTAGTAATTCTGAAGTGCTAATTTTACGGTTTTCAAGGGAGCCTTGTTCTCATGGCTCAGGATCTGATAATTCTGGGTAATAGGATACTAGGATTCTGTTGAAAAATTGCCCCAGACTTGAGTGGACTCATGCCTCCTAACGTAGATTTAAGATCACCATTTACTTTTTGTAGGGGCTCATATTTCATAGTAAGGATTTGTGGTTTACAAAAAGTCTCTGCTCTTAAAAAAAAAAACCACTGTTTTGACATAGCAATGGGATTCAGACCTGGGAGTATTTTAATATGGTCCCAAAACTATCCTAGGAAACTCCCATATTGGGGAGGAGTGCTTAAAGAATTGGGTGGGAGGCTCATCTCAAAGCATAGCAGGCACCTGTTTCGCTCACATTTCCTGTTTGGAGAGACTTGTGGTGAGGGCCCAATGGGGATTCCCGTAGCCTACTCTTCGATAAAGATATCTATTGACAGCATGACTTGATAATGAAGAAGCTGAAATTTTAAAGGATTATTTCCCAGAGTCATAAAATATGCATGAACATCAAAATATTATTCTTGGTGTCACAATTTCAAGTAACATGTACTTGAAATGGTTGGAAACGGATTACGTGTTTTTATGTGTATCATACCCTGGGGAACCTCCAGGATTAGGTTTGGCTGGGTCTTTGGGTTCGTTGATCTGCCCAAGCAATCAATACTGACTCAGACTACTATCGTGTTGTCGTGGGGTCTCTAAAAAGAAAACACTTCCTTCTATTATTTATGTTGTAGGAAGCAAGTGGTAAGAAGCTTGTTGGTAAAATTTTATTTTGCCCATGAAATTTAAACTTAGGTTTTCTGTTCATACAAAAAGTCCCCAAGTAAGGTGAAAAATAAAGTATAAAATATCACACACACACACATATATGTGGACATAGAAATATATAGTTTACGTGTGTGTGTGTGTAATGTGTATGTATATACAGGTATGGGGGGGTGTGTCTGTGTGTGTGTGATTGAATTTTGTCTAGTATCGAGAACCCACTTAAGTTATATGAATTTCTAAAGACAGGACAGAAAGCATTTTTAAGATAATTTCTACCTTAAATAGCAGTAGGTGTGCATATCACCAAGTGTGTGATACTCTTTGAATCGCTACAGAAACAGTCAAGCAGAGTCAGTTTTCTAGATCTGCTGCCTTAGAGCTCTAATCCAACACAAATACAATTTCTTCCCTTTACAGTACGCCATGGAACCTAATTACCTGCATATTTGGCCCCGAAATACCTTTATGATGATTGCGCTTCCTAACATGGTAATATAGAGTTTATCAATGTAATTTTGCATCTGTCACTAAAGTTTTTCATGACTATGTGTCTGGTGTGTGCCCAATTACTTTCACACTCAGCATGTGTATACCTGGCATCGTTGTTCAGTCTGTTTAGTGATTAGATCATTGAAACTTTGGGATTCCTGAGGAAAAACCAGAAGGAATTCCAGTTACTTATAGTGGAGATGAAATGGAACACATGTAAGTGACAAGTGGCAGTTTCTGTGTGGTGGTGCCTGTCCTATAATGGCCTTCGGATGAAGCCAGAGAGATTCGGGCTCTACACGAGACAGTCCTTCCAGTCTGTGAGGTGTCTGGGACGTTGGGATATACATTGTCAAAAAGGGGCATGGCTGTTCTTCCATTAGACCCAAGAGAATTTTTTTGCTCTCTAGACCTAAATATGTACTCCTCTGGTTGGTCTTCTAAGTGCCTTAGCAGCAGTGCTGGGGTCCTATGACTCTTACTGTTACCTGACGAGGAGCCAGAGACAGGAAAACGAGGCAAAATTCAATCCAACCAGCTGATTATTTATCCAAGGATCCTAGTGTTTGCAATTAGTAATCTAAGAAGGGTCGTGTTTGCTTGGTGAAATGGCTGAGGTTTACCGTGTAGAAATTCTGGTGAGTGGGAAGCTGGGGAGCACCTGGGACTTGGTGGGGCTTTTCTCCGGGAGGGGAGAAAGCCAGGCTCTGTTTCCCACCAGCCTGGATATTTCTGCTGGGTACCCCTCAGCCACAGCAAGAACCCGAGACTACATTCTCTCACCCTCTTCCTCTTCTTCTCGCAGAATAAATCTTTCACGTGTACTTTGTTCATGCCCTTTGAAGAGTTTGAAAAACTTGTAACCAACAGTGATGTGCTGGATTTCTTCCAGAAGTACTTTGCAGATTCCATCCCTCTAATCGGAGAGTAAGTTTCGAGATGTGCAAGTATGCCTTTCTCTCCACTGGTCTGAGTTAATCAAAATTCAAATAAAGGCCAAGCATCTTACTTCCGTTTTGATCACATGTGGCTGGTCCTGGACAGGAAGCCTCCCTTAGAGCAAAGGTCCAAAGCAGATGTTGTGCTGTGAGCAAGGATTCAGAGAGCCCCATGCTAGGGCCAGCTTCCCTGGGAAGCACAAGTCACCCATTAGACACCCATGTCCCCAGGCCTTTCTGCCTCTGGTGAGGGCTCTCGGGCCCTTGGAGTTGGTGTGCTGCACAGTGGGGCTGTGCTTCCCTCTGCTAGTGGACACACAGGTCCAAGGCCCAGCAGGTGCAAGCATGGGTTCTCACTTACCAGCTGGGTTCACTTTCCTAGCTCGCAGGGCCCTCGAGGAAACATGGCCGTGCATAGCAATACCCGCCCCAAAGGGTTGAGAGGACTGGACGAGTTCATGCCTACAGATCATTCAGCGCAGAGCCTCCCAGCTTGTAGCTAGCTTGTGAGCTGTCTGGTTTATGACCTATGACTCCTCCGCCCCCTGTCATCGCCTTCCTCCCCAGGGGCTTGTCATTGGGTCTCCCTAAGTCCCTCTGCCCCCATGGTCCCTCCCTAGAATCCAGCTCCCTCTCCGCCTCCAGCAGTGTTTTCCTGGAGGCAGCCCAATGTTGCTGAATGTGAGATTAATGCTGCTCTGCCCTTCCCTCTCCGAGTCTCAGATTTCTCATCTTTACAGTGGGCATCAGGAGATCTACCTGGCGGGCAAGGAGGGGGGCGTTGTGACTGTGACATGCACTAACTCTATAAAAGGGGTGGCCCACTGCCAGCCCACAGCAGGTCTCTTTGAAATGGTCAGTTTCCATCCTTACCAGCAGACCAGTGTGCCCTGGTCTCTCTTTCTCTGATCTTGAGAAATCTCTGCCTGCCACAATTTACCCTTTATGTTTTGTGGTTATTTCTTGCCTCTCCAACCAGACTTAAAACTCGTGAGGATATTTACTGTTTCCCTACTTACAGCTGCCACAAAACCACTGTAGATGCTGGCACTCACTGGTTTCCAAATCTATAGCAAGTTGTGTTCATTTTAATTTTGGTTTGTGTGGCTTGAACCCGACGCACGTTGTTCTCAGTTTTTCCATTAAAACCTAAAACACACCAGAAAATTGCAGGAAAATTTCATGACACCTAACACAGGCGTATTTTGAGTTCTTGAAATGCGGACTTGTCCTGGTTGGATGTGATTAACACTGATGAGAACGAAATAGGTGATTAGGACAATGGAATTTCAGGAACTAGAAGAAACTTCAGTTTCTCCCTTTCCTGTTTACTTCCTGCCATTTTTGTCTTGTTTCTCATCAAAACCCTATGGTCATGAAGTCAGTACCTCCGAAAGAATGGTGCACGTTCTAACACCCAGCCTCAGGTGCTTACGTTCTGGTCGTTTCCTTCCAAAGGCAAGCCCTGCTACGAGATTTCTTCCTGCTGCCGGCGCAGCCCATGATTTCCGTGAAGTGCTCTTCTTTTCACCTGAAGTCATACTGTGTGCTGATGGGGGACGCAGCTCACGCCATTGTGCCCTTTTTTGGGCAAGGAATGAATGCAGTAAGTCCTTTCTCCCCAAGTCAGTCGGTCTCAACTAAAAAAGTGTAAATAACAAGCGTGCCTAGAACAGTCGCCACATAATGCCTGAGCAAACAGTCAATTCCACAATCCTCTCAGCCGTCCAGATCACTAACTAGAGTCAAGGCTTGGGGTGCTTGATCCCAGGATTTCCCCTAGGAAAAAGCAATAGAGTGTAAAGCGGTTTTCTGCGCAGTTAGAAAATATATTAATAGCTTGAAATTTGGGAACTTGACTGTCAGCGATTCAAGGCTTAATTTAAAAAATTTTTTTTGAGATTATACATAAATATATAAATGTTAGGCTCAAAAAAGAAAAAGAGCCCAAACTGTTGTTTTCTCTACTTTTTTTTTTTTTTTTAAGTATTATTTGTTTGACAGAGACAGACACAGCAAGAGAGGGAACACAAGCAGGGGGAGTGGGAGAGAGAGAAGCAGGCTTCCTGCAGGGCCATGGGATCATCCCAGGACCCTGGGATCATGACCTGAGCCGAAGGCAGACGCTTAATGACTGAGCCACCCAGGGGCCCCTCTACCTTTTCTTTCTGAAGGAAAGGAAAATACAACTGACAGAGTTGAACAAGAGTATGAAATAGATTTGATGTTGAATACTGCTGCTTTCATGGAAGTTTTATTGTTCTGGTTAGAAAAAATATTTCTGAAAAGGAAGAGTCCTCAGATATGCAACATTAATTTCAAGGAATCCTAGATTAGTTGTCTAGACCAACAATTATTTTGTGTGTTTCTGATAACTGATAGCTTTATAATCACAGCCCTCCATTGTTTTGGTGATGGAGATCTATTCCGAGTATAAATTGGCTATAAATCTAAACACTTATATTTTCCACAAAGCAGTGGTAAACACTTTGCTTTATGAAAACCCAAGGACACACCAACTTTAGGATAGTGGATAAGGGCCCCAGCCCTGGCAGTATAAGGCCCAGTTCAAATCCTGGCTCCAGGATTTATTAGAATACGTTCTTGCTCAACTGACTTAAAGTTACCTTTACTTCCTTATCTCTAAAATGGGTTTTCAATTGTGCCTACAGCATAGAGGTTCTTGGGGAAATAAATGAATTAATTAAGTAAAGAGTTGACAAGTGTTATTATCAGCCTGTATGGTATTTTGCATTTCTAACGTCCCCTAACATCGATAGCCTGTATAGATGCCAAGTATGTTTATTTGTTTCAGATGTAAACCTATAATTGATGTGAAAAATGTTTTTTTGACTTTACATTTTTAAAATATTGTCTCTAAAGCCATAGTTTGAATTCCTAGAAAGCAGGAAACAGCTTTTGATTTTCTTCTGCCCTACTGCATTGTGTGGAGAACATCATTAGGGTTAATTTTGTGGACTTTGTGACATTGGAAATTTGCTTTCATCTTTGGCTTAAAGGAACTGAATTAATACGAGAGTTCTATCCTACCATTAATTGCTCTAAATGTGAAGCTTAAAGACCAGAAGAGTTTAAATGACTCGAAAACTCATGGTAGAGCAGTATCATTTCTGTTGCTTCTTAAAGAAGCCATGAAATCCATTAAAGTTGCAAGAATAATTTTAAAATTTTTATCAAATTCCAAATCATTATGATCAACAGGCATTAGGCAAAGACAAACCATCAAAGAATGCCGTTGATGGTCTTTATAATCATAATTTAATGCCAAATGTGACTAAGCAGCTATTGTGTGTGGGTTGAAGGCAAACATCCTATGACTTACACTCACCAGTGGAAAGTCTGTTCAAAATTACTCAGAAGCTTTCATTATATCCAGTTTATTTTTCCCCATTCTTTCTAATTTCAGGGCTTTGAAGACTGCTTGGTATTTGATGAGTTAATGGAGAAATTCAATAACGACTTTAGTAAGTAAAGTCCGTGAGACGGACATGGACTAGCCCTGCTGATTAATTGTGGACCCGATTCTGACCCCTGATGAGTGCAAACAACATGATGCGTATTCCCTGTCCAGGACTGTAAATTTTTCTATTAGCAGCCTATGCCACTGGTACCTGTGTCAGACAAAGAGCACCCAGAGAGGGAAATGTAGTTTCTTTTAAGGTTTGTACCAGGAGGTGTGTGTAGTGATCCCCACAAAGAAAGAAATTCCCAGGACTAACATTTGCCCAAAATGTGCTCCTTGCTCTCCCTTTCCACCTGGGGAAACTGCTCCTGTGTTCCCTACAGCAAGCCCCAGAAACTCCTGTTAGAGCTCCGTTGTTTTCTTGCTTGTTGTCTTATCGGTGTTGCAGCTGCTAGTTCCATCGGCCTGTGGTTGAAACTGATTCAACATACCACCCAATATACTGATTTGACAGATACTGGAGTTTAAGACTTTTTTTTTAAGATTTCATTTTTTTATTTGACAGAGATCACAAGTAGGCAGAGAGGCAGGCAGAGGGCGGGGGTGGGGGTGGTGGGATGGGAAGTAGGCTCCCTGCTGAGCAGAGAGCCCGACTCGACTCGGAGCTCCATCCCAGGACCCTGAGATCATGACCTGAGCTGAAGGCAGAGGCTTTAACCCATTGAGCCACCCAGGCGCCCCTGGAGTTTAAGATTTGTATATGCCATGCTGAAATTAAAAGAAATGAAATGGATACCACTTCAGCTGTAAAAGAAGTGGCCGACAGTAGCCCGAGACCTGGATAACTTTTACTGCTTCTCTGCATCCATGGTCTCAAAGGCCACCTCTGAATTTCGACCCTGTTCAGGTGAGGGATAGATCTAGAGAACTGGCTGTAGTAAGTCTACACCCAGATTCCTGTCCTGACTCACCAGCTTACTAGCTGTAAGACCTTGAGCAAGTCATTTCAGCTTTTTGAAGTCTTGGATTTTCTTTTTTTCTTTTCCACCTATAAAGTGGGGACAATAATACTAACTTCAGAGAGATGTGAAAATTAAGTAAAATCATTTGTGTAAAGCTTTTCTATTGATCAGTTTCAGAGGTAGAATTTAGTGATTCATCAGTTGCATATAATACCCAATGCTCATTATGTCATGTCCCCTCCTTAATGTCCAACCCCCAGTTACCTCACCGCCCCCACCTCCCCTCCAGCAACAATCACTTTGTTTCCTATAGTTCAGAGTCTCTTAGGGTTTGTCTCCCTTTCCGATTTCATCTTATTTTATTTTTCCCTCCCTTCCTCTATGATCCTCTATTTTGTTTCGTAAGTTCCACACATAAGTGAAATCATATGATGATTGTCTTTCTCTGATTGACTTATTTCTCTTAGCATAATACTTTCTAGTGTCCATTGATAGACGAATGGATAAAGAAGATGTGGCATATATCTATAGTAGAATACTATGCAGCCATCAAAAATGAAATCTTACCATTTGCAATGATGTGGATGGAACTAGAAGGCATTATGCTAAGTGAAATAAGTCAATCAGAGAAAGACAATTATCATATGATCTCTCTGATATGAATTTGAGAGGCAGGGCAGAGGGTTGTGGGGGGAAAGGGAGGGAAAATGAAACACGATGGGACTGTCTCCCTCTGCAGTCCTGAGACTCTTAACCTCAGGAAACAAACTGAGGATTGTTGGAGGGCCGGGGGAGGGATGGCGTGGCTGGGTGATGGACACTGGGGAGGGTACGTGCTATGGAGAGTGCCGTGAATTGTGTAAGACTGATGATTCACAGACCTGTACCCCGAAGCAAATAATACATTATATGTTAATTAAAATAAATAAATTTAATTTAATATTTTTTAAAAAGTCTGGCATGAAGTGAGTTCATAGTAATTGTGTGTGATGATATTTTAGGAAGTCCTTGGACACTGATATCTGGATCAGAAGAGACTAGAGGGTCCAGAGTGAAGTTCTTTTGGTTTTCTGCCTTTGTTTTCCAGTCATCTTGCTCAGATGCTCCAGATGTGGAGATATTTTGTTTCCTCCCACCTCAGCCCTGGTGGGATGGATCTGCATGTGATAGGGATGATGAAGGGAGTAGAGGGTTCATATGTCAGAAATCCTGTAGCGCTGGTCTTGGTTACTACAGAACAAAGATAAAACAATACTGATTTTGACAATGAGACTCAATTAGCATTAGTGAACACTTCATATGTGTTGGGCATCTTGCTCTATTTTTTAATCCATTTTCTCATTTGGTCTCCATGGAAAACATGGGGCATAGGTACTATTCTTGTCCCTATTTTACAACTTGTCCCACCATTTAATTTGATTGGTGTAGAGGCCAGCACATTTTCATAGACTGTATTGGAAATGATATATTATTCAACTTGGCTCCTAGGTGTGTGTCTTCCTGAATATTCAAGATTGAGAATTCCAGATGACCACGCAATCTCAGACCTGTCTATGTACAATTACATAGAGGTGAGTGAGGGGGTTGGGCTCCCTTCCGTGAGATCATTCCTAATAGTCTAACAGATAATTCTTTTCTTTTTAAACAACATTTTCAAACTTTAATTCCAGTGTGATTAACATAACATAGTGTTATATTAGTTTCAGTATAGAAAGCAGTGGTTCAATAATTCTATGCATTGCTCAATGCTCATCATGGTAAATACACTCTTTAATCCCCATCACCTCTATCATCCCCTCACTGACCTCCCCTCTGATGACCACCTGTTTGTTCTCTATAGTCAAGAGTCTGTTTTTTTGTTTGTCACCTTTTTTTCTTTTTTGGTTCATTGCTTAAATTCCACATATGAGTGAAATCATATGACATTTGTCTTTCTCTGACTTACGTTACTTATCACTATACACTCTAGGTCCATCCATGCTGTTGCAAATGACAAGATTTCATTCTTTTGTTATAGCTGAGTAATATTCCATTATAAATATACATATAAATCACCCCTTTTTTTTATCCTTTACTCTATCAATGGACACTTGGGCTATTTCCATAGGTTGGTTATTTTATATAATTCTTCAATAAACACAGGAGTGCCTATGTTTTACAAAATTAGTGTTGTCTTATTCTTGGGTAAATACCCAGTAGTGGAATTACTGATTCATATGGTAACTCGATTTTTAGTTTTTTGACAAGCCTCCATACAATCTTCCACAGTGGCTGACCAGTTTGCAATCACCAACAGTGCATGACGGTTCTCTTCTATCTATGTCCTCATCAGCACTTGTTTCTTGTGTTTTTAATTTTTGCCATTCTGATTGGTGTGAGGTGGTATCTCATTATGGTTTTGATTTGTACTTCTCTGATGATGAGTGATGTTGAGCATCTTTTTGTATGTCTGTTGGCCATCTGGATGTCTTCTTTGGAGAAATGTCTGTTCATGTCTTCTGCCCATTTTAATTGGATTATTTGGGGTTTTTGGTGTTGAGATGTATATGTTGTTTATATTTTGGATACTAACCCTTTATCAAATATATCAATTGCAAATATCTTCTATTTTGTAGGTTTTGTTGTGTTTTAGTTCTCTTGTTTCCTTTGCTCTGCAGGAGATTTTATTTTGATTTAGTTCTAATAGTTTATTTTTGCTTTTTTTTTCCCTTGGCTCAGGAGACACATCTAGAAAAATGTTGCTAAGTTTGGTATCAGAGAAATTACTCCCTGTGCCCTCTTCTAGGATTTTTATGGTTTCAGGTCTCACATTTAGGTCTTTAATCTGTTTTGAGTTAATTTTTGTATCTGGTGTAGTAAAGTAGTCCAGTTTCATTCTTTTGCATGTGGCTGTCCAGTGTTCCCAACACCATTTGTTGAAGAGACTATCTTTTTCCCATTGCATATTTTTGACTTCTTTGTCAAAGGTTAATTGTCCACATAATTGTGGGTTTATTTCTGAGCTCTCTCTTCTCTTCCGTAGATCTTATGTGTCTATTTTCTTGTCAGTATCATACTGTTTTGGTTACTATAGCTTCAAAGTTTATCTTGAGATCTGAGATGGTGATACCTCCAGTTTTAATCTTCTTTACCAAGATTGCTTTGTCTATTTTCGGTCTTTTGTGGTTTCATACAAATTTTAAGATTATTTGTTCCAGTTCTGCAGAAAAGACTGTTGGTATTTTGATAGGAATTGCATTAAATGTGTAGATTGCTTGTGGTAGTATGTACATTTTAACAATATTTTTTCTTCCAATCCATGAGCATGGAATGTTTTTCCATTTGTTTGTCATCTTCAATTTCTTTCATTAATACTTTATAGTTTTCAGAGTATAGGTCTTTCACCTCCTTGGTTAGGTTTATTCCTGGCTATTTTATTATTTTTGGTGCAATTGTAAATGGCATTGTTTTCTCACTTGCTCTTTTGCTACTGCATTATTGGTGTATAGAAATGCAATGGATGTCTGTATATTAATTTTGTGTCCTGCAACCTTACTGAAGTCATTTATTTCCAGTAGTTTTTTGGTGGAGTCTTTAGGGTTTCTACATATAGTATAATGCCATCTGCAAATAGTGAAAGTTTTACTTCTTCCTTTCCAATATGGATGCCTTTTATTTCGTTTTCTTCTCTGATTGCTGTAGCTGGATTTCCAGGGCTATATTGAATAAAAGTGGTGAGAGTGGACATCTTTGACTTGTCCCTTATCTTAGGGAGAAAGCTCTCAGATTTTCACCAGACTATGATGTTGGCTATGGGTTTTTCATATATGGTCCTTATTTTGTTGAGGTATAGACCCTCTAAACCTACTTTGTTGAGGGTTTTTATGATGAAAGAATGTTGTTCGTTGTCAGATGCCTTTATTTATTTAATTATTTGACAGAGAGAGAGAGAGAGAGAGAGAGATCACAAGTAGGCAGAGAGGCAGGCAGAAAGAGAGGGGAAAGCAGACTCCCTGCTGAGCAGAGAGCCTGATGTGGGGCTCGATCCCAGGACCCTGAGATCATGAACCAAGCCAAAGGCAGAGGCTTAACCCACTGAGCCACCCAGGCGCCCCTCAAATGCCTTTTCTGCATCTATTGAAATTAGCATATGATTTTTGTCTTTTCTCTTAGTGATGTGATGTGTCACTTTGATTGATTTGTGAATATTGAACCATCCTTGCATTCCAGGGATAAATCCCACATGCTCTGAAATCAGTAAATAAATCTTTTCGCATATCCTAGGCATTTTTCAAACTGTTGCTTCTATACTATATTGTGTATGAGTGATTCTGTTTGTTGTGCTGTCTCTTTAAGGGTGGGGACTCAGTTTCCTCTCACCCTCCAGCTCGCCCCCAGCAGAGCCATCTGATTTTTGAAGATCCAGGTGTTAAGCTCTGCTGATGGTAAGAACTATCCAAGTTAGGCCCCTCTGGTTTTCAAAGCCAAATGTTATGGGGATTTGTCTTCCCAGTGTGGGTGTCCTACACCCAGGGTACCTGGTGTGGGGCCTCCTGCCCTCCCCTCTCCATGCCAGCAGTGTCCTTACCTCCTAGGGATAGTCCTGTGGGTCAGTGTGGCTCCTGACTGTGTCTCTGTCCTTCCTACCCTCTTCAGTTGTGGCCTCTTCCCAATATTTAGCTGTGGAGAGTCTGTTCTGGCAGCTTCGGGTCATTTTTCTGGGTTTTTTACACTGTGTGGTGGTTGTTATCTAGGTATAGCCATGGGATGAGGTGAACCTAGGGTCCTCCTCCTCTGCAGTCTTCCCCAGAAGTCACAAATGTTATTTTTCTTTGCTCCAGCCCCATCACATACATGCTGAATAAGAATAGGTACAAAAAGAATACACACACACACACACACACACACACACAGAGCATTCCTTGCATATGGGTGGATTGTGACTGTAGACGTGACAATGACCCACACATATCATGTCCCTCTACATTTTAGGGACATTTAGGAGGTAACAAAGATGACTAAATGTCTGGTTTCAATCACCGATAATTCACAAACACAAACCTTAGACATTTGGTAGAGCTAGTAATATTTTATTTTAAGGAAAATATAATTTTGATATGTATTAACATATTTTGAAGATTTGAGAAACATCAAATGATCTTAACACTGTTAACATTATACTCTGCAAATTTGGAGCAGGTTTATAATATCCTTTGGGGCCTTATGCACTGGAAAAAAATATGTATATACCAAAGAAATTCATGGTTAACAGATTAATACTCAAAAGAAAAACACAATTACATTTGATCTCATTTAAAAACTGTGACCATAACTATTTATTGTGAGTTTTTTATGTGACTGGATCAAATGAGAAAATTTACAAGTTTAAGGAAAAGAGTGTAGTTGTTTTCCATCTTTCCCGAAGACAGAAAATAGAAATAAAGTGGATTTCCGTTTGAGCAGAATTGTTTCATATGTACTGAAAGTCTTCACTGATGCAACTTGCCAGTGTCTTTAAAAACAAGACAACTAAAAACACAATATTTTTTCTCAATATGGAGAAGTCAAGACAGACATAGCTTCAACGATCCCTTCCTGCCACGAAGAAGATTTCAAACCAGCTAGTAAACAATGGCAATTAGTTACATCTTTGGTCCCACAGACGATCCCCAGATCTGGCTGAACAAACCTTTCACTGAAAGAGAGTTCCTATAACGCCCCCTGAGCACAGCGGTGCTCTCTAACAGGTTTTGTGCAGTTGCTCAACCTTTTCAAGGTAACGTCTCATACTTTTACTAAAAAGGATTGGTCATGACTGTGAAGGGAATATGAAGTTGACTACTCTGTGTCCTGCTTTGCAGTGAGTGGGAATGTGTTGTAGTAAAGAAATAAACGTCATTCGCTTGAGGTATTCTGTAAGAGTCTTACGTTATTGCAGATGCGAGCTCACGTCAACTCAAGGTGGTTCATCTTCTACAAGAAGGTGGAGAGACTTCTTCAGGCTCTTATGCCATCTACCTTCATTCCTCTCTATACCATGGTAAGGTCTGGTTTAAGACATCTCATTTTATTCTGTTTAGCCATTAAAGAATCACAAGAATACTTTTTAAACTTCCTTATAGGTCACCTTTTCCAGAATAAGATACCATGAGGCAAAGCTGCGCTGGCATTGGCAGAAAAAGGTCAGAACAAGTTGAAGTTCATAGTGTTATGCTTATGATTTTTCAGGCAAATTCAGAAATGACGTGACAGACATGTTTGCTTCCAGATAAAAACTGTCCTGGGTACACAGGAGGTAAAGCGCCTAATGAACAAAATTACGAAAAGGGAGAAAGAGAGAGCGGGCAAGAGGGAGAGAGAGAGAGTGAGTGCTCCGCAAGGGAGGAAATGCAAAAGAGAACTGATGCTAGTATTTCTTTTCTTTTTTTTTTTTTTTTTAAGATTTTATTTATTTAGAGTGTGTGTGTGTGTGAGCACAACTGGGTTAAGGAGTGGAGGGAAAGGGACCAGCAGACTCCGTGCTGAGTTTGGAGCCTGATGCAGGACTTGATCCCACAACCCTGAGACCATGACCTGAGCCGAAATCAAGAGTCAGACACTTAACCAACTGAACTACCAAGGATACCCCTGATGCAGTATTTCTAAACTTTTAAATTTATTTCAGCAATGTAATTTTTTTTTACTTTTATTTAACAATTGACTTTTGCGTCATGCAATATTCTTATGGGTTTAACCTATAAAATTGGGCAGAGTTGAATCTCTTATAAAACATAATCTAATTCTAATTCAATGGCCTAACACGTTCATTTTGGGCAGCTCACCCAGAGATGCCAGTACATGGACATTCAGATTCCTAGATTTCCTCTGGAAATCTAACAACTTTATTCATTCAGCAAGTCACTGCATTGAATGTCTAGAGACGGAGCTGGGCATGAGATGAATACGCAGCCGCCCCTCTCCTCCGGCAGCTCAGAGGCGGGAGGGGCGGGCTGACCGCGGCGGGTGGAGCGCGGGAGGGGCCGGGGGGCGGGGCTGGGTGGGCCCGGAGGCAGCCCTGATACACCAGAACCGCCAGAGCGGCAGCGGCAAGGGCAAGAGGGACGTCAAGCATTTTGAATATTATGTCAAGGGAAGCAGGGAGGCCAGGGAGGCTAACAGACTCTTCTAAGATCGCATTTATAACTCTTTCTCTAAATTGTGCGTGTGTGCGTGTGTGTGTGTGTGTGTGTTTGTGGCTCTACGAAGGCAGACTGCTAAGAATTCATTACACAGAACACATGGATTCGGCTATCTCTGGGAAGGGAGAGAGGACAGAGACAGAGAAGGGAAGCTCCAAATTCCGACCTTACCAACCATCCTAGGCCTTGACCTCGTGGTCATGCAATTAAATTGCCATTTTAGGTTAAAGAACAAAGAAGACGTTGTATACTCCTTGGTTGTTCAAGAATGAAGTCTTTTGAGATCTTTATCTCTGGACAAATAAAATGAGACTTCTTGCTGTTTTTACAGGTGATAAACAAAGGACTCTTTTTCTTTGGAACATTGATAGCCATGGGTAGTACCTACCTATTTCTGTGCTCCATGTCCCTGAGACCCCTGCACTACTTCAGAAGACCATGGGAGTGGCTCACTTACTTCCAGAAAACAGGACATGTTTCCTTGCAAACTCCATGGAGTCACTAGAAAAAAATTCCCAATGTCATTAGCCGGTGACTTAAATATGCTGACGTAGCAAATGGACTTCCTCGTAACTGAAACTAAGGATCAAAGCCATGTTTCCATCATCATATTTAATTCACTAGGGAAAGATATATGTCCGCTTACAATTAAAATCAGTATAAAATTTCTCTGTGTGTTCATTGTGATTATTGGGGGTGGGACCACCCCTAAACTACCAGTTTAAGTTGCAAAACACAGCTTTCCCATAATGCTACACATAGGTGTGGTCATTCTAAATATGAAAGTGCAGTGACCAAGATCTCTTTCACTTCTCAAAAAGTAAAGCACCAGGGACCTCTAGGAAGATGCTGATCACCTCTTCCCTTTCAAGGACATCGTTAAAGTCACGATAGGACTGACTCGTAACACCCAAGACTAAAAACCACGATTTGCCTAACATGTAAATTACACTTTGGGTCACCCGGATGGAACTAATCCAACGTAGAGCTCAGCTTCACTTACCAAAACTGGAAGTAAAAATGAGGAATTTGGGGCACTCTAGAACGTTACAAAATGAACTGATTTTACTTCACCGTCTTCGAAGGCCATCATTACCTTTTGAAGATTAAAACAAAGAGGGGGTTATTGATGCCATACTAAGTGAAGAACAAGAAGTTTTATTTATAAATTAAACAGATATATAGACGACAGAGTGAAAGGAAACAAGGGAGACAGTTTTCATAGAAATTATTCCACTTGAGATTCTCAAGAAGCAGTTCACTAACCAGTGATAAACTTGATTTTGAAAAGTTCTTTTAGGGAAAATATTCTCTTTGGTTCTTCCTTCTTCAGTAGACCGGCTGAAACACTCAGAAGTCTTTCAGACATGATTGTGAAGATGCCACATCAGCAGGACAGTCAACTAAGAAATAAAAATTAGGCAACAAAATAAAATGGTTCAGTTTCTTTTTTATATAGTCGAAGAAATCCTTGAGTTCTAATGAGCTGTGTTTATTCCAAACAAGGACTCATGGGAAAATGGCAACTTCACGAACACTCACCATTGATTGATTACCCAGGAGACTGGTTAAAGAGCAAAAAAGACTAATACATTTTATGAATACAGTTTTACACTTACTTTCATCCCCTTCAAATGTAGATTTGTTTCTTTCTTTCCTTTTTTTTTTTTTTTTTTTTGCTTGGAACTCCTTTTCCAAACCCAAAACACTCGGCAAAATTGTGGCAAATTGTCGAGGGGATAATGTTGCCAAGTCATGTTTGAAATGAAACAGATCTGGCACCGACACATCCTTCCCGTGGACATCCTCTGCTAATGTATGAGTCCTCAGCCTCCATGGTTATTTTGAAATTCACGACCTTTCCTTTGCTGGGTTGCTTTTCAATATTCCTTCTGGAGTGCGCTTCGCAGGACAGTCATCTTAAAGCTCGTCTTTATCATACGGCACATACAGTAAGTCTTTCGTTTCAGAGGAAGCCAGGGTGCTGATTTTCTTTTGATTTCCCTGGAATAGGCTCTCTGATAAATCTGATCGTTCAAAGATAAGACAGTGACGAGGATCCAATACCACAGAAAAGTTGCAATTTCCAACATGTATGATACAAAGTTATTTTTACAGTTATTTCCAAGCTGTGAATACAGCTAAGTATTTTTGAGAAAAATGTATTGTGTGCTTTGGAAAATAGTGTCATTTAAAAAAATATATTTGAAATTAAAATTTCCAACATGTTAGAAGTTAATGGTGCCAGATGCCCATCTTGTGCCATGAATGGTTTCTCGTTACGGAAAGCACCCATTGAAGTAAAGCAACTGTTTTGCTCAGTTGCTTCCAGAGGCTAGAAAGCATACGGGCAATTCAGATTTCCTGCTGACTCACAGAGGTTCTGTTGATGTTGTGGGAGTCCAAGGCAGGATGCCCCAAAATATGCCACAATTTTGAATTTAACTTACTTAATAAACAGCAGATGCAAAAAGGACAGTCTGATCTTCCTTTGTCCTCCTGAAAGCAGGAAATCTCTCGTGTGAAAGGAACCTCCCTAAACCAGGGGGTAGAGAGACATCTGTATCATCAGAGACAGAGAACTGAGGGCTGAAAAAATCTGTATGAACAAACCCTGTTACTTTTACTAAATTACTACCAAGCACAGATCCTGCTTAGAATTCTTTACTGACTGAAGCTCCCAAACATGAGTCTTCCTGTCCTGTCAATTCCTTACAGATTTATGTCTCTTTGTCTAAAATGTGAAAAAGCTACATGCCCTGCTCATTTCTTTGGGTCTCAATTTTATTATTGGGCCTCCATGCACACAGAATTAAATTTTTGGGTTTTTCTCCTGTTCATCTGTTTCATGTCAATTTATTTCCTACACCAGGTAGAAGAAAATTTTAGGGCAGAGGAAAGTTTTTTCCTCCCCCAAAATATTACATAGGGTGGGGATTCCGAAATAGTCCTCATAATGGAAGTCCAGAAGTGGTTTCCAGTATAAGGCCTCATCTTTCATTACCATTATTCCTTCCTATAAAGGACGAACTTGGATTACATCAACCTTTGACACACTGGTCTTGTCACTGTCATCAACTGCCAGTGATTCATCACTGGTGATGATAAAAATGATGGAAGAAGAATTAAAAGTCACTTTTTTCTTTGGCCTGTCCCCATCTTTTTGTGACATCACAATGGGTCTGATCTGCATTTCACTCCCATTGGCTGGTAGGTCCTTAGCAGGCCTCTGGCATCTCAGAAGTCGGAAACAGAGCAGTTGCAAAAGGGATCTTCGGAACTGGGCAGAGAGAAAATAAAGTTGAATATAAAGTAAAAATTTGGCCTTTAATCTGGGTTACCCCTAACCCTAACCCTAAATTCAAATTAGTTGAATTTAATTTCGGTTGTTCTTTTTTATTTGTTAGCTGGGTGGGTGTGGGTTAGGTGGCAATGCTCATATGTACCTAAATAACCCTGGAGTTTTAGGGTTTTTTATTATTATGTAATTCTCATCAACAAAATCATAAAGGACTATTACAATACCTTATAATCTCCATGGATTCAAATTGCATGCACCATCTTTGAGGACAACTAAATCTGTTTAAGAAATTTGAAATTGGAGGGGAAGACGAACCATGAGAGACTGTGGACTCTGAAAAACAATCTGAGGGTCTTGGAGGGGCAGGGGGTGGGAGGTTGGGTGAGCCTGGTGGTGGGGATTAAGGAGGGCATGTATTGCATGGAGCACTGGGTGTGGTGCATAAACAATGAATTCTGGAACACTGAAAAGAAATTTTAAAAATAAATAAAAACTTAAAAAAATATATAAAAAAAGAAATTTCAAATTAATTCATTCCACAAATATTCAGTGAGCAACTACAAGGTAAGAGCCACTGGGCTACAATTTGAGAATACTGCGGGCAGCAAAGGCTGACAAGGCCCTTCCCACAGAGTTTACAGTCAGCTGTCCTCACTAATTTCCTTTGATCAGGTAAGGAATTTTTTTCTATCAAGATTACAAACTATCTGGAGAAAAAAATACTACAGCAGAGAGTGCTAGTGCTCACCAATAACCATGATCCTCCCCTTGTCCTGGGTACAACACTGAACCCCATTTCTCAACTCCCTTTCAGGGGCTCCTCCCTGCTCTTCCCCTCCTACAAGACCTTAGAGGTCGAGCCTGCAGATTATAACATCACAACATGGAGGAACTTTGATTCCTACAGAACTGTATGGGACAGATCCCCTGCCCTCCAGCAAACAGAGTGGACTCTGGATCAGGATTTAATGAGCAAAACCTTAGGGCCCCTGAGTGACTCAGTCAGTTGAGCTCCTGACTCTTAGTTTTGGCTCAGGCTATGATTTCAGGGTCTTAAGATCAAGCCCCGTAGGGGGCTCTGCACTCAGCAGGGAGTCTGCTTGAGATTCTCTCCCTCTGCCCCTCTCCCCACTTGTGCTCCCACATGTGTTCTCTTTCTCGCTCTAAAATAAAGAAATAAAGTTTTTAAAAAAATGAAAAATAGTTTTCTTATTAATTCACTGAAATGGTAGAGTTATTTGTTGCAATAGTCTATCATGACCAATAAAACATATGAATAAAAAGTTACTTAATTTAACTTTTATCCCCTTTGTTCAGAGCAAAATTAAAGTTTAATACATGAGCTTTCCCAGATCAGAAAATATCAGTGGAAAATAGAAGAGCTAGCTACATTGATTTCTGTATTCTTTAAACCTCATGTGTATACAAGTTAGTATTTAGTCTATACTCACCTTTAAAAATATTTGCTTGAGACTATCTATTCATCAAACTAGTGTTTGCTCTACCAGGTTAAGTGCTAAAGATACATTATTATCAGTGTTAAAGTATGTCAAAATGTGTTTTCCTACATAAATGGTAAGCTCCTTGAGGATAAGGACCATTGTTTTATTGTTAGTTTTCTGTGTCTTTCAGACTTTCCATTTTAAGTGTGCTCCTGAGAACCAGAAACACGGGGACCACATGCAACGTTACAAAGCAGAATCTTGGCCACCCAGGCTTACCAAATCTGAGTATGTACTTTTTTTTTTTTAATGGTCTCTCCTGGTGTGGTGTATGTACACTAAAATGTTAAAAGAACTGACATAGGGGCCACTGGCCCAGAGAAAGAACACAAAAAATAATATCGGGTAATGTATTTTAAATGTAATTATTTGCCTGTTGAAGTGGTAGTTCTTAAAATATGAAGCCCTTACACTTCTTCAGAAAATTAAGCTTATAAACTATCTTGTTAGAAAAATGTACATGTGCATATTCTTAAAAAGTTTTATGACTAATTTCAGGGGTTCTCATGGCTCTCCGGAAGCCAATTCAAATAATTCTCAGATTTTAGGGACTCTGAGTTAAAATTCTCTGGATTCAAGTAAATAGATAAACGAAGGCATCATGAAAGAGAAAGAAGGACCATCAATGAGTAGAGACTGAAACCATATGAAAGTACGAATAGGGAGATTTAGCAGTGAACATTATAAGGTTAATAGAAAAAATGTCCTCTCATTCCAAACTTTTGAGTGTTAGCAGCCAGAGTAGCTATTATTGCCTGTTATTAGTGTGATCTGCTACTTTAAGTTCCAGTGGAGAGGTTCCTGGGTGACGCAGTCTATGGAGCATCTGACTCTTGGTTTTGGCTCAGGTCAGGATCTCAGGGTTGTGAGGTTGAGCCTTGAGTTGGGCAGAGTCAGCTTGAGATGCCCCCTCCCTCTGCCTCTGCCTCTGCCTCTCTGTCTCTCCCTTTCCCTCAGGTCCTCCCCCTCGTGTTCTCTCTCTAAAATAAATAAATATTTAAAAAATAAAAATAAAAAATGTCAATGCAGGAATTGGCCATTATTTATAACGTGGCAATGCTCTGGTCTTTAAGCTTTGTGACTTAGAGGCTTAGCCTCATGCTTTGTCACAATCATAGTGGGGCCCTCATAGTCCTGGCTGACAGTCGTCAAGTCAAAACCTGTCTACCACACACACAGATAATAAGCTTCCTGTTTGGGGCGACTGGGTGGATCAGTGGGTTAAAGCCTCTGCCTTCGGCTCAGGTCTTGATCTCGGGGTCCTGGGATGGAGCCCCGCATCGGGCTCTCTGCTCAGCGGGGAGCCGGCTTCTTCCTCTCTCTCTGCCTGCCTCTCTGCCTACTTGTGATCTCTCTCTGTCAAATAAATAAATAAAATCTTTAAAAAACAATAAGCTTCCCGTTCGATCTAGAGGAGTTTCTGGAAACAAATTAGTTTGAGCTACCCACTGGTCGTGGCATGTGCATAATGATACCTGAAACCCTGAGTGGTGAGCTATGAGCATGGACTTTGATATTCTAGCAAACCAGACTGGAATCCAGGCACCAACAATTCCTGGAGCAGGTCGGTCATTTAACTTTTTTGAACTTGTGTTATAATTCATAAATAAAGTAAAAAATAATACTAGTGCCTGTCTCATGGTGTTTTGAAAGATAATGGGTATAATCTCCATAGTAGAGTAAGAATTTTAAGTAAATTATTAACTTTGTGACCATTATTATTATGAGACATAAAATGATTCCTGATGAATTAAATACTAATTTTAATGGAATTTTACTTAACAAGATTTTTGGTAGATCTTAGAATTGTTACTATTTTCTTTGGGGAATATCTTGCATTTATTCCTGAACACTTTTTCCTATAAAATTCTTGACTTAGGTTTTTATCACTGAAGGTGTCTGAATAATCTCTCTAAAAGTATTACATTTTCCAACAACCACATCTACATGGTGAAAACAACGCGTCTATTACCACACTTACCTTTCTGATCATGATGATATAAATAATTGGATTATATACAGTGCTTGACTTAGCAAAGAGATAGGAGACAAGAGATACTGTTGGAGTGACCAGGTGTCCATAACCATTCACCACCATGAAACAGATCACCATATAAGGCATCCAAAAGATAAGGAAGATAAATATCATTAAAAAGCACATTTTGGCCACTTTCTTTTCATATCTTAAAATCTTAATCACTTGAATTGTCTGAAGATCTTCAACACAACGAAGCTGCAGAAAGGAGAAAGAAAGAGGTGGAAGTCAAAGAATCCTTTTCTCATGTTGCTTTGATAATAGATATACTGACAAAATTCCAGGGCCCACCCTCGTGGAAAGACAACTCAACAGGACTTTTGGGGTCAACTTCTGATCCAAGAGCCTCCAGCTGGGTCCAGCCCTTAATCTCTCCATGTCTCAGTCCATGCATCTTTAATACAGTACTTTGAGCCACATAGCCTCTTTGATCCTTTAATGGTTTTTAATGTTTTCCAATTTATTTAAAGAAGAAAAAAGCGGGGGCGCCTGGGTGGCTCAGACGTTGAGTGTGGGACTCTTAGTTTTGGCTCAGGTCATGATTTCACAATCTGGCCTGCTGTGCTCCATGCCCAGTGTGTAGTCTGCTTGGGATTCTCGCTCTCCCTCTGCCCCTCCCCTCCCCCCACGACAACCACGCATGTTTTCTCTCTAAAATAAATAAATAAAATCTTAAAAAAAAAAAAAAGAAAATGAATAATTTTGCTTAGATCCTCCAGTCACTGAAAGACAGCCTGACAGAGTCCTGACAAATTGGAAACTCTCCATGATCCTGGAAACTCTAATCCAGACCATAACCCTCAACTTCTCAAACCAGGCAGCAAACATGTGACTTTGGTTCTGCATGGTTAAGCTGGTCTTGGTTAAAGCTAAATTCCCAAATGAATTGTTGCTGCAAACTATGGTGGCTTCCACTCCCAGCTAACTACTGCAAAGTGGGATTGGATGGGGACCTCGCTTGTGGTTGGTTTCATCCGGGCTCAGGTACAGAGAACACTTGTAGCCACATTCCTGTAAACTCTGCATATCTGTTTTTAATTCATCCCTATTAAAGCACTGAAGAATAATGGTCTAGAGTCTGAAAGTTGTTTGGGTTTCTCAGATAAAAGTTCTTTCGAGGTTCCTCTATTGTTATTACAGATTTGTTAGTAAGGGGAGGGAGATAATATCCCTCTACACCAAAAGTATGTTCTTAAATAAAATGGTTTTTCTGACTATCCTAAAAAGTTAAGTTTGCTACAAAAATACAAGTGCCTTATGTATTTAAAATAAGGTATCTTGCATACTGTTTATACTTAGTGCACAATTTTAAACTGGGAAATTTATTGCATTTCAACAAAATCTAAGCATTCCTTTTTATTTCCAGCATTATCATAAAAATTAAGGAAAAAAATTTCCAAATAAATCAGAACATGTGCTTATAGTGTTTAAAAGTATATTTGAATTGATAGAGCTAAATTATTGATATAATCTAAAATTATATTGAAGAAACTATGTTCTTAGTAAAATCACCTATTCACACTGACAGAGAGTAGGAAGAAAATATGGATAATTAAAATGATTGTGTTTTTATAGAGTAGAGGAAGGTGTAGGAGTGGGCATGGTTGTAAAGTTGGATACTATTATCTATTCTATCTATCTATCTATTCTATTTTAAAAGAAACTATTTTATTTAATATGATAGGATATTACTCTATTTTCAGAACAACATTTTTTGAGTGGGTGGGAAATTTTCCCTAGAGGTTTTTTTTTTCTTTTTTAAAAGATTTTATTTATTTGACAGAGATCACAAGTAGGCAGAGAGGCAGGCAGAGAGAGAGGAGGAAGCAGGCTCCCTGCTGAGCAGAGAGCCCGAAGCGGGGCTCGATCCCAGGACCCTGGGATCACGACCTGAGCTGAAGACAGAGGCTTTTAACCCACTGAGCCACCCAGGTGCCCCTCCCCAGAGTTTCTTAAGAAGGTTGTAGAGTTCTAATAAAAGGTCTCGATTTGGAATTAGGTCTGGATCCATATCCCAGATTCACCACTTTTGCTCCTGGCAATCAATTACTTCCTCTAAGAGTCAAGATTAAAGGAGATTCAAATGAATAACCTGTTGGACAACAGAAGTTGGGTCCCAGTTCCACACACATGACTTTGTGGGATTATGTCCAAGATTAAATATTTATTTACACTGGAATTATATTTGAAACTAACACATTTATATGCATTTGTACTTTTATGATACTATGGAATATTTGGAATCATGATTTTTGGCTCCTCAGTTGCAATTAATGAGTATATATATATTCGATATACTCAATATATAGTATATTTAATATACGATATATTGCATTATATTGATAATGTACAATATACTCAATATACTCAATATAACCACCGCTCAATCATCTGTCTCCAATTCCCCACCATCCAGAGTCCCCACAGACTCATCTCTACCCTTTCTGGGCAACTCAATTCCCATCCTTTCAACATGTATCAAAGCAGAGCACTCATTTATCATCTTGAAATTACATGCATGCTGGAGAAGTTAACTTAAGGAAATACTGGGCTGGGAAAGCCCAGTTTCTCTTTGGTACAAGGATATAGTTCTGATTATTCTGGATTATTTGTGTTTGTTTATCTGCAGTTTCCATGATTATTTTTCATTTATCTCTTTTGGCCTCTCTGTTTTATCATTCTCCATTCCTTCACTCTGTCCTTTCAAAATTTTCCAAATAAAGAGCCCCCAAAATGTCCTACCCCAATATTCAATCATTTGAGGATATTTTCTAAAACGGCTACAGATGGAGCAAAAGCATATGCACAGCTGAACTTGTCCTGAAGGTTGAACCACTTAAGACACATTCCCCAGATTTCCCAATAAAAGAGTCCTCTGTCTACATTAAATTGGGCTTATTGATGCAGACACCTGTGGATTTCCAAACACTTCACCGTGAGTCCTTTTCTCACATAAGAAACTCTGTCTCCATCAATGCTCTGAGTCACCCCTCTGGATAAACCACCAGGTTCTGAGCGGAGAATACTGTGGTCTGGAGTCAAGTCTCTTCACACTTGCACCACTTCCCCTTCCAATGCATTGTTTGTCACTCATTCCAAAAATGGGCTCTGATCAACTATTTTATGAAAGTCCTGTTCCAGCTATAGGTGAAAAAATGAATAAGACTGGGTCTCTGCTTTTAAGGAATTCACTGTATTCTGAGGGTGACAGGCACACAGACTGCTTCCATAGATGATGCATGTCGTGAGAGAGGCGACCAGAGAGGGCTATGAGAGCACACAGGATGGGTAATGGATTCAGACATAGGTAAGGGCAGGAAGATACTGAGCTAAGCCGCCTGTGGTTCAGCCAAGTAAGGAGGAAGGACAGAGTGTTCCAGGAACAGGATGAATGCTAATGTAAAGTAGTAATAGAACACATGTCAAGTTCTGGGAACAAGAAATACTGCACTTGACTGGAACCCGAGTTGGCTAGAGGGTCGGCATGTCAAGAATTAAAGCTGGACACACAGACAAGAGATGGTAATGCAGGACCCTGGTAGTCACACTCAGAGGCTTTATTTTTCATCATGAAGGCAGAGGAATCTCTGAAGGATTTTAAGCTGGCCAGTGATATGAGAAAACTTGCATTTAAGAATAATTACTCTGGTGGAAGTATGGAGAAAATAGATGAGAAGAAAGCAAGAATAAAGGAAGAAAAAACTAAGCCCCCTTTGAACTGAGTCTGTGACCACAGGAGAAGGGGGAAAAGGATATAAGGAAAAATAGGAGGTTGAATACATGAAAACTGATAATTGATTGTGGGATTGTAGGATAATTGGGGAGATTTGGATGAGGAATAGTCAAATATTATGCTCTCATTTCTGGCTGAGGAATAATGACCATTCACTGAGAAAGGGAATGAAAGAGCAGCCGATCTGGGGGAAAGATGGCCCATTTGTCTTCACGCACATGGAATCTGTTAAGTCTGAATGTTCTGAAGGGGCACCTGGAAGGCCAAGTCAGTTAAGGGTCTGCCTCTGGCTCAGGTCATGATCCCAGGGTCCTGGGATCGAGCCTTGAATCAGGGTCCCTGCTTAGTGGGGAGTCTGTTTCTCCCTCTGGGCCTCACCCCACCCTCACCCTGATCTCTCATGTTTTCTCTCACTCTCAAATAAATAAATAAAATCTTAAAATTAAAAAAAAAAAGAATCTGGTAAGTCTGGGGACCATCCTAGTGGAGGTCTGCAATAGGCAGCTGACTGGGACCTGACAGAAGTCAGAAGAACACGCTGGGTCAGAAATAGAGATTCCAAAGTCACCAAGCTATTGTTAGAAGGGGAAATCCTAAGAGCATATGAGGTGCCCAAGGCCAGTGTGTAGTAAGAGAAAAGAACTACACGCACAAGGCTGGGAATCCCATGGGAAGCAGCCCTTGGCAGAGACCTAAGAAAATGGGCCAGAGAATCAGCAGCAAAGACAGGAGAGAATGGCTAGAAACAGTGGAGGAGAAAACCACCAGTGAGTGGAAGTTGTCAATAATGCCACAAGTGTCAAATACCACGGATGTCAGAAAAGAAAAAAGAGATAGGAATGTGTTCCCTGGATCTAACATTTGGGAGATCATCAGTTACCTTAATGTGGACTGTTTCTCTGACAGTGTGCTCAAGGAAGGAAGCGCCAATTTGCTATGGGTTGGAGAATTAAGCGCTAGGTAAGTTTATTAAACTATAAACTCTTTGAGGCAGGGGTGATATCTTATACATGTTATATCCTCAGAGCTTAGGCAACGGCTTAGTCAGCTTGGGCCTCCATAACAATATAACATAGACTGAGTGGCTTAGACAACAGAAATGTATTTCTCACAAATCTGAAGGCTGGGAAGTCTGAGGTCAAGATGCCCACAAGTAGGTTTCAGTATGAGACCTCTTTTCTTGGCTTGGAGATGGCTGCCTTCTCTCTGTGTACTTATATGGTGGAGAGATGGAAGGAGGGATGAAGGGAGGGATGAAGAGATGGATGGAGGGAGGAAAGGAAGGAGGAAAAGACACAGAGAGAGAAAGAGAGAGCCACTGGTCTTCCCTCTTCTTACTAGAGCACTAATCCCATCATGAGGGCCCCACTCTCATGACATCATATGACCCTAATTACCTCCTAAAGACCCCATCCCCAATACCGTTGATTAAGGGTCAAGCTTCCATATATAAATTTTGGAGAGAAAAAAAAAAACATTCAGCCCATAATAGTAATTGGTGCACTCTAGATGTTCGACCAATATTGGCCAAATGCATGCTTACTGAGTGGTGACAGAACACCAAAAGCCACTAACGCTTCTTTGAGTAGAGACTGGTGCGGAAGGCGATGAAGTGAGAGCCAGAGGGAGTTGAGAGCAGACTTTGCTTTTGTATAATAGTAGCATAGTTATTGCTAAGGAGAAGGAGCCAGAAGTAAGGAAGAGATTGGAGATGTTAAGTGGTAGAGAAAACTATTACTTGCAAGAGGTCCCTGGGGCAGAAAATGGGGTTGGGGGAAAACCAGAAGCTAAGGTCAGCTTGGTCCCCAGAGATCTATGCCATGACCCCAGAACTGAAGAGGGGGACCTAAGAATGAGGCTGAACAGGGAGATTTGTATAAAGGCGGACAAGGAGTTGAGACATTTCTTGATAATGGCTTTCTTTTGCCCAATAAATAAGCATGATTATTTGATAAGAATGACTGGGGGGTAGGGCAAGAGCTGAATTAAAAGGAGAACTGAGGATTTATAGAAGTGACCGTGTGAGAGAGCGGACCCTCCAGGGACCCAGACATTGCCAGACACTGCTGAGAGGACATCTGGGTATGGGCATTGGGAATCTGGGCGCATATTTTCCTCCAGCCACTCTTTGTAGTTTGACTACAGCCATGGGGAAAACCTATCTTTGGATTGATATGGGGATTTTTTTCTCTTTTTATACAAGATAGATGTGTATGAGAAAAGTTCAAATGTGGAAGTCGGCAGTGGGTTATGATTTAAAGTGATGCATGTAGCCAAGTTTTTTTTTTTTTTAAAGGTGAAAGTTAGAGGGGTTTAGCAGGGTGCATAGGAGACCACTGAGCAGGAGTTCTGAAGAAGGAAGACGCAGACAGGAAGACACAGTGATTGAGCAAGGAAAATGTATGGGGCTAAAGTAGGAGACCGCCTCCCACTGTCACTTCAGACGTCTTGCTAGCACTCAACAGGAAACCCATTTGTGGCCAGTCTTGTGCTTTATGATTCAGAAGTGATTTCTGGACAAAATATCTATACTATGGTCTAGTAGATTTACATGATCTTTGAATGAATAAAATCATGGGAAGTGTGGAATTTCCTTGGTTAGAGTTCTTTAATTCTAACAGCGTCGGAGAATGCAGGTGTTCTTGGTGGTTACTGATTTTATCCGTCCAGAACCCCTTTCCTTCCTCCTTGTGGTTTAGAGAGTGGCGTAGAGAAAGTAGATGTTATTCCTCATTTGCCTTTTAGAGAGTGACTCAGTGCCCAGTTCTATTGAACAGAGTAGAATTCTATACTCTCCCAGGAAGTCCCCTAGAACGGCGCCAGCTGCGGACAACCACTGATCACGTAGGGAGAGTTTGAGTCTCTTCTGCCCAGAACTGCCCACCCTGGAACTAGATTAGGGGAGGGGCACCTGCTGTTTTCAACTTACCATTCGAACGGAATACAGAATATGGCCATAGCAATGGGTTGTGACTCCCAGGGGCACCACCAGACAGCCAAGAAATAAGAAAAGCACAAAGGAGGAGTCGTTGGCGTCCTTGGATTTCCAGTCCACAGAGCAGCCCAGTCCATGCACGTCCAGGATGTACCTGTTCCAGCCCAGCAGAGGCGCCCCCGACCACGCCAGTGAGTACAGCCAGATGTAGGTAATGGCCCTCCAGGCCCAGGAAAAATTGATCACTCTGGCATGGACCACGCGAATGTAACGTTCATAGGCCAGCACAGTCAGGGTGGTGATGGAAACGATGCCTGCAGAAGAAGAGAAAGGGGGACACTGTGACATGGCGCGGCGGCGGCCGGACGAAGCCGAGGGTCCGCTGTCCGCTGGAGGCACCTCCCAGAGTGTCTGGAACAAACAAGGTGCTCTGAAAGCCACATCTGAGAGGACTAATGCCTCACAGACCCCAGGACATTTGACTGGAAACGCATTCACCCAGGAAAGAAAACCAATGGCAGGTGGGCTGCGCAGGACAAGAATCAAAGCTCTGCCCCAGCCATACAGCTCCTGCGTTAAACTTCCTGCGCAAGAGAGACTCTGAAGAGAGGGTCACTCAGTGAGTCTCATTTGATTTGACCTTTTCTCAGTTGCGTCTGACCCAGGACTGAGGATGAAATTGAAGTGGGTTTCACAAGGGTGAACGGACAAAGTTCCGGTAACAGTACGCAGGGGGCTGGGTTAACCTTCCTGCTGGCGGCCATGAGCCTACGAGCTGTTCTCATCCAGGACGGCTGACGAGGGAGTGCAGCCTCCTGTGCCCCCGGGTCCGCACGCCTCCACTGGCAGCAAATACACGTCAACAACATTCTCATTTATTTCCTGCCTCTTCCCAGAGAGTGGTTCATTCCATCAACAAGCTTCTATTGGGCACCTGCTGTGTGCCAGTCCCTTTTCCAACTCTGGAGGTTTCAGGATGACAGAAATGCAGAAATCTAGGTGCTCGGAGGAACCCCCGAGGAAACAACAGTAAGACTGCGGGAGGTGTAAATGTATCGTGGGTGTCACGGAACAGGGGGCTTTTGTGAACCAGGAAGGAGAAGCCTATTCTAGGAGAAACTAAGACTTATGTACCAGAGCAGGGAGACGATTTAAGGGTCTAAAAATGATGGCAGGATTCAGCGGTGTCAGGACTCCGAGGATATAAAGCAGAGAGGAGGTTAAAAAGGAGCAGATGAGTCTATTGGAAAAAGGCTTTTGATTTCTTGCTAAGGGTTTTTGTTTCTTTCTCGTTCTTTAAAACAAACAAACAAACAAACAAACAAACCACTTTTCCTCTATAAAATAGTGAATTATAAACCTGTTACTCTGTCGTGTTTTTTAAGCGTGAAGGACAACAGTTAAGTTCTCTTCCTCTTCCTCCTCCTTTTTCTTCTGAAAGGACCCTCATTCCTGCAGTGGTACGGAACTCCCGTCCCAGGCCATGGTATGGAGACCAGCTTGAAGGCTACTGCAATGGTCCAAGCAGGTATGACGGGGCCTGAATTGGAGTACCTTTAAAGGTATGAAGAGCAAAGTCTGGATTCCAAGGACATGTGGTGATTATTACCGACAGAACCCACCAGCTTATTGAATGTGAAGAGGAAGAGAGAGAGAGGAGTCGAGAATCACTTGGAGATTTCTAACCTGTGTGGTGAGTTCAGAGTGGTTACATTAAGAGAGATTGAAACTACCAGGTGTTACAAGCAGATATGGGGGAGAAAATGAAATTGTGATCTCCCTACTACACACTGCCGTATTTATAGAATGAGCAGTTCAAGGGAGGCTGTAGAAAAAGTGGTCCTAACAGAGACTGAAAATAAGACCTGTGTCAGGTAAGCGGGTGGGAGAGTGGGGGCGGGGCTTCAGGGAGCCTGGAGGGATCCCAGCTCCCACTCAATAGCTCTGTGATTTCCGCAATTCATAAAATCTCCGTAGACTTGAGGTTTGTTTTTGTTTTTACAAAATTGAAAAATCCCTTTGTATTATAAAATTTTCACTGTAGGAGTGTGAAATGAAGAGGTCCTGCACTCAGAAAGCCACTCCCAGAACACAGTTCATACCGATTTATACCAGGATAGGTTTGTTATTTGGGAGGGAGGGAGGGCAGCATGACTCCCCGTGTCTGATGCCTGTGGTATTTGATAAGTGTTCATTGAACACGTGAATGTTTAATCACTACATAAGGGACTGGAAGAAGACAGGGTTTTGGAATATGATAGAGGGAAATACTTTAGGAAGTAGTGCTCTACTGACAAATAATGGACTTACGTTCAGATTATATTAAGTAATTGTGGAGACAAGGAAAATATCGAGTTGGATATTCTGCCTTCAGAACTAAAAATCAACTTTCACCTCATTAAGTTTTTACCTGAAAGGCGTTACTGTCTTTTCTTTAACTGAGTACATTCCCAGAAGGAAACCGAAAACCTAAAGGTAGTTACATAGTAAGACTCTAATGAGACTAGATCCTGTTGGCTTTATTTAGTTTACAAAATTGCTTATCAAATATAATGCCTTTGATTATATAGTGGCCTGTAATGTTAAAACATAGTTTTGGGCTTTCAACTTTTAGTTAATTTTAATTAATTTGCCTAGTTAAATTATCTTAAACACGATTTATTTCTTCTCAGGCAAGAAAACTCGCTGCAAATATGTTGTAGATTAGCAAATCTCAGTATGCCCTATAGATGAATAAATGAGTCCTTACTATTAAAGCAATAAGCTGGGATAATTTTAGCTGTCATTCATTCATTCATTCATTCATTCACTATTTACTGCCTATCTACATGTCCAGCACTGTGCCAGCAAATAGATACAAAGAAGAGATTGACGCAGCCCCCTCCTAGAACGGACAGTCCATTGGGTGAAGAGTGATAATACAATCACGTCCAACAAGTAAATCAGTGGCCTGCTATCAAGGAGAGAGCCGGTGGAGAAGACGTGAGGGAGGAGGCTGCGGGCCTAGAGGATTGGTGGTAGGACTGTGGTAGGGTTATCTAGGTGTCAGGAGAAGCCTCGCTGTGCTCAGGGCTCAAGTATGAAAAACCCCAGCTCAGGGATCAGTCACGGTGCAGGAGTGAGGTGAGTTTTCCCTCCTATTACTTAGGTCAAAGAGGGAAGAGGTTTGTTCAGTGTGATCTAGTTTTGGACCGTGTCCGTATCCTGGCAAGCACCGTGAGTGTCCAGGGCCTGACTCAGCTGCTGACATCAGTACTATAAGCAGTTGGCACAGCTCCAGAATTGCCAGGCCTTCCCTGACTGCTTGGGCTTATTAGTCAGACCGACTTAAGCTTCTAGGGTGACCCACTGGAACAGACCTAAACTACATCCTTTCCTTACATCCCCCCCCCTTTTTTTTCTCTAAACAACACTTACTTACTCATGACTTTTGGTCCTGCCTGAGTGCTGTATTCTGGGGAAAGAGAATGATCAGACCGTGTTACAGCTACTTCATACATAACCTGCAACGGAGGTAGAGCCTGATTCTCTAATCCCTGAACACCATGGACAGGGAAAGGGACGGCGACTGCCCCCAAAGGCGTGCCCATCATATGTGAGGCCCCAAATAATCAAGCTTGCTTACAGTAACCCTCTTTGTGGAGAGGGAGTTCTGTGGCTCTGAGGGTTAAGGAACCAGTAGGAGGTAGAGAGAGTTTTGAGAACCCAGGAATGGCTGAGTCCACAACCCATAATTTTGCCTTTATCCACCTGTTCCCCCAGGCTCTCCTGGGGGTAGCATGATGTCTCTGCTGTCCCTGCAAAGCTGTACACTGACTACACATGTACTAAGTGTGTCTCCCTGAGCCCAGTAGGGTCTTCTAGGAGAAACCAGAGACGTGTGGGGCCTACTTTTGAAGAGACTACAATACTGTACATTCCTATAGACCCAAGACCAACTCTACGCAACATTCAAGGGCAGGTAGGATGAAGCAAAATCATATGGTATGTTGACTATGCAACAGCACACTCCAAAATTGAAAATTTTCATTTCATTGTGTGCGCACACCGCAATGAACAATCATTTAAACTTACATTTCCATCCCACTTTTCCCCTAAAAATTTTATTCTACTGGAATATATTGGTATGGCTGAAAGATTTTGAATTATTACCTTATTATTGTCTTCAACCAAAATGTATTTAGAAATTGAAATTTTTAAATTTCTTGGGTAGCAAGTGTCTAAATGTTTAAAAAATTATCTTACATATTAAGTTATCTGTTTTTATTTGTATGCAATTGATCAAAATATTTTGTTAAATATTAAAAATAAAAAACTTAATTAGAAATACACCTCTTAAGGTGATCAGTATAGCTTTCCCTCACCACAGAGATTATACCCTATCCACAGTTACTATTACCAAGGCTAGAACAATTAAGGATAAATTCTCTTCCTGTTTTTCTTGCTTATAAAGTTAAAGATTTCTTGATCACACATGTATCCAGATGCAATGGACGGAATTTTGTTATATTCAGTTTGTATTGATTATAAGAACATTCCTTTTATAGTCAGTGATTTGAGCTCTCCTGAATTTACATGCCAAAAATTTCAGAATGGTTATTATGAAAAATTGTATTTACTCATCCACCAACTAACAACTCACCTTCGTTAAAGGCAAATACCTGGAAACCACCAAAGTGGTCATCCACTTCCCCGGGCTCCTCGTCAGTGTTTCAACTTACCCGTTTGTTTGCCATCCTGGAACCTCCTCCCAGCCCTCCCTGGTGACTTCCATGGATTTGGGATTTGGGATGGGTGAGGAGTGTATCTTTCTGTGAGCAGTAAGGGACAGGTGATGGAGAAAGGGAAGGTTTGGATCCAGGGAGCTGGTTTCTGGGAGAGAATACAAGCTGAGAATTTAGAAGTTGATTCTCCTAAAACTGTCCTCGCATAACCATCAGGAAGAGCTGTATCTCAAGCAGTATGCATACACCCATTTGAAGACAGAAGTCTATAAAAACTAATCTTGGGTGAGCCTGGGTGGCTCAGTGAGTTAAAGCCTCTGCCTTTGGCTCAGGTCATGATCCCAGGGTCCTGGGATTGAGCTCCACTTCAGGGTGGGGGGGGGTCTCTGCTCAGCGGGGAGCCTGCTTCACCCCCCCCTGCCTGCCTCTCTGCCTGCTTGTGATCTCTGTCAAATGGATAAATAAAATCTTAAAAAAAAACAACAACTAATCTCGGCGTATTATGGAGACTCTGCTTAATCTTGCTGTATCACTTACTTACGTTGGGATACACATGGCAAGCCCCAAAGTGCCAGCCACACTCAAAGCCAGCTGCTTGGACACCACTGTTCCCTCTACCTGAAATGCTGACAGAGATCTCAGAGCCTGCAGAAGACAGACGTGTAAAGAAGGAATTACAGGAATGTGATACATGCTGACCCAGAGCTGTGTCTGGGAGCTGGAGGATACAATCGAGGAAGCACTGACCTCTGCCTAAGGAAACATTGAGGAAGGTCTTAAAGCAATATTTGAATTGATGAATGCAAACGAGTTTATCAGGTTGGCAAGGGTGAGGATATTTCAAGGCCAAGGCTGTAGCATACAAAATGCATGGAAACAAGAAGAGGTATCCAAGGGTTAACTCTGTATACCAGATTGAGTCAGTAAAGTTCTCTGTGATATGATTTGGGGATTATGCATTCTCTTACATTTATCAACAATCCAATATCATGCACAAAAAATAGACCAGGCACTGTGCTAAGAAATGGGCAAAGATAAACTATAAAAGAAAGATACAATAATAGGGTGATAAATTCTATAATAGAGGAATGTCTACGAGGCCAGTCTTGGATTCAGCTTCAGTTTCTGTACATAAACACAGATCGCTCTGGGAGAATTAATTAATATCTATGAACCTCAATTTGCTCACAGTAAAATAGAAAGAATAGTACCAAAATGCCATCTCATCGTGAGGGTGTGTATATGTGTTACATATGAATATGAATGTAGTCGGTTAGATGATAATATATAAGGTATCATCATCATCGTTATTATTATTGTTGAATAGTTCAATATCTAGGGGTAAAACTGCTGTAAGTGGTAGAAATCTGGCAGAAGGCATAGGAACAGGCAGAGGAGCTCTGGGGCTTAAATTGTTCATAATTTATACAGTAAGGATTTACTTTACTTACTTGCTGCCTAATTTATACAGTAAGTATTATTAATATAATTACTTAAGAACAGTCATCTCCCCCCTTGGCCACTAGATGTCCACAGTGAATAACTTATTTATAGCTCAGTGGTAAGACTCTGGGTAAGCAAGTTTACACTAGAGCAAATGAAGAGCGATTGCCTGGACCAGGCTCCAGACCTGTCAATACTCATCTGTTAGATTAAAAAATTAATATGGCGTGGTTCACATCTTCAAGGAGCTCACACTCCAGAGTATTTGGTGAAACTCCAAATCTGATAATAGGAGGAAACGATCCAGTTTTTCTCTGGGAAGCAGGCACTATCTGAGTGAGTCTCGTAGGTTAAATACATTTTAACAGAGCAAATAGGAGGGGTGAGAAGGAAAAGCACTGTCAATCCCATTCCAGCTCATGAAAACACATGGAGACCTGACAGACCTTATAGCATTCGGGTTCCTGCAAATAATTCAATATGGTGGAAGCAGAGGGTTCTAGAAGGAGAGAAGTTTTAATTACTTTCATCTACATATAGTTTTGGAAACCAGACTATTTGATGTTGCTTCATAAAAATGTTTCTTTATTAATTAGAGACGTCTATTTGTATTTGAACATTAAATAAGGAAAACAACATGCTTAGTATGCCTGAGAAAACTTATTCTCCTAGGAAGTAACCACTTCTTTGGAATCTTGTTTCCATTGCTTATTAGTAGAGTAATCTTTCCTGCTCCCTTTTACTTGATTAACAAGGATAATTTCCACCACATAACACATGGAGAGTATCTCCGTGTGTCAGGCACTGCTCTGAGCAGTTTGCCTGTGTTCTCTTACTTAATCCTCACAACTCTGTAAGACACGTGGAAGTTACTACCATCCCCATTTTGTAGGGGGAACGGAGATAAACATGGTTTACTACCTTGCTCAGGTCTCAAACTAATAAAAAACAAGAGCCAACATTCAAATCAAACAGTCTGCTTCCAAAGTCGACACGATGCTAAACTCATTGTCTAAATCTTCTTGGGAAATTATCAAAAAGTTTCTACCAGTGAAGTAGACACTAGAGAAAACATATATAATCCATGTGTTGCCTACTACTATTGAAAAGGTCTTTTTTTTTTTTTTTTAAGATTTTCTTCATTTGAGACATATACAGAGAGAGTGAGCAAGAGCAGGGCGAGAGGCAGAGGGAGAAGCAGACTCCCTATTGTGATGGGAGCCTAACGTGGGGCTCGATCCCAGGACCCAGAGATAATGACCTGAGCCAAAGGCAGACGCTTAACCATCTGAGCCACCCAGGTGCCCCAGGTCTTGTTTTAAAAATTTTTCTTAAGTAGGCTCCCTGCCCAGTGTGGAGCCCAAATCAGGGCTTGAACTCGAGACCCTGTGATCAAGACCTGAGCTGAGATCGAGGGTCAGGCGATTAACCGACAGTGCCACCACCCAGGTGCCCCTTGAAAAGGTGATTTTTGAAACTCAATTTCTTTTAAGCTGAAGAATTTGAAAGGAAATTAGAGATGACCATGCTCATCTGAATCGTTTCTCCAGCACCGGAAAGCCCAGTGACCATTTGATCAATAACAGCGGTGCTTGGAAAGACCCAAAAGGTGCACGGTCCTTTAGTGCACGTATTTTAGGCATTTGCCTGCCATCTGTTACGGCAGAAACTTAGTTCCAGTTAATAATTCCTTCTTCCATATCTGTTTCCCTGCCCCTTTTCAAATTGCATTTTTCCACTGTTTGTTCCCCAAAGTTGCTGCTCCTCAGGATTAGTGCACAGACTCAGTTCCACAGAAATCCAGCACAGTGTGAAACTTAGAGCTCTGTGGGTCAAAAATTTATGATTTCAGATAAGAAACCTACACAGAGATTTGGTTTTGACCGCCACTTGGACACCTACCCACGAGATGCTCACTGTGTGTTACGGACTAGGAATGCCCTGAACGAAAGGGCCAGCGAGCCCCAGAAGACAGGGTGTCCCGGGCAGCCTTTAGCCTGTGGGCTATGGGCTGGCTCCCCGCCATGCGCAGTGACCACGCTGTCATCGCAGTTCTGGCTTCTGCCGCCCTTCACTGGTGTTTCAAGGGACTTCACCCCCCTGCCCTCAAAATACTAGTGATTTTTCACGGGGAGGTGGAGCGAAGTGTTGTTGATTCCGTTGGTAAAATACAGGGGAATTTTTCTACTGTCGTGCGTCCCCTCCTCCTAGGCTCCCTTGAGCGTCTGCGTCGTCGCTTGGAAATCATCCTGGACTCATTTCCCCAATGTTATCTCTGATTCTTCCAACATCAGTGCCTCTGTCCTGCCTTCTTGGGCTTCAAACTTGGCTTTGTCTTCCTACAGCTCCATTTGCACAGACAGCCCAGTTTCAGACTGTTTGCCTCGCCTCTGATTTAACAGTTTTAGGGTTTGTTTGCTTCTGGGGCAAGGAGAGCCCCATCTTGGGATAAGGTCTTATTAGAACTTACTTTACTTTATACTTAGGTCTGCTTGTCAGCGGAGGATATTGGACAAGATAGATCACGAGGGGGGGAAATGGATAATCATTATGCCAGGAGTCCCAAGAAACACCCATTGTCATTGGAGTCTGCAGGCCCAGGGCGGAAGGACAGTGTCGATATAAAATGACCGCTCCATGCCGTTACTTAAGGTTCATAAGTGACAACATAAACACAGAAGGACAACAGTCCAGAAAACAGTCCAGGGGGAGGGTTTATCCGGATCTGAGATATTCTAAATTCTAATCCTAATTTAACTGCACTCAAAAATGGGTTGGGGCCACGAGTGAAATGGGAGGCATACGCTGCCCTTGTTCTTATCACTTAATCAAAATGACGTCTTGCCAACGGCAACCTCGATCCTACGATAATGTGCACAGTGTACGCAGAAAAGCTGCATCTGAGAATTCTCCTCTAGCAGGAACTTGCCTCCAGTCCACTTTAGGGACACGTATCCTTGATCCGTCTCTCCTCTCTTCTTCTATCTTGCATTTTCGCTTCACCAAAAGCTTTTCTTTGGAAATATTTCTAAATTCATCTCTGGGCCTCCCACGTCTCCTTATTCTCATTCAGGCTCACAGCCCACAAGGGGCTGCTCTGACCTGCTCCTAATCCTTTTTTCCTTTGTCCGGCCTCTATGCTCCTTTGCACCAAGCACCAGTGGGAGACTGGATTCAGTTTACAGGCCACCCCAGATCTCCCTGAACCAGCTCACGAGCCCCCATTCCCCAACGGGGGCCATGACCATCTGCTTTGTTCCCCAGCAACGGTGGTTCTGATACAGTCACAAGGCTCGGCTGCGGCAGCCCCAGCCACCACTGGTCCATGTGCAGGACCGGCCTGCACCTTTGCCCTCACCAGAGCACACGTAGGCTCTGGCTTCCCCAGCTGCTGCTCCCACTCAGCTGACCCAAGCCAGAGGCAGAACCAAGCAGACTGGGACCGAAGGAGCCAAGAGAAAGAAGGGGCCAGTGATCAAATTGTCTGCACACCCCACCCCCCCACCCATTCCATCGGTTATCTCAAGATGCGCGGCCGGGTTCACACAGCCTCTCTGAAGGTGTCCCGAAGGACAGAGCACCCGGCTGTTTTGGCGGGAAGCTACGGCTCCGGGTGTGTCCTCGGATGCTTGGCCTCCCTGGACTCTCTCATTCTCGATCCCCTGGAAACCACCCCCCAGTAAATCACGGATCCGTATGCTTGCCTGAGGCATTATTTTGGGGGAACTTGTGCTAATACTCTCATAACCTCTCTAATCTCCTCTGGCATAATGACCTACAAAGCTTCCCCTGCTTAATGCACTGGTGTTCAAAGAACTCTGCGTTTTCCTTCCACCCCGGCCCATCTTCTCTTTCGCCATTTCTAACTTCCTGAGCGCAGGCCACGCTCTGCGCACGCACAGCACAGACCGTACCTTCGTGGCTGCTGTTCACTACTTCCTGTATTTTGGTCACAATTCTACGCATTCGTGTCTTATCTTTCCAGTTACATTGCGAATGCCTAAGAGCTAGGGACCGTGTCTTGTGTATTTTGACATCCTCCCTGGCTTCTGCAATAGTTAACAAGAGGTTATATGTTAGCTGATGGTAAAAGTTATGTATATATGACCGTATTTCTTCTCAAGTCAAGGGTAAAAAGCCTGACGTAAACAGCCACACCTATAATTAAGCAAAGACTCATGTGAAATGCCGCTTGGAAACAGTCACAGTCAGATTTCAAAGAAAAGGAAAATGTTTTTAAAGGAAAATACAACATATAGGTCAGAAGAACATAAAAGAAGACCCACCGCCTACTATTTTTCCTGAGGGATCCCTAGCTCAAATCAAAATACTAGTTAACAGTCGTCGCATGACAGTTTTTGATTATTAAAAAGTCCCTATAAAATCCTTTTTATGGATGACATAAAGTCAAATGATATTCCTGTTAGATTTGTCATCTCTTATTCTCCAATGACAATAACAAATCATAACACCTATTTTGTATGGTGTTTAATAATTTTCAAAGTACTACCCCATGTGTGTTTACCGTCAGTTCTTCACAGACCGGTGAGGCAGGGAAGGCTCATGTCCTCATTGGGTTAGGGTGTGAGAAAGGGGGTTGGGATTTGGGATGAGCCTAATGTCACAGATGAGTAATGTCTCGCTTGGAGGAGAACCCGCATCTTCTGATTGCGAGTCCAGAACTCTGCTCAGATTTTCCTCAGAAAGAGCTGACTGAGTTGGTTGTGATCAAAACAGAGGAGCATGGAGTCTTGTGAATTCTGTGGAGAAACTCCACACACGAGTGAGTTGGGGATAGCCATGTGACCCTTTGCCTGCAACCAAGATTCTAGCTTCAAAGGACTCTCTGGGTTACTACCTGGCATTAAGAGATGAAAATCTGAGATAGCCCAGAAGAGCAAATTAAAAATACAAGGAAATCAGAGAGGTACAGACTTAAATCTTAATTTAGTCATTTATAATTTATAAACCCTCAAAGGAGCTCAGAATTTAGGTTTTAAAGCAGGTGGTAACACTGCAGTTCCATTTCAAGGTCATTTTCTATCACCACGTGGCTGACACAGTGGAGAATGATGAGCTATAGCCAAGGACCAGGGTCACTTCTCTCTCAAAAATGAATATAAGACACTCAGCTTTAAGAGTGTGTGTCTATCTGTGTGTGTGTGTGTGTGTGTGTGTGTGTGTCCAAGTAACTCATCAGCTAAAAACTGTGGCATGAGATTCCTCAGGACCTAGACACAGGCGATGGGAAAAAAGAACAAACTTGCCAGAACGTGTTCGGGACCACCCGTGCTGCTGTGCCCTGGGCAGTGCATTGCCGGTTGGAAACACTGGAGGTTTAACAGGCACATCTGGGAGGTGGGCGTGTAGCGTAAAACCCATCTCAGCCACTATTGTGCAGCCATTTGGGTGGGCAAGAAAAGATCGTTTTCTTGAAAGTCTTAGTCATCCTGAGCCGAGAATGTCAAGTGGAAAAAGGCTAAAGAAAGATTGGAGGTTGGGAGGGAAGCTTTACAAATAGGAAGCATTCCACCCAAGGACACGGCGCAAAGCTAGCAGGTGCTCCCGCTGGTTTCCAGCCCCATTCATGTGCTACGGCTTCCAGCTCCCATCCCGTGCTGCCTGCTGGGGCTTCATGTGGGTTCTCCCTCGATGTTTAATTTAAAACCTTCTATATCTGAGCAGTGAGTCTGTCTCCTGTGGTAGGAACAGTGACTCCAACTGCCAGGTCCTGAAATATCTGCAGATGAATCTCCTGGGGAAATTGTTCAAATGTGAATTCCAAGGCCCTGGCCTGAAGCTTCTGCTTTGGTATGCCTGGGAGGGAGCCCGAGAACGGCTGCTTCTGACTGGTTTCAGAACAGTAGGTCTAGATTAAAAATCCCATGGCCTTTAACATAATCTCTCTGTGGCTTTCTGCTCATTTCCCAGGCTTTCCTCCACAGTCAACACCAGTGGAGGAACACAGGAAACCACTACTTCATTTCACAGAACAGTGTCCCATAGGGACACTGGCCTCTGGTCATGCACATAGCGCCAGCTCTGAGGGAGGGGGCTTGTCTGTTGTGTCGGTGGCTTGAAGTTTCATTGTAGCTTACTCACCTCTAGGATCATTCCTGCCTGCCCTTGTGATTTGCAGTTTGTTGCTTCCTGTGCTCTGCAGTTTGTTGCTTCCTGTGCTCCTAGAAGCTGTCATGATGTCGTTTCATAGAACCAGACGCAGCCTGGCGGAGAGTGGCTGGACTTGGTGTCATTTGACGAGCAGTGGCCCTGGCCTTGCAAGCTACCAAGACTCCAGAACCCATTAGAAGCAATAAATTTGTTGGAAAGACATTGGCAGGAGTTTCCTCAAAGAAAGGGAAGCAGAGTAAGGACTAATGTTACTGCCAAGGCAATCTTGCCACATTAAGGCGAGCACAGAGAAGCCTGGACGCACAAGAAACATGAGGCATATTCTAGGTAAATAAGATAAAATTACTGTAGGGAGAGTCACAGCTTAAAAGCAGAGAGGTAACATGCCAGGAGCATCTAAACCTTCCTTAAATATTTAAGGAAGCTTCCTCCTGAGCTTCCTCCTGGGGAAGCGCAGTCATCAGATATGGTCCCTGGTGTTAAAGGGGGAAAGGCAGCATAAAAAGACAAACCAAAATACAAAACTGTGTGTTTGAATATCTGCATGAGACATTCAGACCTAAGTGCCATAGGAGCTCGGAGAGAGGAAAGATCACCAAGAAAATGGGGGGCTTGATATAAAGGGGTAGGACTGAAAGGTAAGGGAAGAAACCTGTTTACCCAGCATACACCGTGTCCACCAATTCCAAATTGACTTATATCCCCTAGAGCGGTGCTGTCCAGCAGAAGTATGTGGCCCATATAGTACTTAACTTTTTTAGTGGCCACACTTTAAAAAGAGAAACAGATTAAATTAATTTCAATAACATTTTATTTAATCCAACATATCTAGATATTTAGATTCGTAATCAACATAAGCTTACTCATGAAATATTTTGTTTTTCATGCTAAATCTTCAAAGTCCAGTGCTTTTTTTTACACTTAAACACCTCAGTGTAGGCCAGCTCCATTTCCCGTGCTCAGGACGCACAAGAGCAGCAGTTGCCAGGTTGGACAGCAGAGACCTAGAGAAACTCTCGCACATTGAGTAGGAAGAGATGTATACCGGGATAAACTTTGAGGCACTGTTTGTTATAATACAGAGAAAAACAGGCAATAACCCAATGTCCATCAAAAGAGGGAAATGGGTAAATAAATCACGAGCAAAACAACTGAAACATTACTTGGTCTCATGTTGTATTCATGTCTGCAGTGACCTCGAGGAGGGAGGAGGTGGAATGGGCTGGAAAGAGAAATAGATGAAAATTGCATCTGTAATTTCCCATTCTTTGAAGATGGATTAAAATACATCTAGGAAGGCTCATCTCTGCTCACTGAGGGTGGCAGATGTGTGCACTCACAGTGTCACCCTTTGCTCTTTTCTGTATGTCTAAAAACTTTTAAGTAATTTACAAAAGGAATAAAATTCATTGAGGGTTTGGAGGTAGCAAGGAGTAGGCATTCAGAATAGATTCTTCCAACAAAGAGCAGAACGGGGTCGTCCCAAGTCAAGGACCGTTGGGGTGGCGGCTCGACCATAAACCAATGATGCGGGAGGGGAGAAAGAAGACTGAAGAAGAACCAGTGACCCGAGGCTTATATTCCACGCACACCTCCCTGAGAGCCCAAGTTCAACCGCACTGCGGGCAGGTGTTCACAGACCGAACATTTTCATGGGGAAATGAAGGAGGGATGCTCTGGAAGCCGCCGTGATACTCAGTGGGTCACCCTCTCGACTACCTGGCCCTGGGATCCATGGAGTACGTCGAGAATTCAGCCAAGCTGTTGTTTACTCAGACTGTTGCTGTCTCAGCAGCCCCTTGGTCAAATGGCCTGCAGGGACTTTCACACCAGCCCCTCACGCAAGCACATGGCTTACAGAATAGCATGCAGTCACAAGCAAACCTAAATTCCTCATAGGACTTTTCCCAGCCGCCCTTATGATCCAGTCTCCCCTGCCTCCCAGGACCTTCCCCTGGTACCCTCCTCAGAGAAGGTCTCCACGTAGCGTACCAAACTCACCCCCTCTGGTGGGACTGACCAAACTTGCCCTGGCCTGGGAACCCTAAAGCACTCCATCCACAGACCCTAATAAAGACATGTGCCCTGGGGTCCTGCCTCTCTCTGCCTGTACCTTGCCTTGACCTCCCCATGTGACCCCTTGAGGGGTGCCATGTACTCTTCTAGGACTCTGGGTAATAAACTATCAGTTTTTCCTGTGGTCTGTTGCTGAACCCGATTCACCATCTAACACCCTATAACAAAGTCCAACATCCACTTAATAAATTACTCCACTTGTTAATTTAACATTATAATAAAGTGTTTTTTTTTTTAAAGCCTCTGCTTGGTGATGGGAAATCGGGGTCCATGGGGGCTGCCAGGGTTAAAGGAAAGTGAGGAAGTAGCAAAAATGTTCAGAGAAGATGTTGAAGATACAGAGGAGTTTGCTGCTCATGACGGGAGGTTGAGCACACATGGCAGGAACTCAGGATTGGATCAGATCAAGAAACACACTGAGCCATAAAGATGGGAGTCATCGCGGACTGAAGAGGCTTTCTCCTTTGGCACCGACTGACCTTAGCAGAGATGGGAGGTAGGACAGGATTTGTTCTGATCATTTCTGGGGGAAAGAGGAGTTAAAGAGTGTCTCCAGAGTCTGGGTCCTGAATAATTTGTTTGCTGGTGTGTTGATTTCCTGTAGTCTGTTGCTGAACCGCGATGCGACACCCTATACTCCACTTAA
Source organism: Lontra canadensis (assembly GCF_010015895.1). Taxonomy (NCBI): domain Eukaryota; kingdom Metazoa; phylum Chordata; class Mammalia; order Carnivora; family Mustelidae; genus Lontra; species Lontra canadensis. Next base: position 16,442,890 of record NW_022631018.1, on the reverse strand, counting down.
CAATGTTAATTCACAACACAGTAATCATCTTTAGATTACTTTTGACTTTGGACTATTCTAACAATGCTATGAGGAGAGATGATACAACATACCATCAAAGGCACTGGATTTAGGCTCTGTATCCTCCACTTTTAATGAAACCTTGAACAAATTAATCTCCTGGTGCTTTACTCTCTTTAGCTGAGCAATGGGGTTATAGTAGTATCTAACTACCTCACAGAGTTGGGATAAAGAGTTAATATGCATGAAGCACATAAACAGAAACTAGCATGTGGTGCACACTTACGAAGCATTAGTCATGGACACTACAGTCCATTTGCTAGATATTTCCTTCCATCTATGATTACCTCCTTAGGATAAATTCTTGGCAATATAATTGTTGGGTAAGAAGGCATACACAGTTTTAATGCTTTTAATACAACCTGCCAAAATATGCATCAGAAGCTACTTTAAATCTCCTCTACTATATCATCAAAATACTTGTATTATTCCCACGTACCTACGTCACAATGCCTGTCAACCCACCACCCACACAGCAAACAATTACAGGGGCCCCCTATATACTCACCGACCCAGAATGCAGGTGTGGTACCTGGTAATCTGTATTTTAGAAACACTCCCATTTGAGTCATACTGTACAGTTTAAAACCATTGCTCTAGAATTTTATCAGTTGCGAAATCAATCAATTGCTGTAACATTAGTTTTCCCAACCTCTTTGCAGTATCAACACTTCAGACCAGGATCTTTTTGAGACTCTCCTTGGCTTCTAGAACCCCTCCAGAAGAGGTTCTACCTCTTCTCCTATTTCTGTCACCTTTTCTCCCCATTTAAGGAAAAAGAAACTGGATTGTTTCATGTAACTGGGAAGTCTTTAAGCAACACTGGCTGCAGACACATTGTCCAACAGAAATGTAACATGAGCCATGTAAACTAGGGGCCTAAAGTAATTCATCTCCTCCCATCATTGACTTGGTTGCTCCCTATGTGGCCTGAGTCTCAGATGGACTTTCTGGGAATCAAGGTGCTGGATGCCTCTGACTCAGATCCTTGAGGCTTAACAAGCTGGGGGGTGGGTTGCGGGGGTATATCCAGGAATCCTAGAGAAGGAATCTTCCCAGTCTGGAAGTTATCCGGGGGCAGAGTTACTACATCAAACCCAGCGGAGTGCCATGTTTGCATTCCCAGCACATCCCGATCTACCAGCTCCTTCCTGGCTGTCTTCAATTTCTCTCGCTCCTGCAACTCTCACATCCAATCAATCACGGAGTGAGGCCGATTTAATCTCCCCAGTCGTTCTCAGGTCTGTCCTCTGTCTTACCTGCTATGACCCCAGTTCAGACTCTCATCATCTCTTGCCCAAATCTTTTAATAGCTGTCTGTTTAGTCTACTTTCTACACTTTTTACCACCCTTGGATTCCTCCTCTATACGTATCCAGATGCAGCCCATTTCCTTGGTTAATGACGTGATATGCTAGACCACTAGGACAAAGTCAAAACTCCCTGGCATACGAAATCCTCTAAGACCTTCCAGAACAACCTCCTGATCACCTTGCACGACCAACCATGTTTCTATGTCCATGTTTTTCTCTGCCTGTTGCATTCTTACCACCCTGCCCTGCCCAGACCATACCATATTTTTCCTCCTTCCCAGCCATCTGTAGGGTCTCTGCATCTTCCCAGCTTCCCTCCACATTGCCAATGGGTACACTTTTAAGCACAAGCCCTAACTAGAAAAACTGCAACAGCTCATTATCCACTTGTATTCACAAGTCCCCTGGGATTCAAGACTATGATAACTAGCATGGTTCAACACAGCTGATAATTAGCATGGTTCAAGATCGCTGATATGTTGGGCTCTAACCCTCTGTCCATCTCTCCACACCAGGTCACTGCTCTAGCTGTGCAGACCATTTCAATGCCCCTATGCCTGTTTCTACATTCTCCCTATATGGAATGTTTCCAATATTGACTTTTAGAAACCCTTCTCAACCTTCAGAGCTCTGGATTTTTCTTTCATGAAGATTTCTTAGATTTCCCTACTCAGACAAAACACTCTGTGCCTCCACTGAAGTCTGTCCATACCTACATCACAAAAACGACCACGGCCTTGTTAATGGACTGGTTAACTGTGTACCATCGTCAGCCCCAATGGAGTGGGAATTCCACTACTCACCAATTCTATAACTTTGGGACAACTAAGAGCCTAAGTTTTCATGTGCACATGGAAACATTAATACCTGCCTCCCATGGTTATCTTAAAAATGTGACAATATGTATAAAGACTTTAGAAGAGTTCCTGGCACATGAGGAGTTCATTACTTGTTCCTGGACTTGCTCTGAGCCCTCTCTGAACACCTCACATCACATCTTAGTCACAGCACATGCATTTTGGAGTCCAACTCCCCAGGGCCAAGGCCCAGCTCTATCACTTACCAGCTGTGTGGTTTTGGTCAAGTTCTTTGCCTTCAGTGTCTGTTTTCCCATCTGCAAAACGAGGATAATAAGAGAACCTATCCAACTGGGCTGTCATGAGGAGGAAGTAAGATAAATATAGCAAACCCTTAGAACAGTGCGTGGCATAAAGTGCTCAGTAAGTTCCCAGAGTCTAACACAGCAACTGGGGGACAATGTTCAGTAAATGTATTGAACCCTATGTTTCTCTTTGCAGTGTAATTTAGGTGAGGTTCTTCCCTGCATTAAGAATACTGACCTATTTCATTATAATTTAGGTATTGTCTGTAGATAATCCCTGTTTATAAATTGTCAAGCTGTTACCCTCACTCATTGCTTGGTGAACCATCACTGAGTGAAAATGCGGGTACAATTCAATTATGGGTGGTTTATTTAGTCTTGGACTGGATTATCTGAAACTCACGGGATATTATTATATACATGTAATTTGATTCATCTGCCTATAGCCTGTCAAGTGAAAAGCACCCTTTCAAAAAAAAAAGTATATTGAAATACGTTTACATTGATTTTGAGGAAGTTGTTTGCAATATATATGAAGATATCATTGAGAAAGGTAACAAGGAAGTAGTATTACCAAAAAAAGGAAGATATCATCCTCTCATTTCTATAAATGTTTTGCAGAATTATTCTATTTCTGAATTAATGATTTTTTTTTTTTTTATACTGACAATTGGGGCAGGATGAGATATATTCCCTAATTCTCTGAATTTTGTTCTGGAATCTGAGTTACCTTAAAGCTTCAGAAGGAAGCAACTGCTGATTATTGAGGGAGGCAGACAGGGGCATTGGGGGCATATGGAGGAGCAGCCAAGACAGCTGTTCCTACCAACGACGGCCCTGTTGAAGAAGCACTTACATTAAAAAGATGCTAAGGCAAAAAGTTAAAAGAAAGGAAAACAAATACATTATAAATACTCAAAATTTTAATGAAGAGTTTCTCAACATTGGCACCATTGACGTTTGGGGCTGGGTAATTCTTTCTTGGGGAAGGAGGCTGTCTTGTACATTGTAGGATGTTTAAGTTTCCCCATCCTCTACCCACTGGATGCCAGTAGCACCCCCTTGCTTGTTTTATAGTTTTGACAACCAAAAATGTCTCCAGACATTGCCAAATGGGCAAAATCACCGTGGCTTGAGAATAACTGCTTTGATGGGAGAAAATTAGCCAAAGTATTAGGTGGGACATCTTATGGGTTTTTTAAAATATTCCCTCTTTTTCAGTATTTTTGTTGATTTACATAGACTTATGAAAAACTAATTACCTGTACTACTAACAAAAAGACCCGGGACCATGGTTCTGATACATTTTCCCAGAGCTTGGCCACAGTGGTCCTCTGTCTGGAATGGGGTGATGAAGGTAAAGGGGTGACAAGGAAAGAAGGGTCACCAAACCTGGTTTGGGTGGCCTGTGAAATGCAAGACACTACAGAGGGCGTAGCGCTCCAGCACACTCAGACTGTTTTAAAGGAAACTATAGTCTCACGACAAGTGACTTCCAGTGCGGTTCTCATCTGCTGCTTTTTCCTTTTAATAAACACCTGGCTGGTGCTTGTCTCAGTGACAGAGGTCATGATAAATCATGGTCTGCCATCCTAAAGTGGGACTGTTCAGGGAAGGGATGGACATTCAGCTCATCCCTCCGTAATACTTCACTGTAATTGTTTTAGGAAATTAACAGCTATATTAATTGCCTAAAGACAAGATTCTCTGGTGTTCCTCAGGATACTCCCCTAAATTTCTTCTTTATGATGGGCAGTAGAAATGCTGAAATTGGGATAAAACCTTTAAACTTCCACATAATGATGAAATTAACTTATAATGATGTAAAAAAATACTTCCGCATACTGTATTAGTAGTAGTTCTGTTATTTTGAAGTATAGGGAGGAATAAATAAAGAACAAATAGTCTCAAACAGGGGTGCCTGTTGGCTAAGTGTCTGCCTTTGGCTCAGGTAATGATCCCAGGGTCCTGGGATGGAGTCCCCCACCGGGCTACCCACTCAGTGGGGAGTCTGCTTCTCCCTCTCCCTCTACTCCTCCCCGTTTATGGTCTCTTTTCCTCTGTCAAATAAATAAAATCTTTAAAAAATAAAAATAATTTAAAAAAATGTCAAACAGACATGGGTGCTCCAAAGGCTTTCATCATGTTTTAAGTAATAAAAGGAACTGGCATAAACCCCATGGCATGAAAGTCCCCAAGGGTTCCTATTTCTTTAAAACTAGAATACGTCTAAAGATGTCTCTCCTGCCTGAACTACAAACAGGTGTTTATCTGCCTGTTATAGTTCATCAGCCCTGCACTTCTGAAGCCGCTGTTTCCTCTGATGACAGATAGGCCTGTAGTCATCATTCAGAGGGTGTTATGGTTAAATACGTATTTAGCAACAGGAAAATGCCAAAATCCTAGGACAACAGCAAGAACCAATAGATCTGGCGTATCAAGAAATGAAGCTCTTGAAATAAATACTGGGATAATATTACTTTGATTTCAGGTATGATCTGAAGTCATCAATTCCCTTCGCCTTCTCCCAACCCACTGTCTCACTTTAGTTACACAAATCTTAATTCATAGGAAGATTTTTTGCTACTTGTTGAAAAATAAATGCACTCTAGGGACGCCTGGGTGGCTCAGCCAGTTAAGCTGCTGCCTTCAGCTCAGGTCATGATTCCAGGGTCCTGGGATCAAACTCCTTCTCAGCAGTCTGCTTCTCCCCCTCCCACTGCTGCTTCCCTGCTCGTACTCTGTCAAATTAATACAATCTTAAAAAGAAAGAAAGAAAGAAAAAGGAAGGAAGGAAGAAAAGAAAAGAAGAGAAAAGAAAACCACACACAAATGTCCTCTTAAATTCTAGGAGCCCCTCTTCCAGCAGCGGTTTCTGTTACACACGTGTACGTGTCACTCAGCTGTGCCAACACGGAGGCAGTCCCACTCCAACACGAATGCCTCCAACATGGAGCGGTCCCACTGCAATTCTCACACTGGCCTCGGCACCCACTATGGGCGCATACAGTCAGACCCTCCGTTCCTCCAGGTAGTATCTGGGAAACGTGGGTAAATACCTGCCCTTTCTTACCTGACACAGTGGTCCTGAGGCTCATGAAACAAAATGTAGTTGTCAACAGAAACGGCAGTGTTCCTACCAGTGCTGCGGCAGGCCTGCGCTCCTAACGTGTGTTAGCAGCCGAGTCTTCCAGCTCAGGCAGCTTCTCGGTTCATGCCTTACAGAGAGCTGGCCGTACTGTGTCCCCTGCTGTTGAAATGGGAATACATGAGGTCGTCAGTTAAAGTAAGAACTACACTAGGAACAGTGCCTCTTATTATCAAAGGTAAAAATACTGAAGTAAAAATCTAAAAATCTTCAAAGACGAGGCGACTACCTCCATGCAGTGAGAGCATGACTTCCGCTTGTGCTGCCAAGAGGAAGGAAACAGAACTCGTCCTAATCGGAACTTCTTGGCCTTGAAACTTTATGACCTATTCGTTTCAGTTTATTTACACTCCTGACTCTCTGAGCTCTAAGCGCTCTGGGTCCCTGGGACCCATCTCTTATACTTTCCCTTCATGTATTCCCCCAAGCAACACAAAAAACTTCTGATTAATGTCAGAAACTTCTTAATTCGCTCAATGGTAGCTAAAATAGACTTCAGAAAGTATTAACTGACCTCTTAACTCTTAAGCTACTTGTTTCCAACTGTAGTAAAACTTTTGGACTCCCCTTAAAGGAATGCCGTGAATCTCAAACCAGATTTCTCCTTTGTTTCTTTTTCTTTTGGAGGGAGGGGGTGGTAGTAGTTATAGCAGGTTGTATGATGGATAGAAAATGTCTTATATTCTCAAGAAGCATGTTCTCCAACACAATGGTTCTCAGGTACAGAACTTACTCATTTTTCTATTTTGAATTCTTACAATGTCAATTCATAACCCACAGCTGATGTTCAACTGATGTTTGTTGAATTCAGTCACCTTGCTTTGGATCAGTTGGGCTGACAGGAAGGGTCTTGCTAGCATCCTCAGGGCCCTGAGATCCATCCTTAGCTGTCCTCGCTGAGAACACTCCTCAGACAGAGAGGATTGGCCATGTCTGTAAATCCAACCCCTCCTTCATTTCCCCGGAATCCAAGACCCCCAGATGAAGAGTGCATTCTTGGATTGGGGGCCACACTTTTTAATTATTATGTAATGTCTTCATACTGATGTCCTAGGATGCTTTAATATTATTTCTATTATTTCCACCCCTGGCTCTGGGGTTTCCAGTTTCTAAAAAAAGTGTTGTCACAATATACATTATTTCTTAATTCTGAGCAACTGAGGAAAGATAAAAAAGATACAAAATCCATCTTAACCAAGAAGTCCTTTCCATCAAGAGTTATAAAACCACCTGCTACGTTTTTGGAGATTACCTTTTGACATTAAAATTTTTTAAAAATACATTTTTTAAATTTGAAGAATTTTATACATTTCCAAAAAAAAAAACAACCAGTAACTTTCTCACCAATTCAATAACCACTTTACCAATTATTCTTTTATTTGTATCATACACATCAACATTTTACAGAAAAAAAAGAACCCCTTAATGTTAAACTCCAATTAAGTACGTATTCCTGATTCTTTTCAATGTAGACACCTAAATTTTTACACAAACATAATCTGTACATAAAATGTTTTAACATTTTTGAATCTCATTTGACATTTTTCATACAATTTTACATATATCAATATCAGTTAATGACTACGTAACAGCCTACAATAGCAATACATCAAAATTTACTTATCCATGTCCCAAATCCCGGACTTTTTTTTTTTTTAATGTGTATGAATGGAATTGCTAGAATTAGCTTTGTACAAGTAGCTTATTTTTCTTTTAAATATTTTCCTGGGTATATGCTGTTCAACATGACTTGATCTAGCCAAAAATAGACTGGTTACAGAGCTTTTGATCTAAATAGTTCTTTTAAAAATTACTAATCATGCTACTGGTATGAAGACACATGAATTTTAAAATGTTTTGCTAATATAATAGCATAAACCAGGTCAAAGTTGTTTCAATTTGCATTTTTAGTACTAGGAAACCTGAATATCAATTCTAAGAATCGTCTTTTATTTGTGTCATTTGTACTCTATCCTTTCATAAACTTACTTAGTAAAGAGTAGAAACTTTATGGTTTTGCATCTACTTTTTAAAAAATATTAAGCATTTTATCCATGTGTAATGTAAGTAGCTTTTTAAAAATCCAATCTATTTTTTGTCTTCTTCCTTAGTGCCCTTTTTCATTTTTCTTTAGTTGACCTCACCTACCCTGCAAGTGATATTTTTCAGTGCCATGAAGTATCTTTTGTACTACTGGGATGAGAATTGTAGTCTTTTTATTTTCACCTTTATAATCAACATTCTAACTCCTATGGAATGAACTGTCTTATCATATGTAACGTGGGCCTAATTCTTTTTTTCACACTGACATCCAATTAGTCTTTCTACCAGTAGTTACTACATAATTATTTCCTCCCAACTGGTTTATTAAGTCGTAGTTAAACTTCCTACTTAGCATCAAAGCGTATTTAGAAAAGGTTACTTTAGGATTTAAAGGGCAAGACTCTCACTTCTTTCCCCTAAGTTAAAAAGATAAATCTATCTTTCCTTGCCTGTTTTCCTGATTTGACACAATTCTGTCGAATTATATAAGACAGAAGTTGGAATGTTCAGTGCCAGTGTAGTAAATCTCCATATTAATGTCATCTAGTGGCATTCCTTTGGCTATGATTTCAAACACAGTATCTAACTTAATCTTCACAATAATTGTACAAAATATTATTTCTCTTTTATAGATGGTGAAATTATTTTGACAGGTTAGGCTATACCTAATAGAACCACTTTGCCATATTAATAAATGCATAAATATTAATACCAATTCACGACTTCTACTTTCAGGAAGCTGTAAAGTACCGAAGTCTTTCTTGTTTCATTTTTCTCACATATAGAAGAGCAATGAAAGACTATTCACAGCTTATGTGGGCCTCGTTTCATCTGCATATTTTTATAACATGTTGCTCAGATCAAAAGATACATTACTAAAAAGCATCACTTTGTTGAAATTTAGCCAAATTCTGCTTCCATGAGCTCCTTTGCTCTAACTTTATTTCTAATTGACCCTAAGCTTCACCCCGCCCGGATGTGAGTGAGAATAGGCGGAGAGGGAAGCCTGCGGGCTCTGCTTCCCCCGCAGCGCCGCGTGGACTTCCTCGTCGGGGCAGCCTGGATTCCTACCCTGGCTCTTCCCCATTCCAGACCCGGCCGAAGTATTAGTAACTGTCTTGCCCCCTTTGCCTCTTCGTTCGAAACGTTTTCAACAGGATCAGCCTCACAGGGCGGTTAAGACACTGCCACTAGGAAGCACTAGGTGCCTAGCACATCGTAGACGCTCTGCTTGACCACAGGCTGGCTCTGGAGGGCTCCTTCCTAGAGGAATTACCGTTCTGAGGAATGGAAACGGGAGACCGAAGGGGGGGGCCCTTCAGCTCATCTGACAACTCCGCAGGCTTTCCCCGCTGGGGTACGACAGCTTTGGCTTCTGAGGGCTCTGGAAAAAATGTTTCCGTTCTCTCCGTAACAGCTGGGAGGCTGAAGTGACCACGGAGGCGGTCACCTAACTAACCGTGAGTGGGGCACAAGGGAGGAGACATGGTGAATCCTCCGTCCACTCACTCCTATCCACCACACTCTGCTGCTAATTAAAGTGGCAGCACCACAAAGTGGTGCATCGGACCCTCACTAAGAAACCCTGGGAAACCTACAGACGGCTTTGAAAACCACCGGCATCCCAAGTTACAAATGCCTCACTCCATCTCCTCTTAGGAATTTCAAAACCGCCAATCTGTGGTACCTTTTCCTGGAGCAATGTATATACATATTTTTTCTTTTGGCCCAAGTTAGTTGTTGGAAGTTCTTTTCTTTTAGCCCAGCACAGGGCTCTGCAGAAATTGTCTGAAGTAGTAGTAAACCAGAACTAACCTGATCCCGAGATTTCCTTTGGGACAAACTTCCCAAGAATGACCTCTTCGATGATCAGACGGACTGTCCACCACTTTCTGTAATACAGAAGATTGTGGTGGCGGCACTGCCTTGCTGGTTACAAGGGCTAAGTAGGGGAACTGAACTGCACAATGTGTTGTAAACACTAGACCTTCACAAGTAAAGGATCATGCAAATTTATCTTTTAACACTTGGCACTTGCATGGAAGTTGCTATTGCTACTAGCATGTCTGTACATTTATATTATATACAAAAGACCCACATAATTTGTGTGTTTAACTACTCAGAGGCAGGAGCAACTAAAATAATTATAAAAGTAACTAAAATATTCCTTCCATATTATTGTTATTATAGACTAATAAAGTCTGAAGGTCATTAGCAGATACATATTACGTCCCTTTAAGCACAGTTGCTAATATGGAACCCTCACTAATACACCCAATACTAAAATAAAACTAACTTTGTCCAATCATCAATCAGTGACTGATAGGATCACAACATCCAATAACTGAATGTCTCAAACAGAATTTTAAAACACATCTGCATATATCATCATATAACCCGTTCTAATTAATCATATACGAAAGAGTCCTTTAAGTGAAACTATTCTGATGCCAGGATGAATGTCCAATGTAGCATTTCCAGTTTGCTCTTTTCTAGTTTTGAAGGTGCTTCTCTGGGCTTTCTAGGTTTTTACTTCCCTCAGAGGAGTCTACTTTGGCCATGATTATAGTATTGGTTCCAGGAGCCTCTGGTTGCTTATCATCACCATCAAAGATAATATCTTCCGGATTTGGAGGCGGGGGGCAGAATTCTTCATTGGGAAACATCTCCTGGAAAAGCGTTTCAGCTTGCTTGACTGCATGCTCATTTCCCAGTGCGCAGTCAGGCCCAGAGCAGACGTAAACATTGGAAGCTAAGCCCTCATATGAGCTTCTGCTGATGCCCGAGGAGTCTCTCATATTGAAATAAAGAGCCCACAAGAGTCTTGGCTTTGTACATTCTTCCTGGTCTACTTCTGTTTCATTGTATGGGGTGAATAATTTCTTCACTACTGACTCTAAGTCTTCTCTTGCTGTTTTAGAAGATGAACAGGTCAGATGTACCAGATAGGTGTCTTTCATGCACGTCATGGTCGAAGAACATAATTCGGTGACACGAACAGCACCTGCTCCTGATTCCACTGGAGGCACTACCAAAATGGAAATCTGCTGATCTGAATCTGCCTTTAGTATAGACTGATCTGTAATGAGCACTGCCCTGGAGATCTGCTTATACTGCACATTTGAGCATGTTTCCTCAGAAAGGTAACTGTCCTCCACAATAAAGTATTTAGCATTTATTCTTTGACCTAAGTGATCTATAATTGCTTTACATTTTCCAGAATCTTTGTCAACTACTAGGCATTGAACTTTGTGACGAAGACAATAGATCCCACCAAAAACTGCACACATCCTGCAGAAACACTGGGGAATTTCTCCTTGCCCATACAAGGGAAATAAAAAGGGGGTGTTGCCAAACCGTCCAAGACAGCGAAGGAAGTTTTTCGTTGCTTTAAGGCCATCTATTGTACTGCAAGATGATTCGGTCATTGCAATCGAATGCAGCACAAAATGTTGGAGGTTGGGGGTTAATTTTTTAGTTTGTAAGTACTCTGAAAACGAGCATTGCACAAAAGCTTGGTATTGATCAGGATGTTGTTCATAGTCTAAACAAAACGTAAGAAATTTCATCAGTATCCTCTTTTCAACCATAGTGAGTTCTTTGCTATTAAAGACATCTGCTCTGGAACAAGGCACCTGTTCTACTTTTCCTTCACGGAACGCAAGAATCCTAGTGACGTTTTTAAATTCTGCATAACGACTAACATTTGATTTGATTAAGAGATCAATTAGCAATCCTTGAGAATACAGCAGCTTTGATACCAAATCAATATTAAACCTCCTGCTTTCTTTAACTATTTGAGAGTAAGTGATCTTCTTTCTCTTTGGTTGGTCAGTGCTGTCTTTCTCTACAGGTTTCTTTCCATCTTCATCTCCATCTGAAACTGCAGGTATACGGGTTTCATCTCCACAGTACTCTTCCTTTGCCAAGGTGTCCTCGGCATCAGTTACTTCCAGTGAAACTTCTCCATCACTTTTTGGAGTGTCTTTGGTGGGCGTTTCATAGCTGGCAGCATGTAATGAGTGTGTTTCTTCAGACAAGCATGCAGAATGCAGAGGGTTAGGGGTGGCGCTGGATGTTGCTGAGGAAGGACTTTTCTGCAGAGCCTCGATCTCTTCAACACCGTCATCCACATCCTCACTGGCATAACAAAACACTTCTGTGTGTTGGATGGTTTCGTCCTTCTTGCGGAGAGTGACAGCTTCTTCTGTTTCATGGATCAGGCCTTGCCATGAGGCAGTACTTTCTTCCACAATGTCACTGTTTTGCTGATACTCCTTCAACCAGGACAGCAATCCCGAAAAGCTGAAACTTGCCCAGTTTCCTCCATAGTAGCTTCTGGAATCAAGATGCAGAACCCTCTGGCCACTTCTTGAACACGCAGCTGCAAGGATGGATTCAGGCAGACCCGTCCCTATTATGACCACATCAAACTCTGTGGGAAGCTGGTCCGCCATTGTAGGAGATAAAGCTTCGGTGACAACTGCTGACAAAGGAGATGCGTGGGAGTCTAGGCTGAGGGCTCCGCTGAGCTGCGCATATGCCGTAATCCAATCTCTCCTTGTGATAGTCTAGTTCATCCCAGAAGTACTGAGGCTGTAGGTCCTAGCCGTTTAACAGTTACCCTTTCTTAATATTGTTTTCCTTATAGGTCAGTAGCATAAAAATATGATAAAGTATATCTAATCACATCTGAGAACACTAAAACGGATGTGTGGTTTTCATTCCTGCATTTCATCTTAGCAGTAAATGTCAAAATGCATCACACATGCATTTGTGACTGGAACTCTTCTCTGAAAGAAGAAAATTCAAGAAAGAATACATCTGTAAACAATATGAAGAGAAAAGTAATTTCATGCAACAGCAATTACAATGACTCCACTGGAGTCCGACTTGTTATCAGGACATAAGCCTCTAGGAAAGCAAATCATTAAATGCTTTCTTACATATTTTCTAATTTCTCAAAAATGAACAGTAGAGATTTATCCCCCCAAAACACACAGTAATGAGGAAGTAACATCATAATGTCCCATAAAAACAATTTTCATAATACAGTTCTGTACCTTTTGCTTTTAATAAAATTAATATTTGAATAGAACTGTGAGCTTAGACTGTAAGAAATGTGTGGTTTCACTGTGTTTATGGAAACAGACTATACACTATGTGCACACTGTCATGATGAGGAATATTTCTGTGGCCAATTAAGCCTGTGGGTGATTTTAGAACAGCTGAATGAAAGACATTTCCATGCAACAAGCACCCTTAGGATCCCGTGGTAGCATCGTGAGACTGTTTCAACTGAATTAACTGGCTAATTCAGAATATTGCAAAAGGATTATTTCAGTAAAACAACTAGCATTTTGAGATATTTAGGTGCAAAAAAGGTTTACTGTAGGGAACATGCATTTAAAAAAATATTTATATGAATGTACACATGTGCATGTGTTTTTTGGGGTGTAAGTTAAAAAGGAAAATTCCCACCTTTGTAAGTTAAAATATCTTAACATAAATCATACCTACTTCTAAAATCCAAGTGAACATAGGGTGACTTGCATTTTGCCAGACTCTGGCTCTGACCCTGAATCTCTGTATCACAAGATGAAGGCCCCGTCCAAACATCCCCTAAGATTAACATGTTGTTTGCCGTTTTTTAGGGGTAGGAGGCAGCAGTGCAAAAAGGCTCTCCCATTACCTTCTGGCACAATACTGATTATATGCCACACACCGAACATTTCTGCGCCACTAGGTGTGGCTCGAGTTGCAACAACCAAGGGGTGAAAGGCATACTCACCTGAAGTCTTTAGGCTAATGCACTATACGCACCATGTGAAGGGGGCCTTTCTATCAGCTGTAATGGTGCAGTTAGAGGGAGAGTTTTGGAGCCCTAATTTTCCCTATCATTATGCTTGCTGAACTCAACATCAGTACTAACTGGGCCTGCCTAGGCTAAGATGACGAGTTAGCTTGGACATCTGTAAAACAAGCCATTCAACTGAAAGTCGGATTAAATTGACTAGTTCACGGAACAAACCGTCTGGTCAGTTTAGTGGAATGGCCATCTCAAGGGTCCTCTCTAGTCAAAGCCTCTGCCTCAAGAATATCGGCGATTCTACACTTGTTTTCAGCATTTCCCTGAAAAACCAGGAATTGTGCACTGGTGGGGCAGTTGCAATGCCTGCTCATAGGTGTGTGTGTGTGTCTGCGTTACTTATCCTGCCTTCTTCTAGCAGGGTGTGAGGAGGCAGACCGACCCCGGGAAGGTATGGCAAGAAAAGTAACGACACTGTGTGCTTATTCTTGGCTCAGGAGATAGAGCAGAGGATACAAGGCATAAGGGCTAAAACCAGGCAGCTTCTAACCCACAGATATCAAGAGTCCTCAAAGAACCAAGCACGTAGGACAGAACAACCTTAAAGAACATGCAGCTCACGCCCCCATACGAGAGATAACAAAACTGATTGCAGGAGAGATTAAGCGACTGGCAAAGTCCACACAAGAGGTTAGCCAGGCCATGGAGTGGAGCCCACTCTTGTGTCATCAGGCCGTTGGGCTCTCCACTTGATAGGGCAGCCTCTCCAGGGACCTCTAGAACAAGCAGCCACTTCTGGCACTTTTAAATTTCCTCCCCCTTCAACACGCCATAGTTAGCTCTTGTTCAGGGATGACCACCGGCGAAGCACCCTCCCTTTCTTTGCCTTAACCCTTATCTAGAAGCACAAACCTTGGAATTTACTTCAGGCAAAGAAATTCTTATTCTTGGCTAAGAACTTTTTCAGTTCCATCACAACCCCACTACTGACTTGACTCCCAGGGCTTAAATAAAGTCTTTGACTCTGATCCCAGAGTTTCCACCTCTAATTTAAAAATAAGGATAAAGTCATGGTTGAAAGCAGTAACTATATGCCCAGAGAAACAGAGCAGTCGTCAGGCGAAACACCGTGTGCGGTGAATGTTTCTAGCAGTCTTAGAAACTCTCTCCTGACTAGTATGGCACCTGAGCAGCGGGGATGAAGAAGAAAAAGCAACGGAAGGAGACGCAGCAGCAGAAGGAGGTCACACGGGCAAGAGATGAGGAAGAGGGTGAATGCTGGTACTAATAAAGAACTCAACACCCTTGATTTTAAACCCCCAGGCCCAGAGCCCAAATAGAACTGCCCAGCATAGAAAAAGCACTTCTTGGAAATAAGAACTTTAATGTCTGTGGTCAAACACCTGTTGCCCAGCCCAAGAAGCATTCCTGATGACACTTTAGGGTTAAGCTTCAATCACCCTCCTTAACTGAAAGCTTAGCCCTGCCTAAAAAATCGCCTGACACGTATTTTAAATTAATATAAAAAGTATAAGCACACAGCCACCTGTATCACCAGCTGCATACACTTACCGGCCCCTCCCAAGTTTCAAATCTTTGTATAAATAAAATTCTCAGGCTGCTTATCGAGGCGGGGGGGGGGGGGAGTAGTATTAGAATATTAGAAAAACTCAAATAAGTGAAATCATGATTCCTATGACAATTTTTGTTTCCTTCAAAATACCAAAAAGTGAATTATAACAAATATAATGTTTGGGTTTGCCACAACATAGGAGGTTGGTAAATAACACAATTTCTGATAATGCTACAAAGATTTCGTTTTCAAAAACCTGCCAAGATAAGAGCAGTGATAAATTATCAATATATTTCACCTTTTTTTTTTTTTCCCAAGGACCTTTAAGACCTGTGAAATACACATTCCTATTTCACATCCCGTGCAAATGAAATTCCTGGAGCACACACAATAAAATAATTCCCAAGCTTCGAAAATCACATCTTCTATGATACATGCTTCAAAATGAGCATCTTTCAAAATGTCAAGTCTCAATGAGACATGAAGCTTCCATAGGATTGGGAGTATTGCTGAAATAAATCTTCGATTAACAATCAAGTTCTACTTTAATGAAATCTCCCGGCTGCACCGCTAACTCTTTGTCCATCTAGGGTGGGATTCTGCGCCAGGTGTAACCTCACCTTAGATTTTGGGGCGCTGGAACCCCTAAGGAGAAAAATACAGTAAAAATAGCTTAGAAGGCCACGTGCCCATTTGCATTCTGAGAACCTGAATGAAGCTCATTCCCTTCTAGGAAGCATTCAAAGGTTTACATCCGCTAATGAGCAAAATTAAAGGAAAAAAAAAGTACACACTGCCACTCTGCCACAAACAGTATTGAATTCAATCTCTTCTCATCACCCTCTCCAGCTTTCCTGAGTTAGTTACTTTTTCTTGAATCTGTTGACTCTACAGCCCTTCGTTTCCTTCCTCAAAGTGTAAAGCCGCGGTTTCGTGCCCTGTTGAATTGTATTGGGGTGAAAACAGACATGAAAGGAACTGGACAGCGGACGGAGGGGGTCGGGGAGGGGCTGGGGTTTAGGGCCGGCTGCGGGGACAGGAGCGATCGCAGGGACAGAGCCGAGGCCGCCGCGGAGCGAGAGGAGGTGAAGCAGAGGAAGGCAGGCCATGCAGCTTGGGGTGGACGAGAGGCGGCGACGCCGGTGCGGGCGCTGAGCGGCAGGGCGGGTGGGAGAAGGGGACGCGCCGAGGGTGGGCTGGGTGGCCAGGGGGACGCACCGAGACGGCGGCAGTGCGGGAACGGAAGTTCGCGGAGGGGAGAACGCTTTCTCCTCCCAGCCCGACTCACCGAAGAGGCTGCTGCTAAACCCGTCCCACACGCAGCCCACGGTGTCCCAGACCCAGCCGTTCCTCAGGCAGGACACGAAGGTAAAGGTGACCCCGAAGAGGGAAACCAGCAGGTCGCTGAGGCTGATGTTGACCAGCAAGAGGTGGGTGGGAGTGCGGAGCCGCGGGAACTTGTAGTAGAGGACGAGCACCAGCAGGTTGTTGCCGACGCCCAGCAGCCCGATGCAGCCGAGCAGCAGCGCCAGGCGCTCGTAGGTGCCCGGGCTGAAGAGAGGCGCGGGGCTGAGCGTCCCCGCCGCTCCCGGTCCCTCGGCGCCCGCGGCCCCGCCGCCCTCCCAGTGGCCCTGGCCGCCGCTACGGTTCCCCGAGTACATGGCCCGGCGCGGGCGCGCTTGACGGACGAGGCGCTCAGCCTCCCGCGCGGCCCGTGGCGCGCTCCGCACTGGGTGGGGCTCCAGCTCCGCCGCCCGCTCGGGCCATTGTGCGCACCGGGACCGCCCTCCCCTACCCCTTCCGCCCGGCGCGCCCCCGTAGCCCTGCCCCGTCCCGCGCGCCGCGTTCCCGACACGCCTCTGTGGCTCCGCCCCCTACCTGCGCTCGTCGCGTTCCCGCCGCTCCCCGCGCCGCAGCGCCCCCTCGTAGCCCCGCCCCCTCTCCCTGGGCGGGCTCCTGTGGCCCCGCCCCTCGCCCCCGCGCGTCGCGTTCCCGCCGTTCCCCGCGCCCCAGCCCCCTCATTAGTCCCTCCCTCTTGCCCTTTGGCTTTACCGCCGCTCGCCTCTGGCTCGGGCTTTGCCGGGTCCTCTGGTCCCAGAGTCTCCAGGCTCCCGCACTTCTGCCCCGGCGTGTGCGCGCTCGCGGGCACGCGCGTCGGGCCAGAGCGGAGGAGAAGTCAGCGGCCGCGGCTCCCCACACCCCGTGTCGGTGCACCCCGCGTGGAAGCGTCACAGCCTCGCTCCCGTTCACGCACTCACTCGTGCACTCACTCACTCGCAAGCGTTTGTGCGCCCCTGCGTCTCGCTCGTGCTGACAGGAAGGTGTGCGGGGGCCTTCCGCGTCGGGTTTCTCACCTGCCCGGGAAGCCGCAACGACCCGCCGCCCGCGCAGCGCGCCCCTCTCCTCTCACGCCGGAAACGGGGGCCCCAGGCTGGACCCAGGCCCGCCGGCGTCGTCCCTCCCGTGCGGCTCCAGAGTAGCGGCGGTCAGTTCTGTGACTGGGGCCGGCCGAAGCCCCTCACCGGCGGCGACAGTCCGGGCTGTGTCCTCGGAGCTGCAACCTAAATGCAGCAGGTGTGGAGCGGCGGCTGCTCTACTTAGCACACACTCGTTCTCCGCTTGGCCTTTCCCCAGTAGCGGTGAAAATAGAGAACAATTCAAATATAGGCTGCGACCGTGATCACGCGAGGGCCGCGCCGCTGTCCCTGCAGAGCCCCTGACGAGGTCCCAAAGGAGGAACACGTCCGGGCCAGACCCGAGGAGGCTCTGGGAACTGGTGACTAACACGGTGTGGAAGGGCAAAGGAGTTGTCCTCCAGGAGGGTGTTGACCCCTTTCACCTCGGTTCAAAAGCCCGGCGGAGACTGACCAGCTTCACTGAACCCCCGTCCTAAATTCCCTGGACATGTAGCATCAAAGAGGGCGGGTGATCTCTCCGCCCCGGTGCACCGAGCGATATGTTCTGCCCTCAAAACCTTGATTTGTCTTTAAAGATCCCAGTCCGGATTTGTCATCTATGAGACTACTTAACCCATCCACACCTTTAAAAAAATTGTCTAATTTTATATATATATATACATACACACACACACACATACATATATATATATGTGTATATAGATATAGATGTACAGAACCATTTAACAAGTTCTGTATATTTAACGTTCCCTGTGTTTTCATCACACTTCCTTCCCAGTCTACAGTAAGTTCTCAGTAAATATTCATTGAATGAATAAAGAAGGAATCACTGTATGTTCTTCATTCATTCATTCAATCATTCTTTCTTTCATTGGTGCTGACTCCCTGCCCTCCCAAAGCTTATATTCTGGTTGTGCTGGGACAGCAGACAATAATCAAATAAGTACGTGTGCGGTGTGTCAAGTGCAGATATGTGCCATAAAGAAAAACAAGGCAAAGAAAGGGTATGGGGAGAGAAGAAAAAGGTTATTTTGTATAGGTGGTTATGGATGGCTGTGCTGAGTTCTGCAGGCACAGAGAACATGTACTGAGTTGGGAGTGTGCTTAGCTCCTTAGAGAAAAAAAAAACAAAACAAAACAAGGAAACCAGCATGGTTGGTGGAGCAAAAGGGGAATTAAGAAATGAAGGCAGAAAGGTGGGTGAGCTGTGAATGGGCAGACCATGCAAGGACACGGCCATTTTAATAAAAGGACTTTGGCTTTTACTCTCTCAGGGTCAAGTCCAGGCCAACATGTATGGGAGAGGAATAACAGCAGGGAACGAAAAAGAGGAGGAGGAGGCTCTTGGCAAATGTGTAAGAATCCCAATAGAGTCATTTTTGCAATACTGTTAACAGTTAAGGATGTTCATTATACTTGAGAGAAACAGGCACTGTTGCCACAAATATGATTTAAATTGTCAACAATGATAGGCCATTTGTTGGGGAAAGGAACGTCTTTCCAAAAAATGGTGCTTGGAAACCTGGATGTCCTCCTGCAAAAAATGAAGTTGGACCTTTTTCTTAACACGGTATAGAAAAATTAACTCAGAAAGGATCAAACAGCTAAGCTTAAGCACTCAAACTATTGAACTCTTAGAAGAAAGCATAGGAAAAAGATCTTCATTGCATTGGATTTGGCAAATAATTTCTGGGATATAGCACCAAAGGCACAGGTAACAAAAGAAAAACATGGATAACTTAAACTCCAACAAAATTTAAATTGTGCATCAAAGGATGCTATCAAGAGAGTGAAGTTACAACTCATAAAATATTTGCAAATCATAGATCTGTAAAGGATTAATATCCAGAATATAAAAAGAACTCCTACAACTCAACAGTGACAACAAAAAAATCCCCAAGGACCCAATTCAAAAATGGGCAAAGGACCTGCATAGACGTTTCTCCCAAGATATACGAATGGCCTATAAGCACATGAAAAGGTAATCAACCTCATTAGTCATTAGGGACATGCAAATCAAGGCTGCAATGAAATATCACTTCACACCCACTAGGATAGCTATTCTCAAAAACTAAACTCTAAAACAAAAAATGGAAAATAATAAGTGTTGTCAAGGGTGTGGAGAAATAACCCTGATGTACTGCTGATGAGAATGCAAGATGGCGCAGTCACCATGGAATCAGTGTGGCAGCTCCTCAAAACGTTAAACAAAACGTTAAACGAGTTACCATATGATCATATGATATGATCATATCATAGAATCACCACATGATGACTATGTAATAATTATAATTAAGTATTATAATTAAATACATATGTAATAATATATTACACATAGATAATATATATCACCAAAAGAATTGAAAGCAGGGATTTGAATAGATATTTGTACACCAATGTTTATAGCAGCCAAAAGGTAGAAATAACCCAAATGTCCATCATCAGATAAAGGAATAAACAAAACGTGGCATACAATGGAATATTACTCAGTCATAGAAAGGAATGAAATTCTAGTACGTTATAACATGCATAAACCTTGAAAACATTATGTTAAGTGAAATAAGTCAGACACAAAAGGACAAATATCATGTGATCCCACTTATAGGAGGTACCTAGCATAGGCAAATTCATGAAGACAGAATTGTGGCTGCCAGGGGCTGAGGTGGGAGGAACTGGGAGTTAGTGATTAGGATCACAGAGCTTTGGTTTGAGATGATGCAAAAGTTCTGGAAATGGACAGTGGTGATGGTTCATAACATTGGGAATGCACTTAATGTACTTAATGAACATTAATGTACTTATGTACTGAATGTACTTAATGCCACAAAATTGTACACTTTTATGCTACATATATTTTACCACAATAAGTATGTGCAAATTGTGCCTGCATCTAACAGAGTAGGAAAATAAAACAGATGTAACCAATTTATTGAGCAAGATACTCAACTTGTGTAAGCAGAAAGTGACTTTATTCTCTCTCCCATTACTCATTTCAAATGTCTTCTCTGCTCCTGTTCTTTAACTGTCTTTGGATGGCATTTTATCAGGTCCCAAAGCCTTTCTGGTCACTTTCAATTAATATAAAGTCCTGAATATTGTAATACTGAAATGTTAAAACTCATGGAAAACTCACTTGTCAACCCTCCAAAACAGAGCCTGCTTCAGGCCTGGAGAACTTCAGGTGGTAGGCATGGAGGGGACAATAAATTTAGCTTCTCCCATTCCCTAAGTCTACTACCTTAGGTGCTGCTCTGGGCCCCTCTGGGATTTCAAGCAAAAATCCTCCCTGATTGGTAAAGTTGTCACCTGATGTTGGCGCCCTCTGATTGTAGCAGATTTTAAGTGCTGTCATTTTCTCTTCTAGGGTGATTTGTGGGTTCTTTTGAGGACCTGAGATCATGGAGATTTGTCTCTCACAAGTCCCTTGACAGGAGCAATATCATTGCTCCTGTCAAGGGACTTGTGTCCGCACGTTGATGTCAGCTGGCTGCTTGCATCCCCCTCTGGGACCCTGGTTAGGGCCCCCAGACCCTGCAGGCAGCCTTCTCCAGTAGGGTGCCCTGATTGTTTGGCATCTGGCCTTCTGGAAACGTATGCATCCTTGTCCCACCAAATTCTGAATGTGGACTGCAGTGGAGAACAGGCCAGCCCCAGTCTCTCCCCTCTGGTGCCCACTGGGTGGAAGGAAGTGGAGAAAAGTCAGGGCCCCTTGACTACTCCCAAAATTCCAAGGAAGTGCTCATGAGTGCTCTCCTCAGTCTCCTAAGAAATTGCCTTCTTTTTAGTAGTTTGAACTACTACCTGCAGAACTGGTTTTTCCAATGTCTCTGTACCCCCTCCTGCATCAACTATGCAGCCCTGTCCTTTAGATTGGGGGAGTTCTTCAACTGTATTGTGGGGCCCCACCCAAGGCATCAGGGGATCCCTTTTAATATCCTCTTACACCGGAGCATTAAGTCATCCCTCTCCCCGTATTCCAAGCAAGTCCTTTATAATGTACAAGGGGGTGGAAGTGAGGGGGAATGGAGATGGGTTTTATCTGCCATTCTTGCATGGGATCCCTGATAACCCCCAGCCTTCTGCATCATGCCCATGTCACCTGACAGGGAACTTCCAGACCCCCTACTCAATGGAGTAAACTTCCAAGGACTGGGATGCTGGCTCTCTCACCTCGGTCCCTGGTGGGAAACCCTTACTGAAAAGTCTTGCCAAATATATCTCTACCTTTTCCTGCCTTATGAAACATCTTTGGGATGCCTAGGTGTCTCCGTTGATTCAGCATCTGCGTTTGGCTCAGGTCATGATCCCAGACTCCTGGGATCGAATCCCCCATGGGGCTTTTTGGTCCGGGAAGCCTGCTTCTCCCTCTGCCCCTCCCCCTCTGCCCCTCCCCCCACTCATGCTTGTGTGCGCTCGCTCTCTCTCTGACAAATAAATAAAAGCTTTAAGAAATAAAGAATTTTAAATAAAGATTTAGTGAATGTAACTGAATTAAACAAAAAGAGAGAGAGAATCTGGCATGTCCAGTTCTAAACATCAATTCTCCTAGTGCATATAGCCCCTCAGATGTAGGACTCAGCTTAATCTATAAACTGTGTACGTGTCCGCACTCCTCTTCCCCAAAATGCATACATTTGTTTAAAAATGAAACCTCATTTACAACCTTGCTCTTAAAAGCAGAGTGTGAGTCACCAAGGAGTTAGGACAGAGTGGACACTCAATTTCTTAAAAGAACTGGTTAGAGAAGTTATGATTTGTATATAATTAAGATAAATCAGAATTAATCAAAGAAGGGTTGCCTGGGTGGCTCAGTCAGTTAAGCATCTGCCTTTGGCTCAGGCTGGGATCCAGTCCCGGGTCAGGCTCCTTGCTCAGCAGGGAACCTGCCTCTCCTCCTGCTTCTGTCTGCCGCGCCCCTCCTCATGCTCTCTCTCTTTCTCTGACAAATAAAATCTTAAAAAAAAAAGAATTAATCAATGAAGATATCACTCCTCTGGGGTGAAATAAGCATTCTCAGCTGATGCATGTGGCAGGGCACAAGAAGGACATGATACCAGCTGACCAGCTAAGAATCTGGACCATGCTTACTCAGACATTTTCAGGGTAAAAGACACAAGAACAGGTGAAGACATAGATCGATTGATCAGTAGATATAGATATAGACAGATATCCACAACAATACCATTGTAATTAATTTTTTATATGTTTCAGTGAAATTTGGGGACAAAAAGAACCTTTATAAGCTTCCTGAGTGTGTGTGTGTGTGTGGTTGGGGTGGGGGGAGATTAAAAACAAGTCATGTACAAAGGATCAGGGGTAGAATAGTTTATGATTAGCAGCAGAAGTTGATTCAAAAAGACTTTATAACAACATGAGAAGAAAAAAGACAACGGAAGAATATCTTCATGATATTCAACGAAAGTGATTTCTGACCTAGAACTATAAACCCAACCAAATAGCACTCAAATGCGAGAAAAGATTAAGAATATCTTCAAACATGCAGGGTATGTCAAAAATTTATCTTCCAGACACTCTTTCTGCATGTAAGCCACCAAAATGAGGGAATCACCCATGTTAAAGAAAGGCATAGGATATAAAAGAAAGGATAAGGATTCCCAAAATGATGGCAAAGGAGGTAGCGCTGTGACAGGGGTGTCCTGCTGCACAGATGGCATCTTTCCAGGCTGCAGGAATGTGACCCAAGAGACAGGAGTGCTATCAAGTTGCCTTCTTTTGTATCATCTTTTTATACCAGCTCAGGGAAACCATTTCACCTATTTTTTAATAGTTTTTTTTATTACTTTTTGTAATCTGTATGTCGGATATGGGGCTCAAACTCATGACCCAGAGATCAAGAGTCACATGCTCTTCCAACGGAGCCAGGAAGATGCCCCATTAGAACAGTTTTAGAATTATAGAAAAACAGAATATAGTGAAGGCAGTTCTCATGTAATACCTTCTCACCCAGTTTCTCTTCTTATTAACATCTTACAGGAGTTTGGCCTATTGTTACAACTCATGAACCAATATTGATACTTTGCTATTAGTTTAAAGCCTATAGTTAATCAGACTGCTTTATTCTCTACCTTATGTCTTTTTCTGTTCCAGCATCTCAACCAGGATACCACATTACATCAAGTCATTCAGTCTCCTTAGGCTTCTCTTGGCTGTGATAGTTTCTCAAACATTCTGCATTTCTCATGGCTTTGATAGTTGGAGAAGTACTGGTCAGTGCGTTGTTGTTTTCTTTTTTAGTTTTTATTATTGAAGTATATTTGACATACAGTGTTATATTAGCTACAGGTGTACATCATGATGACTGCACAATTCTATACATCATTCAGTGCTCACCATAAATGTAGGACCATCTGTCACCATCCTACATCACTGCAATACCATTGACTATATTCCCTCTGCCGTATTCAACTAATGACATCTTGAAGAACTTTCTTCTCAGTCAAAAACTACTCCTTGCCCATCTCTGCCTCACTTACTTTAATTGAACGTCAATGGATAAAGGAAGAAGAGAAGTTTTTATTTCCTCCGACCTCTAAAAATATCTTTTTCAGGAACATAAATGACAAATGCTGAAGGACACTTTCATCTTTAGAAGTGTTTTTAGGATGAATGTCAAGCTCACTCTCCACAGCATCTTGAGGAAGGTAAATGGTTTGAGGTGTGAGGAGGTAGAGGGGAGAGAAAGTAATGCCCAATTTCCTTCCCTAGGGAAGGAAATCCATCCTACTTCCCTCTCAGGGGGTGCCCCCGCACACACACTCATTCACTCAGTCACACACACATACACACTCATACACATACTCACACAGTTTGTGAGGAAAGAAAGCTGAGTGCCCTCCTTATAAAGCAAGTGGAGGTTACAGAGATATTATGATGCAATGAGGACCATATGAAAGACACTGGTAACATTATGAGGTCAGGATTTTTACTGAAATGCTTCTCTATATGAAATGCATTAGACGAAGCCAGGCTAAGGTCCCAGTGGCGACTCTGACTCCTACCCACAATATGAGATTTTAAGATCAAAGGGATGCAACCCAGGACAAAACTTGAGGCAGGGAGGCAGTGTGACAACTGGAAGTTGTTTCAAGTTGACAAATTTGTGCTCTTTCTTTCTGCACAGAAATAAGAGATTCCCTATGTCACTATGGATACCAAGGAGCAAAAGCATTTAAACACTGAACTTCAGATTAGTAATTTTAGGACAGCCTTGAAGGGGTTTAAAAACTTGGTTGAGCAAGCAGCAGCCCAGAAAAGAGATGAAAGAGGAGGACTGCTTATCCAGAAAGAAGGTAAGGTCAGTGATTATAAGCAGTAGAGTCAGGTGTGTTGATGAGAACTGTGAAATGTTTCAAGCCATCAAAGAGAAGCACCATAGCTTAAGAGCCAAGACATCAAATGACTCGCTAAAGGCCTAAGTGGTCCTGGGGGAAGCTTCCTTCACTTCTCTGAAACTTAGTTGTCTCAAATGTAAAATTAAGAGATTGGATGAAGTGATCTCGAACGGCTCTTCCGTGGGATCTACACCCAATGGCTTGTTGGTTGACCTGGGACTCTCAGGAGTACACAGTGACCATTAGCAAGCCATGGAAACCACCCTGCTCTCTCTATACTTAAGGGTATGGTGAGACCATAAAGAGTTTCATAAGCAGAGCAAAGTGTTTTTTCTGCAACTTTGCTTCACTGCCTCTCCCCATATCTCTCGGCTGAAATGATTCAAGCATGCCAAGGTAAGCGGAATGAGGTAGGCAGTAGTCTGCCAAGTATATTAACAGCAGAAAAAATGACACAGAATGGTGGGTCAGCGCTCTAGGGGACAGCTTCAGGGCATTGTGGATGGCACTGAGGATAGCAGTGACAGATAAGGCTTACCAGCACAGTAAAACACTAACAGAACAAAGCCTGCTGTTACAAGGAAAAGAGCAGAGCCCCTATAACCGTGATGGGGTTCGCATAGCCAGTTTCTGACTGTCCCAGGCTGTACAGCCACAAAAGAATTGAATTGTTGACTTCGGATGATCAAACACAAGCTGGTATTATTTGAATAGTGGTCAAGAATTTATAAATCACCTTTGAAAAAGAGAACTTATAAATCACCTTAATAAATATAAATTAATTGATTCTCTTGACAATTCTAATAGGCAAATATTACTATTATTGCTATTACCCCCCAATCCTATTTGTTAAAGGATGGCAGGTACAGGAAAATCATCTGCCTGAGTCACTCAAGCTCTATGTGTTAGAGCTAAGCCTCAGAGCTTCAAGATGGACTTTTTAGATGAGTGTGAACTTGGCTGGGCTTTCTAAACCATTACACAGAACTTTTATTTTTCCCCAGTCAGCCTGTTTACCCATCTCTGTAATTGATTTCCCAAACCTTTACCACTTCTGTTGACTCCTCTCTGGATCTCAGCTCCTTTCAGCTATGGTTCCAGCATCATAAGGAAAAACAAGACCAAAAGACAAGAATTCCCTCAACCTCTCTTTCCTCCACTTCTGAATTTCCCCAAAGCAACACCTGTCATTTTGTCCATCTGTCCTCCCGTCCAAGGCTATCACTTTGCTGCAACAACTTCAAAATCTCCTTTACACTGGCTTTGTTCTCTCAAACTAAATATATTCCCAAACATCCTGACTTTGACTTTCTTTTCCCTATAAGGTATCACTGTATGCCTTTCTTTGCTTCTCCACTAAATTTCCCCACAGCATCACCACTTAATTTTCAATCTATTCAAGTCTGACTTCTCTCATCACTTCGCTGAAAATGCTCCTACTGAGGTATCCCAGCACCTAATATGACTGCCAAATTCAATTGTTTTCATTTTCCAGCATACCTGGACCCTTCATTGCATTAGCTCACGCCTCTGCTTCCAGAAACTATCTCCTTCTGTGTCTCTCATCACACCTCTCTCTTATTTTTTTCTTTCTCATTCTTTCTTTGTCTCTCTCTCTCTCTCTCTCTCTCTTTTTTTTTTTTTTTGAAGTCTTCCTGTGTTCTCTCTCAGTCTTAAAGCACTGATGCCACCCACCTAGTCTCCTAAACTAGATATCTTGCTATAACCTTTGACTAATTCATGGGATCTTACTCTTGGGTTATTACAACAGGGGTTCAATATAATCATCTTCTTGCCAAGAGTTATTCCTTAATTTTTTTTTTTAAAATGCCACATCCCTGGCTTATTAACTCTGCTCTAAAGTCCATATATGTGAACTTGGCATTTGGGGCTATTCCCAGCCATGCCTCAATCTACCTTTATCGTATCAGCTCCTGGAACTTTCCCTCTATGAACTTTCCATCCTAAATGAACTTTTCAGCATTCCCAAGCACCTCATACTCGTAATGACCCTGATTTTGTATGTATCATTCCTTCAGTGTAGAATGTCTTTCCTCCCTTTTGTTGTCCCCATAAATCTTGCTCATTTTTTAAGACCAAATCAAATCTCACCTTTCTGTAAAACCTTTCCCCAAACAAAGCCACCCTTAGCACGGTTAATGCACTTTCTTGCCATCTCGAGGATTTCCCTTGACCTGCAGAAATTGATGTGTGCTCCTGCCCCTTCTCTCCACAGCACTTGCCCTGTGAGTGCTTGGAAGGCTTTGTAACCCTAGGACTAGCCCAGTCTTGTGTCCAGGAAGTGCTCCTTAAATGTGTGCTAAGCAGGGGTGCCTGGGTGGCTCAGTCGTTTAAGCAGCCGACTCTTGATCTCAGGTCAGGTCTTGATCTCAGGGTCATGAATTCAACCTGGGCATGGAGCCTATTTAAAAAAAATGTGTGCTAAGCAAACAAGGTAATCTTGCTTTCACTTCAAGCTTGCAGTCACAAAGCCACATTGAAAAACTTTCCTCCTCTGTAGTACATATGTGTATATACGTGTTGGTATATGTATACATATGTTGATACAGAACGAATATATTTCAATAGATATATAGTAATATATATTTTATAGAATACTATACTATAATATACTACAGCCCAATGTATAGTAGGTATATTATATGTCTATTATATATAATATAGATTCAATAAGAACTAATTACTGCTAGATTTCCTAATCTGACAGAGGGACTGATCTGAAAGACTGTGAAGGAGAAATATAATCTTAACTTTTCAGACTGTTAAGGCTGGCACACCTTCATATTCGTTCTTAATACTGGAAAATAAGATCTGCTTCTCACTATAGGCAGGAAGCTAAGAATCAGAATGTTTTGATGTCAAGGAATTCATCTGCGCTCTTTAATCTTCTTGTCAATGACCTGATAGAATTAAAATCACCCTAGGAAAGAAAAGTTTCATCATCCTCCTCTAGCCACATCTACAATGAGATACATTTACATGGAGACACATTACACTCACCATGGTGTGAATTTAAAGAGGCTAATCTATTTAGATATCTCATAAGAATTTTAACTGTCGTATGACCCAGAGGGAATGCTTTATTTTCCCCAGGAATCATGGTCCCTTCTCAATTGCCCCTGCTTTGGTAAATAGCACCAGAATCTGCTGAGTTTGAAAACCTGAGACCTAAGCGTGAATCTAGAACAGGATTTCTCAAGTTTGGCACTACTAACGTCCTTGTTCTGTGTATATGAATGTGGGCTGAGGGAGGGGATATCCTGTGCATTGAAGGATGGTTAGGCATATCTCTGATCTCTACTAAGTGCTGTAGCATTCCCATCCCTAATTCTAACAAGCAAAATTGTCTGTAGACGATGTTGCCAATGTCCCTGTAGGAGACAGAGTGGAAACCTCCCCTGGATGAGAACCACTGGTCTGGAATCCTGCCTGTCCTTAACTCATCACTCCTGCCCCCCAACAACTTCCAGTCCATTAGAAGTCTTTGCCATTCTACTTCCAACTGTATCTCACCATCTCCAGTCCTACCTCTCAGTGCCTATATCACTTATCAATGAAGGACATTTCCAGGAAAGAAAGGGATTTTTTTTTAAGATTTTATTTATTTATTTGTCAGAGAGAGAGAGAGTGCGCACAAGTAGGCAGAGTGGCAGGCAGAGGTGGAGAGAGAGGCAGGCTCCCTGCCGAGCAAGGAGCCCAATGTGGTACTCGATCCCAGGTCCCTGGGATCATGACCTGAGCAGAAGGCAGCGGCTTAACCGACTGAGCCCCCTAGGCGTCCCAAGAAAGGGGTTTTCATTAATAACTAAGTTGAGAAAATCAGTTGCATCATTCTGGCCACGCCTCCACTATCTGAAACCTGGACTAATGCACTAGCCTCTCTCTGGGCTCATAGCTGTCGCTCTTACCTCTCCCAGCAGCCACTATGCTTTGAGAAAAGCAAACCTTACCAGCATGCTGAGAATACAATACAAACTGCTGACTCCAGCCTGACCCTCCTTCTTGATAATCTCATGTGACAGTGCTTTCCCTCTCCTCACTATACTCCCTACCCAGTGACCCTCCCAGAATATGCCAAACTCTGTCCAGACTCAAAGTCTTTTTGTTTGTTGGCTTCTGCCTGAAATGCTCTTGTCTAGCTTTACACATGGCTGACTCCTTTTTGCTTATCGGGTCTTGGCTTAATTTTTTACCCATGTCCTTAGAGAGGCTTTCCTGAGGCCCATCGCTGCTACCACCATTGTTAGGTAATTCTATCACAGCACCGTATTGGTTTCCTTCCTAGTATTTAGCTCCCTCTGTACCTTTGTACTTTACACCTTTGTACATTTACTTTGCTACTAAGGTGTGACATACAGGAGAGCCTCCGGAGCACGCTAATCTTAAGTGTATAGCACAGTAGATGTGGATGTTGTAAACATATCTGCAGCTACCAGCCAGATCCAGGCAAAGAACATTTCTAGCATCCTGGAGAGTCCCCTTACACACAGATAACTGCTCATCCAATGCCTAACTCCAGTAATTAGTCTTGCCTGTCGCAATCGGTAAATATCTTGTTTCTTTACATGTGGATTTTATGTTTCTCCCACTAGAACGTAAACTCCCCGAGGAAGGGAACTTGTTTATTTAGTTTGAAGCCCAGTGTCTGCCTCAGTTCTCACACTTAACAATAACGATGCCTTTTCGTGTCAAACTCCTTCTTATCTTTGGACTCAATAGTAGCTCCCAAGTGAATCACTAAATTTGGCGGAATCGAACTCAAGCATGGTGTGTGTGTGTGTGTCCACATACCATCAAGGAACCGATTAAGAATTGCTCTTTGCTCCTGTCTCTTCTACCTGAGATGAGCTCTCGCAGACACTCCTGATTGGTAAAACTTTTCATAATAGGAAAGAACTAATCCACTTTCTTATCTTTGTATTCCTGAACAAAACTCCTTGTTGAAATGTAAGCTGTGGAGGAAGGACTGAAGACCAAATTTTATACTAAGTAATATTTTAGTCAAGGACTGAGTTATGTTTCTAATGTAAAGAACCTTAAAATGAGGCATTATCTGGTTTTAATAGGTTGAAATGAGGAAACTGATTAGAAGATAGGAAAAGGAGCTGAGTCCTTGGAGTTTGGTAACAATGTTCTTGCAATTTGTTACAATGCAGATGTAATCGATTATGACAAGTTTTATGAGGCTGTGCAGGAACTCTTTGGTCCAGAAGTGAAGAGTCAAGATGTGAAAAGCTTTTACAGGAAACTCTGCAACAACCCCGATGTACCTATCGACTGGTGTGAGGTAGCACTTTTCATGTTTATCATAAGAAATCCAGGTATTGTTTCTCCTTGTTCAGAATAAATAATTTATCCAAGTGTGATTCCCACAGGGGTTAAGCCCATGGCGTGTATGTGGCATGTGTGAATGCCATTAAAGATGTGACCACCGTCCCTAACTGAACGTGAGTGAGACAGACAGAAGTTTAACTATATTATTCATGGCTAACTCTTGAATACTCTTAGACGGGGCTGCCAAATGGAAGAAATATACATGCCATTAACAACAACCAATATGTTAAATGCCTTCATTACATTCTCAAGGAGAGATCTTCCTTTTCAAATAGTTTCAAAGCATACAAATCTCATGTGAGAGAAGAAAAAGACTACGGTTGACCACCTCTACCATTTCGTGAGTCGCTTCCCTGTCTGTGCAGTTCTGTGTCCCTTCCACCATTGTCTGGCGTTCTTGGATGAACATAGAGAGGCATGTTTGGTTAAGTGATCTATGGACTATACATATCTATATCTATGGATCTATGGAAAAGGAGAAAGGAATGCCTCTGATCATTGTTGAAACTCACAGAAGACTGCACTCTGTAGGTTTGTTTGTAAACCAGATTCTTCTTATTCTAAAAGGATTCGAGGTAACTTACAATTTTAAAAATTGCACACATGCTTATAAGCAATGGAAGTAATATTAAAAATTATCAGGCTCTTTCTCAAAAATCAGTAGATAGAGGGACACCTGGGTGCCTCAGTCAGTTAAGTGTCTGACTCTTGATTTCGGCTGAGGTCATGGTCCTCAGGGTTGTGAGATCGAACCCTGTGTCGGGCTCTGCACTGAGCATGGAGCCCGCTTGAGATTCTCTTCCTTCCTCTCCCTCTGCCTCACCCCTGCTCAAAAAAAAATCAGTAGATACAGTAGACAAAAAGAAAAGCAAAGATTGAAAGGATTTGCCTATCATTTTTAACAAGCTGGTAGATACGTATAAATAGAACTTTGAACCCAAGATATGGGAAAGACACATCTTCCCAACTATATGCACATCACAAAGCTGTGCATGCATAAAAGTAAAAAGGGCATTTCAGTAAACTCCAATATAAGAAAACTAGGAATCAATAATAAAAGATTGCTCAAATCCCTAAGAACTGACCAAATAAAAAAGAATTAATTTTGGGAAAAAAATTGTAAACAAAAAGCCTATTAAGCCTTTAAAGAATACATAATTCCTGCATTATATGTAGTTTTGTACAACTTAAGAAAAGCTGATAAGTTAACCCACTCATTTTATGAGGCTGTAATAACATGAACTGAACAGAAAAAATGCTGGGGAATGATAGGCCAATATTGATGCTGAAATCCTAAATAAAATTTTAACAAGTCAAGTCCAGCAGTGCATTAAAAATCATTTCTGAGTAGAACTCATCCCAGAAAAGTAAGGGCAATTTAATATTAGAAAGTCCAGGAACATATTTCATTCAATATGTTAGAAGAGAAAAAAACAATACAATAATTTTAATTAGAAGTCAGCACGCTAAGGCCCACAGGCCAAACTGAACAGCCACGTGTTCTGCAAACAAGATTTATCGAGACACAGAACACTCACCCATCTGTATACTTTGTGGCTCTGTCTGTGTTACAAGAACAGAAATAAATAATGTGACAGAGACTGAATGCTCTGTAAGTCAACAATATTTACTACCGGGCCCTTTTCAGGAAAAGCTTGCTGACTCCTGATCTTAAACTAACATAAAAAATTTTTTTGATAGAAATCCAGTAGCCATTCCCATTTTTACAAAGAAAAAAAAATCTTAGCAGAATAAGAATGATGGACAATTTCCTGAACTTGGTAAAAGGTTGTGTTCATTTTCTGGAGCTGCTGTAAAAAATGACCACTAATTTAGCAACTTTCCCCTTGGTATTGACGTAGAACATTGTGTAAGTTTAGGTACACAACGTATTAAATTGTACATTTCTCTATGTCAAAATGGCCACCTCCATAGGGTTAGCCGTCACCTCCTTCGTGTCATATGATTACCGTTTCTTCTTTGTGGGGAGAACATTAAAGATCTACTCCATTGGCAACTTTGAAGTACACCATGAGGCATTCTTAACCATAATTGCCATTCTGTACATTAGATCCCCAGAACACATCCATCTTATAATTGGATGTTTGAACTCTTTTAATAACATGTCCCCTTTTCCCGGATAAGCACCATTCTAGTCTCTGTTTCTATGAGTTCAGCTTCTTTTGATTCCTCATATAAGTGATATTATGTCTTTCTGTGTCTGACCCAGATGCCCCTAGGATGTGCTTTTCTAACCAGAAGTTTCTAGAAACCTCTTTAATCAAGGGTCACATTTAATGATAAAGTACTAGGAACACTCCAGCACCTGGGTGGCTCAGTAGGTTAAAGCCTCTGCCTTCAGCTCGGGTCATGATCTCAGGGTCCTGGGATCGAGCCCTGCGTCGGGCTCTGCTCAGCAGGGAGCCTGCTTTCTCCTCCCTCTCTACCTGCCTCTCTGCCTACTTATGATCTCTGTCAAATAAATAAATAAAATCTTTTTTAAAAATACTAGGAACACTCTCATTAAAGTTAAGAGCAAGAAAAGAATGACTATTATCTTTACTGCTCTTCAACACTTTACTGGAGATTGTAAGCAATGAAAAGACAAAAACAAACAAACAAACAAACAAACAAGATTTATATACCAAAGACAATGAATCATGAATGCCAAGCTTGCTTCTTTTTCTTTCTCTGCCTCCTTCTCTTCCTTCCTTCTTTCCTTTTTTCTTTTCCATTCTTTTTTTATAGCCTGTTTCGGTTGAGCTTGCCTTTAGAGCCCTATATTCAATGGTCAATTTTCCAGTGTGTCTTGGGTTTTCAGCAGCAGGTTTCTGAGAGTTGCCGTGCAGTTACCTGAATTCTGTATAGCGATGACCTGTTTTTCTGGAACGATCACGAGTTAACGTTTGTGTTGCTAAAATTAGAGGGAATGTTAGTCATTTTGTCAGAATCCACTACGTAGAACTTGAGAGTAACTGCTGGGTATTACCAAAGGTAGAACCCCTGAGGAAAAGTTGGGCCAGGACCTGAAGAGGCCCCCTGATTAGAAGGCACAGGTAAAACAAGACAGCTGTATTGGTAAGATGGCCAGAGAATGACGGGGAAATGTTGGATTTATCCTTCGTGATGGTACAGCAGCACGAAATCTCAAAGAAGCTTTGCTAGGAAAGACCCTCATCGGAGATGGAACCCTTAGAAACTCTAGACTGCCGCACTGCCCAAAACACTTGCCCCTACCCCCAGGAGGCTACTGAGGACTGGAAATGTAACTAGTCTCGACAGAGATGTGCTATAATTATTGAATACACACTGGATTTCAAAAATGTAATACATGAAGGTGGTGTAAAATGGCTCACTAGGAACTTTTTATATTGGTTACGTGTGGAAATTATATTTTGGACACATCAGGTTAAAAATGTATTATTAAAGGGTGCCTGGGTGGCTCAGTTGGTTAAGCCTCTGCCTTCAGCTCAGGTCATGATCTCAGGGTCCTGGGATAAAGCCCCGCATCGGGCTCTCTGCTCAGCGGGGAGCCTGCTCCCCTTCTCTCTCTGCCTGCTGCTCCCCCAGCTTGTGTTCTCTCTCTCTCAAATAAATAAATAACATCTTTTTAATAAATACAATTAAATCAATTCACTCTTTTTACATTTTTAATGTGGCTACTAGAAAAATTTAAAGTTACATATATGGCTCTCATTATGTTTTTATTGGACAGCAGAGAAAACGTCAAAATAGACATAGAAGGAATTTGCCCTGATCAGCAAAGATGGGTTTTTGCTGGCAAATGAATGAAAGATGGACAGACCACGTCCCACAGAAAGAGTCCAACTTTGTTCTTTAGGAATAGTTCCAGAAAGAATGAGAAGACATTTGGCATTGTTCTCTAAGAACACAAGCATAAGAGAAAAAAGTTTAATATAGTGTGTTTAAACACCAGAAAATCAAAAAAAATGATAACAATTAGCCACCATGATCAGAAATGCTTATTCTGAAGAATGTGATTTCACATTCTTTACTCTCAACTGGTTCTACAGATAAGTCAGATGTGCAAAACATCCCTTTTTATTTGAGCAAAATTATAAATAGAGGCCCATACATCAAATATGTAAAAGTTTTTAAATTCTAAGTTTAGCAATTATTAAATTAAGTAGGTTCTATCCTCAAATTTTGACAAACATGCCTTAGTAATGTCCTGGAAGTCCAAGTGAGAATTTAAAATTCTAGTACTTTGTAGTTTCACATCGAAACAGGGAGACAAGGGGAGAGTTAGGCCTGGCCTGTGCTCCTTCTTTTAGTGTGTGTGTGAGTGTGTGTGTGTGTATTTATATATTTATATACAAACATATACTCCGGGACTCCGGGATCATGACCTGAGCCAAAGGCAGTTGCTTAACCAACTAAGCCACCCAGGTGCCCCATATATGACATATATATTAACAAACGCCCTTAATCATCCAAAGATTAGCTTAAAAAATCCAATGAACAGTAAGACAGAGTTTTAAGAAATCAAATTAACGATAAGACAGTGAGTAATTTTGTAGGAATACAGAAATAGCTGTCTTTTTTCCTAAAGGTTGTAGGTGTACAAAATAAACATGTTTTTTCAATCACACTGTGTAAATCCTTTGGATACTGTCCCACCTACTCATAACTTGAATTCTCTGTCACTAAACTTGGAGTAGCAATAATTTTGAGAATCACATATCCTCACTGTTCTCAATTTTTTAATGAACATTTCTCACGTGCGATGGTTCATGTACTTGAATTTCTAATGTAATATTTCTGGATCACCAAAAATATGAAAATGAGTATATAATGAGTAATTCATATCAACATCAAATAATTTATGCATTTCAAGAAATAACAGAAGTCTGTTGATACTATATTACACACTTGGATTCAGAAAATCAATGCTCTATAAATGTCCCAGGAGGCCAACAAATGAGACACGGTCAATCCACTTACGTGAGAACCTGGCCTCCATGTTCTCAGTTTTGAAGAGAGAGAATTTTGTTACAAATGTTTTGTTGTATGTAAACAGAACACTTCTTTGTCCATAAAATAAATGGATGAAGGAATAAGTAAAGAAAACCCAGATTGCTTCATTGTGTAGGTGAGGAATTAGAGCCCCATTCTTTTCCACATCTACTCCCTCTTTCTCCTTCTCCTTCCCTTTCTGGTTAGAACATCATAATTATCTTGCATTTGTCTTTTTTCGGACACCTCCTATGTTCTCATCTACTCTCCTCAACAGCCCCTCCCCACCACGTAGACTGAGGCGGGCGATGTTTTGCAATAATAAAGATGAGGGAAATGAAACACATAAAGGTTAATTGACTTACCAAAAGCCACAGGGAAAGTAGGTTTTGGTCCTGGAGCTGAGACTTTCTCCTTCTGTCTGCAGTAGTTTCATATGACATTATTCTGTTGTATCACCTGGGTTCTTCTCTTCATAAATCACACGCAAGTTTAATAGAAACACTTGTGAGCAGCCTCTGTAAACTGTATATACATGAAGAAAAATGAGGTTTAAGAAAATATTGCAGGAAGCATCTCCTCCTATTGTTCTGTCATTCTCCTCACAAACTATCTGTGCCAATGCTCCTAAGAGGCATTTCTATTCCAAGCGGTGTGACCTAACCTTTCTAACCTTCAATCCATCACCTGTAAAATGGAAATTCAGGGCTGGAAGACTAACTTTGTCTCAGTACAGACTACCATTTTTTAAAAAAATCAGTCATTGTTAACCTTATCAGGTAAAAAGAACTGGGTTTATTCTTTTAAAGTCAAGCACGAATGTAAAAAACTGATTCTTTTTTTAAAGCTTTTATTCATTAGAGAGAGCGCGAGCACAAGCGGGGTGGGGAGAGGGGCAGAGGGAGAAGGAGAAGCAGATTCTCTGCTGAGCAGAGAGCCCAATGTGGGGTTCAATCCCAGGATGCCAGGATCATGACCCAGGACACTTAAACAACCGAGCCACCCAGGCGCCCCAAAACTGATTCTGAATACAAATCTCTTTGTTGTAGCAATGCCATAAAAAGGCGTACTTTCTTTTTCTAGATTTCATATTCAAATGCACTTGGGAAAATGAACGTTTATAGAATAATGAAACCTTGTAGCTCAACTAAAACATCACCTAGACCTTTCTTTTTAATTTATAAGGAGAAAAATTAGATGTAAAGAGATCCAAGGAAATGTGATGGTATTAAGTTTATAAAACTAGTCAGTGCTAATTTTGGTAGAGATACAATCCACTTTTCCTACAAGACAATCTTAGTCTATATTTCCAGTGGGCAATTCATAAACACATTTTTTCTTAGGAGCATACTCAAATTAATTTTTAAAAGAGGCACGAAACACCACATGGGTGCCTACAACTCTGTTCTCCCCAAAGTGATTTTAAGTGAATTATTATAAATCTAAAACTGTATCTGCTAACTTCAAAAGTATATTTTTTTAAAGTTTTTTTTTTAAGATTTTATTTATTTATTTGACAGAGAGTGAGCACAAGTAGGCAGAGCAGCAGGCAGAAGGAGAGAGAGGGAGAAGCAGGCTCCCCGCTGAGCAGGGAGCCGGATGTGGGGCTCGATCCCAGGACCCTGGGATCATGACCTAAGCCGAAGGCAGACGCTTAGTGACTGAGCCACCCAGGCGCCCCTCAAAAGTATATTTTTTAAAGATTTTATTTATTCATTTGAGACAGAGAGAGAGCTAGACAGAGAGTGAGACACCATGAGCAGGGGGGAGAAGCAAGCTCCCTGCTGAGCAGGGAGCCTGATGCGGGGCTCCATCTCAGGACCCAGAGATCATGACCTGAGCCAAAGGCAGTCACTTAGCCAATGGAGCCACCAAGGCTCAAAAGTATTTTTAAAATGCTCCAGGGTAGATTAAAAAATAGGTTGACACCTTGCAGGTTTTTATTTTCTTCTATCTGCTTTTTATCTCCTCCGAATGTTATACATGTTCCTTATGTAATCTGGGGAAAAAAGTGTAGTTTAATAAATGAATCACTTAAAGCATGGAGCAAGTCCTTTAAATAACATAGTTAAAGAAAATTAATACTCTAATGCATTATTAATACTAGTTATAAATTATTCCAGACATGTCACACGCACAGCGACTCATCTGAAATTTAAATTGTTGAAAGAGAAATTTGAGATCTTTGAGGCTATAGTTCATCATAGGAAATATGTTTTCTGCTCTTTAAAAACATTGGTTAAAACATTTCCTTTCAAAACATAAAGCTTTAGCTGTCTTTTGTGAAGGAGTTTATCTGGTATAAAGGTTCTCAAGTTTTTCCTCGGGAAATTCGTTTTTAGCATCCTTTGGAAATTATTTATGGTAAACAGTGTAATATTGTGTTATTACAAGTGAGAGTAGCAAAATTTGCCACTTCCATAAGAGCAGATGTCCTATGGGATGGCATGTACCTATAGATGTGACTATAAATTACATGTAGGACAGACTGCATGGAGAATGTGTTGACTGGACAGGGAGCAGAGGGCCCCAGTGGATAGCTTCGAACTAGCAAAAAGGACACCTGAGCTGTGCTTCCGTACTGTCTCCTGCAAAACTGAGAATTCTATTTGCTCAAATGCTGATATCGATTGACTTCCTACCTGGAACTTGGAGCCATCTGGGTACTTTTTATTTATTTATTTATTTTTGTATTAAAAAATTTTTTTTATTATTAACATGTAATGTATTATTTGTTTCAGGGGTACAGGTCTGTGATTCATCAGTCTTAAACAATTCACAGCACTCACCATAGCACATGCCCTCCTCAATGTCCATCACCCAATCCCCCCATCCCTATCCCCCCATCCCCCAGCAGCCCTCAGTTTGTTTCCTGGAGATGAAGAGTCTCTTATGGTTTGTCTCCCTCTCTGGTTTTGTCTTGTTTCATTTTTCCCTCCCTTCCCCTATGATCCTCTGTCTTGTTTCTCAAATTCCTCCTATCAGTGAGATCATATAATAATTGTCCTTCTCTGATTGACTAATTTCACTTAGCATAATACCCTCCAGTTGCATCCATGTCATTGTAAATGGCAAGATTTAATTTTTTATGGGTGCATAATATTCCATTGTGTGTGTATACATATATATGTATATACACACATATATATACACACATACATACACATATATATGCGTACATGTACGTACATGTATATACATATATATGTGTGTGTGATATATATATATATATATATATATAT